>NC_047674.1:16666961-16990294 GCF_011762505.2 Arvicanthis niloticus | reverse complement strand
TATGTAGAAAAGGAAGCTAGAACTTAGGAGTTTGTCTGTGGGTGTCCATAGAAGACATATACTAGATTTTCATAGCATATAGATGTCAGAGACTGATGACTCATAACTATATAGAGAAGTGCCAGAGACACAAAGACAATCCAGAGCAAAAGACCGGAGCAATGGCTTGTGAAGACAGAACAGAATCTTTTTTCCCTGGAGTTTTCTTGATCCTAAAAGGATATAGAAGGCTGTTAGCACTGGACATGAGCTGCACAGTAGAAGCACCATGGGTATGCTTATATGCCTAGTGGTTGAGTTTCTTCTGAATGAAGATCTCTATCTAGGTCCTGTCTGAGCACACAAGTCAGAAAGATAATCGCGAAGTACAGTAGAAAACTATAGAAAGAAAACCTGCGTATCACACCTGAGACAAATCTCCTGAGGCAAGACCAGATTGCCTCTCATGTACAAGATTCCTGAACTGGCTGGTTCCATGTGTCAGCCTGACATAAGCTACAGTCGTCGAAGAAAGGAGCCTTGGTTGAGGAAATGCCTCCATGTGGTCAAGCTGTAAGGCATTTTCTTAATTAGTGATCAATGATGAGGGCCCAGCTCATGGTATGTGGGGATATCCCTGGGATGGTAGCCTTAGGCTGTGTAACAAAGCAAGATGAGTAAGCCATAGGAAGTACTGTATGTAGTAAGGAGGTAAGCAGCACTCCTCAATGGCCTCTGCATCAGCTCCTGTCTCCAGGCTTCATCCTTGCTTGAGTTCCTGTCCTGACTTCCTCCAGTGATGGACTAAGATGTGGAACTGGAAGCCAGATAAACCCTTACATCTCCAATGTGCTTTTTGGTCATGGTGTTTTGTTGCAGCAATAGAAATTCTGTCAAAGGCGTGTACCCTCACCTAGTCCTTGATTTTGTTTTCTGCATTTGGAAAATTCAACATTGTGACCCACCAAAGTGTATCCCATGATAGACAGTGTCCGTATCAGAATTAGTAGCTAGTATGAATGGTGAGAGAGCAGCAGTTATAAGTCTCAAGATCTGCTAAAGGCTTAAAAGAAGCCCGATGTATACAACCCTCAGTATTCAGCAGTAAGCCTCTCTCTCAGGTCTGTATTGGGCCTTCATCCAAAGAGTGGTCCACCAACACTGGTTTCCACATCTGGTTATAAGTTGCTCACTCACCTGCTCGTCTTTTCAGGAACTTTGGTGAATTAAATCTTTAAGGCATCCACAGTTGACATGTCAGGATTTTAGTGTCTAGTGAGACACCCAGGATGCAATAATTAGGACCTCTAATTGAGCAAAGGAGCAATAGTGGGACCCATGGAGTGTGTCCACCAGATAGACAGTATCTCCTGGACATGACATCTCCTGAACCTGGACAGGACCAGAGAAGCCGAGCTGGCTCTCAGATGTTCTGGGGCTCATATGTTGTTTCCAGTGTAGGATATTCCTTAGTCTACAGCAGGCAGTGAGCCTGAAGTGAGCCTGGGTCTCAACTAAAGCTGGGAGGATTTTCTCCAAGGTTCCAAGCAGTTTGGCCTGATGGCCCTGAAGTGCAGGCATCCTCCCTGGATTCCTTTTCTCTAGTTTCTATCAGCAGCTCTTCCCCTTGCTGTCTCCTCTGCTTTGCCTTGTGCCTGGTATGAGCAGGAACACAAGGCCTGTTCTCTTTGCTCATTGCCTTCACTGTCATGCTCCAGTACTGTCTTGAGTGTATCGCTCACAGATTCATGCTCTTTTTCAGTATTTCCTGTTATGCCCTCACTCTCCATGGCTAATTTGGCCTCATAGATTCCCAAAGTAATGAACGTATCTAAATTAGAAAAAAAAGTTTTCACATTAAATAATATCCCAGGATTTGTGTAAATATTTGTGTAAATATTGTGTAAAAATTTTTTTCCCTAAATGGAGGAATGCAGGCAAAGTACAGACAAGGAAGGTCCTCTGCTCTAGGCTTCCCTGGACGTGACCATGGGGATCCAGGTGTTTCTGGGAGGACTCTCAGTGCTGCTGATCCTGCTCTGTGCCATGCCCTGGGGAAAGTTCTTATGGTTCCCGTGGAAGGGTAGTCAGTGACTGGGCATGAGGACCACTGTGATGGAGCTCCCTGCCCAAGGCCACAAGACAGTGGTTCTCGCTTTTGAGGTGACTCTACATCAGAGGAGATGACAAGTCTCCCTGAAAACCCATGGCATTCCATTCACCAAGGAAGAATATAGATATCACTTTCTAGGTTAATTCTTATCTTTCTTTGAAATGCAGTTTTTCTGTGAGGATGCCTTTAAAAATAACAAGTATGAAGCTATCACCATTCCCTAGGAGAACTTGTGTGGGTTGGCTACACAATCTCACGCCTGAACTACTCTTCCTTTAATTTGATGGAGACAGACCCTGTTTGTTTGTTTTAATTTTGTTTTTCTGTTTGCAATGTGCCTGGGTGTACCTGCTGTGTTTTTCTGCTCCATTTTCTGTGCCTTGTGAAATAGACTTTGAGGCCACACAATGTTCACTCTACCCCCCCCCCCCACTCCAGTACTGAGGCTACAGACAAGGCTTTCTTAAGAACATGCTGTACCCTCTGACCTTGAAGTACACTTGTCATGTATTTTCATTCCTTTTGAGAACCTCACCTCTGAGCTTTTTCAGAGAGAGAGAGGTTTTTGGTGGAGGTTCTCAGCCATGCATTTGTATGGTATGGCTGTTCCTAGGGGACTTCGTACTCGACCACCCCAGGCCAGTCATGCCCAAAGTGGTCTTCATTGGGGCCATAAGCTATGCCAGCAGGAAGCCACTCTCCCAGGTTTGTATTGGAGCTGTAATTTATCCCTACAATATTCTGGGCAGGGTGAGTTTTCTAAATATCTCACTTGCCTTTGCTCATTCTCTCCTGACTTTTCCAGGGATTTTTTTTTTTTTTTTTTTTGCTTATTTTTTTGGTTTTTTTTTTTTGAGTTTTCAGGATATCTACAGTTGACATTTCAGGTTTGTAGTGGTCACTGAGAGGTCTGCAGTGCAGTACTGAGGATCTGTACTAGGCCTGAGGCTCAGCAGTGACTCTCCCAACACTGCTTCCCTGTCTGGGTGCTGTCTTTGTAGAGATGAGATTTTTCTGAAGCTGGACAGATGCAGAGAGACTGAGCTGTGTCGTGACCCAAGTAGACATATATTGTTTCTAGATTTTCAGTAGCAAGATGAAGGAAATTTTTACCCAGTACTCCTTAACAGTGTTCTCTGGGAAGGGCTGGACCTGTGCTTACGAGGTGCCTGAGAACAGAAATGGAAGCAGTCTAGCATGTAGTTTCATTTACATGTTTTTACTACTAGGCACCTATCAGTCATGGCCATGCTCCAGAGTCATGGCATTGCTATGGGATCAATGTTTCCAAATGACCCAAGGATGCATCCAAACTGTCACACTTTTATGTTTTTGCATGTCTAATGAATTCCTGAGACTCTTTAGTTCCCAAGGAGGTAGCTTTTACCCTCCATTTCCTGTCATATTGTCACCAATATTTGCAGAGGTTTGATTAGCATTTTTAAATTGTTGTTACCCTGTAGATTGAAAGCTAATTTTCTATGTGGAGGCAATTACGTTGTTGTTATCTACTTTGCTCAGAGTGCTACGTGACATCTTTTATATCCCACCTATCAGATTCCAATCTCACCAACTTAGGCTATTTTCATATTACTCTGACCATTACTTCTAATTAAATATTTTAAGAATTTTTGTTAAACATCTAAACAGTATTTTAAAACTCAACTCCTATAGATTTTCCTTGGTGTAAGAATTCTGTCTATTCAGATAGATTGAATTTGATTTTATTCCTTCTACTTAGTAGTATAAATGCATCCCTTTTACATGATTGTTTTTCTGTCCATCTTTCATCTTACTTTTGTAATTTGGTGGCACTCTCTGTCTCTCCACGGAGATGCAGTGGAATACCTCTCTCCCATGTTTCCTTTGCTTACTAACAAAATCTTTTGTGATGATATTGGTCCAGCCATGTGAACTAGTCCCTCCACTTCAAGACCCTCAAGGACAGCTATAATCTCTTTGCCATGTGATGTAACATTGTCTCAGGTTCTAAGAAGTACCATATGGGCTTTGATCTGGTGTCATTACTTTGCCTTTAGCAGAGAATCCATTTGAATGAGCCCTGGATCTCATTCAAAGCTGGGAGATCTTTGCTAAGGCACCAAGAACATTAGTCAGCTCTCTTCCTTTAGACTCTCACAAGGCAACTATGGACTAGACCATGAACTTTGCTGACAGCATGGACTTTATTTGATGTGTGTAGGGTGACCTATCACTCTAGTGAGAGCCAATGTTTTTTGTCGAGTTGCTTTGATCTGTGTCCCCTGGATCCCACAGTGACTTGGGTGTACTTTTTAAATATTTTTGATCTTTACAGCACCTGTGGTAATTCTGAAACCAAGTTAAGGTTGAGTACAGGCTTAATATGGGGCTAGCCAATCCTGGAATTTGGAGGTATTCACTTGTATTTTGGCCCCAGGCTTTTGGATTGAGAATAGTCTTGGTAGCATTGTTATTCATTCATTGGAGAGATTAAATATGGATTGATTAACACTACTGAGATTTTAATGACCTGTTAGAGGAATGATAGTGATCCAGTTATACCCATTCTATTAGTTTATTTGTGTTTTCTTTAAGACTTGCTCTGTCCATTCTCTTCCTTTTATGGGCATGGCATGGACAGGAGTGGCCACTGCCCAGCCTCAGATAATTCTGCATGGATAGCCATAGAAGGGAAAAGGTGGAACTTGACATGATGTAAAACATGCAGGTGTAGGAAGCAAATGCAGGAAGAGAAAGCAGGGAAGTAATTTTGGAGGAGAAATTGCATAGGACTTACATGGACTCCTACCTTCCATGAAAGGTGATATGCAAAGGCTTCTTGTACAGTGTACAAGTACAAGGTAGCAGCACACAGGAGCCATTTTCACATGCACATCTGCCCAGCTGCTGAGCCTGCTGCCAGTTACATACTAAGGATGTGGCTCTGCTGCAGAGAGAAATCTCAACTTGGACAACCATGGGCAGCCTGACATGTGTGCAGTGTGGTGGGATTCAGGGCACCCCAGGAGCTCACCTGGTAGAGAGGGGAGCCCCAGGGCATGTAGAGGAAGAGGAAGGCAGTAACTGCTTAGCACTTGGTGAGAGCAATTCCTCCAGGCAGGTGCAGACTCCTGGTCATGTGCACAGTCCCCAGAGCTACAGTCCTGCCCTCAGCTGCATCTCAAATTTGCTTTGCCCAATTGATACTTGAGCACAGTGTCCCACAAGATCATGGCCCATGATATTCCAGAGAATCCAGCCTTGTAAGAATTGTGATCTGTCAAAACTGTAAAGTGGAGCCTCATCAGAATCCACAGGAGGCAGTGAAGTCATAGGTTTATGAACATCCACATCCTTTAGAGAAGTGCAGAAGCATGCGGCTCTCAGCATCTAGGAGAACAGAAATTTGGCATCGGCCAAACATTTGCAATACTTTGTCGCTGACCATTATAGTTTACACAGTCCAGGAAATACACACATCTGGAGATCCAGCAACCTCTTTGTTTCTCAAAGCTGACTTAGTAGTGCTCTATGGTGTACTGAAGCAACTTGCAGGGAGAAGAAGCCTGGACATGTTTCTGAGTACATCATGCCTAGCAGAGGGTATAGTAGACACCAACTGTTTTGGTTACTTTTCTATTGCTGTGAAGAGACACCATGGTTGGGAGGGGTTCAGTGTGAGAAGATGACCATCATGGCAGGCAGGCAGGCAGGCAGGCATGGCACTGGGGCAATAAGTGAGAGTATATATCTTATCCAAAGTTGGAGGCAGAGAGAGAGAAGACAGGAGGCAAAGGGAGAGAGAGAGAGAGAGAGAGAGAGAGAGAGAGAGAGAGAGAGAGAGAGACTGAGAGACTAGATTTGGCGTGGGCTTGTGAAACCTCAAATCCCACTTCCAGTGACACATCTTCCAAAAGGTCATGCCCCCTGATCCCTCCTAAAACAGTCCCCCCAACTAGGGAACAAACAATCTAGTATATGAGCCTACGGAGGCCACTCTCACACTAACCACCACTCTAACCCTCAGGCTCTTCTCAGAGCTTAATGACTTACAAAGAAGAAAGCAACAAAATCAAGTGAGTGAACCTTGTTTTGGATATAGGAGGAGAAGCAGGGTGAACTCTGATGTCCACTAGAAAACAGCCCCAGGTCACTTGAGTTTAACTAGCAGAGATGATAAGAGTGGTTTCTCAATGTGCAGAAGCAGAAGGGTAAGATGGTAGTCACTGCTGAGCCTGGCCTTATTCTGTAATGATTAACCGAAGGAGGGCACTGGGCCACACAATGACATGCTGAATGTTAGGGAGCATGGAGATAAGATGACGACTAAACTAGTGTGGGGTCACAGCCTGGTAATGTAGGTCCTCTACTATGGCCTTCTGGAAGGATAGTTCTGGAACACAGGATGCCCATGTCTGGCTTGTGTGGCTGTTGGCTTCCATAGATGTGAAACTGCACACACATCTACAAAATATTTTAAAACACAAGTGGAGTCAATGCTAGTGTTATATCAGGTGAGATGGTTCAGCAGGTTGAGGTGCTGTTTCAAAAGTCTTAAAGAATATTTCTAAGTCCAGTCTTTGCTGCATGCTTCTTCATGATTCTGGCTACTTGTATATCTATGAGTGAGCAGAGCTGATGGTACCCACTAGGCCTAGTTTGCATATATACAGTTTCTTAAAACTTGGCATCTGGCTTGTGTGTGCTTTGGGGCTCTGGGCACAGGGTAAGCCCTCAATGTTGAGGGGAGCCATCAGCATTACATTGCTGTTCTCCATAAACAACCTCCAAAATCAAATGTCCGCAGGAGGTTCATACTGAGCCTGGGCAGGAGAGTGGGGTCTCTCCTCCAGGCAGTGACCTCCTCTTCCACTGGATGTGGTTTGGGCAGTGTTCTTTCTAATGCTGAGAGCAATAGCTGAAGCACCAGCCACAGATTTCAGGTTCTGACCTCTCATCAGGCCTGCTCCCTCTATTCTCTTCCTTTTATGGGCATGGCATGGACAGGAGTGGCCACTGCCCAGCCTCAGATAATTCTGCATGGGTAGCCATAGAAGAGAAAAGGTGGAACTTGACATGAGGTAAAACATGCAGAGGCTTGGCAGGTATAGGAAACAGATGCAGGAAAAGAAAGCAGAGAACTAATTTTGGAGGAGAAATTGCACAGCATTTATCCAGACCCTATATGAAAGGTGAAATATAACGTGTGTGTGTGTTACTGCATTTATTTCAGACTTTAAGTGCAGTGAACAGTATCCAAAGCCATTTTTATATTCCATTTCATACATGCTCTACTAAGGTTTAAGAATTTCTTTTGTTTTGATCCATCCCATCTGTTCTGCTTCTTTCAGATACTACTCAGTCCATACCAATAACCTTGGAGGAGCATTATTTGGTGCTGGACTCTCCCAAGGCCACCATACCATAAAAGCCCCTTACATCAGACATAAACTGTGCTAATTCAGAGGTATAGCATTTCTGGCCCCACAATATTCTTGTTTCCCATTTTATTTTATTTCCCATTTTATTTTAAAATGCTTAAGGTGAAAGCTATTTTCAGGGTTTCATCAGTGCCCCCTCTATGGAAATGCAGATGTTTGCATAGCTTTACTGAGACAGCTCTTCCTATTAACAACATCTGCCAGAAATATAGAACCAAGTTGCATCTAAGGCCATTCCTGACATCCCACCAACCAACCTCGAAATCTTAGGATATGTGTTTAAATATTTTGCCCTCAACCTTCAGAGAAAATGTGGTTCTGGTAACACAGCTTTGTGGCTTCCAGACCTTGTAGAGATTAAATGTGAATTTAAGCCATTTAGTATGTTATGACTTGATACAAGCGTGATAAAAACTAAGAATTCGCCGGGGGGTGGTGGCGCACGCCTTTAATCCCAGCACTTGGGAGGCAGAGGCAGGCGGATTTCTGAGTTCGAGGCCAGCCTGGTCTACAGAGTGAGTTCCAGGATAGCCAGGGCTACACAGAGAAACCCTGTCTCGAAAAACCAAAAAAAAAAAAAAAAAAAAAAAAAAAAAAAAAAAAAAAAAAAAAAAAACTAAGAATTCCAATCTTGTAAAAGGGCAAGATTTAATTTTTAGCCAAGATTAATGGTCAACTATTAAGACATTGTCAACATCTGTGTACAACTAAATTATTTCAAAGTTACTTAAGAATGATATGAAAGTACTCATGTCACCAGGATGCACAAGGTATCCAGGGACAGTTACCTGAACTTGTACACTTCTAGCCCAAAGCAAATGCAAGGATCACAACTCTACACTAAACATCACTTCCTATTTCCAGGAAATAGTACTGTTTCCCTAGCCAGTAATCACAATGAACACCCAAAGCACGAGGCACATATTGACATTTTAAAATAAAATGGAAAACAAGAATATTGTGAAGGCCAGTCTTTGCCATGTGCCTCTTCATGCTTCTTGTTATGCTACATGCTACGTTTATGGCACTTGGTCAGCAGAACTAACAGTATTCCTTTGACCTAGTTTATATGTAGAAACATTGCTCAGACTTGGTATCTGGCTCTTATATGCTTTTGATCTGTCAGCCCACTTCAGGCCTTCACATTGAGGGGAACAACCAATGTTGCCTTAGTTCGATTTTCACCAGCACAGGTACACAGAAGCTGCATAGTGAGTCTAGGAAGGAAGGGGTCTTGCCTCCAGAAATACTGCCTCTTCGGTAGTGTCGAGAGTGTCCCTATTCAGGCTGACAACAGCGGCTAAAAGCAGCAAGCACAGATTCAGGTTCTGAGTGCTTGGCCACCTGTTCCCTTCACCCTCTTCCTTTTATGGGCATGGAATGGACAGGAGAGGCTACAGTCTATACTTGGGTAATTCTGCATAGACAGACACAGAAGGGAAATGACAGGGTTTGCTTTGAGATAAAATATACAGAGATGAGGCAGGTGCAGGACAAAGAGGCCTTTGGAAGAGAAACTGCAGAACACTTTTCTAAACACCTACCCTTCGTGAAAGGGTGAAATGCAGAGTCAGATTGCACAGGGCAGCAGTGGCACACGGGAGGCATTTTCATAGAAATATCTGCTGAGTCTGTTCCCAGTCTATATCTGTAGAGCATGGCTTCTCTTCAGAAGAAACCCTCAGCCAGGCCAACATGGCAGACTAACACCAATATGGAGAGACAGAATGCAAGACACTCCAGGTGCTCACCCAGTAGACAGTGGAGCCCCAGAGCTTGTAAAGGAACGTGGTGGCAGCAACTGGTCATCACATGGGGGGGAACTCTCTGAGCCAGGGCCAGATGCATGGTCATGTACATAGTGCCTAACCCTGGAGTCCTGTCCCCACCTGGCCTTCAAAATCACCTTTTCTTGAATTTCATTCCAATGCCCCCAGAAGATTGTAGTCCATGCTTTTTGGAGAATTCCATCTTTATCAGGATTCTGGTCTGACATGGATTGTGTGAGACCTGATAACGAACTTCAGAATGAAGTGAAGACCGAGATTTGTGTTCACCTAGGTCCCTTAACTGAGCACAGGATCCTGCATCCCTCAACGTTCAGGAGGACAGGACTTGAGACTGAGCCACATGCTTGAGCAATCACACTCAAGACTCTTGGGAGCACTTACAGCAGAAGCAGATCCTAGGATCTTGACTTAGAGATCTTTGCATCATTGCCATCTTTGTCAGCTACTTCAAATCCTGTTCCCTGATCACTTTCTTCCTAGCACCGTGAAGTATAAGTCATGGCAAAGGCATTTCCTCTTTGGTTTGGTCAAGCTGGTTTTGCGGTATCCCATATGCTGTGATTCATTGATTGTTACGTGAGAATTGGACAAGGGAGTTAATGAGCTACCATATAAGGTCGTATGCAGCAGACAGGTTATGTGGGAGACTCATTGTGCTCAGAGCTCAATGGCAGTCTAGGTGGGAAAGAAATGGATGTTCAGCACCTTATTTGGGAATTGTAGGAAAGCTAGAGGTGAACTAGTATGCCCTAGGAAAAGATAAGCCTGTCACAGGAGTTTTTATTAGGCAAGAAAAGAAGAGTTTACATTACTGTGGGTGAAGGCAGGCAAAAGGGCAGGGCATTAATGAAAGGCAGGAGGGGATTTATTTTGTAATGATTAACTTAAGGGCACTCAGAGTAGGAGGGTGGCCTGGTGATAAGAAAATGAATAAACTTACATAGGCACAGTGTGTGGAAGGGCCACTGCTGTGGATCTCTGGGGAGATGGACACAGGACTATGTGTGCTCCTTCGAGGACTCTCAGGGCTGCTGCTCCTGCTGTGTGCCCTGCCCTGGGCTGAAGGTGCAAAAGTGCTGGTGTTACCCATGGAGGGCAGCCACTGGCTGAGCATGAGAGATGTTGTGAGGGAGCTCCACACCCGAGGTCACCAGACTGTGGTCCTGGCTCCAGAGGTGACCATGCATATCAAAGGAGACGACTTCTTCACCCTCAAAACCTATGCCTTTCCATACACCAAGGAAGAATACCAGCAAGAAATCCTGAGCAACTCTAAGAAGGCCTTTGAAACACAACATTTTGTGAAGGCATTTTTTGAAAATATAGCATCTATAAGAAAATTTTTAGAGCTCTATGTACATTCTTGTTCAGCTCTATTGCACAATAAGACCCTGATCCAGCAACTGAATTCCAGTGTCTTCGATGTGGTCTTAACAGACCCCATTTTCCCCTGTGGAGCAGTGCTGGCCAAGTACCTACAAATCCCTGCTGTGTTTTTTCTGCGTTCTCTTCCCTGTGGCATAGACTATGAGGCCACACAATGTCCAAACCCTTCCTCTTATATTCCGAACCTACTCACAATGCTTTCTGACCACATGAGCTTCCTGCAAAGGGTCAAGAACATGTTGTACCCTCTGGCCTTGAAGAACATTTGCCATTTATCATCCACTCCCTATGAAAGCCTCGCCTCTGAGCTTTTGAAGAGAGAAGTCTCCTTAGTGGAGGTTCTCAGCCATGCATCGGTGTGGCTGTTCCGAGGGGACTTTGTGTTCGACTACCCCAGGCCCATCATGCCTAACATGGTCTTCATTGGGGGCATAAACTGTGCCATCAAGAAGCCCCTCTCTCAGGTCTGTATTCTGCTTTTATCTCAAGAATTTTCCAGGAAAAAAATAATTTTTTTACTTTCAAATTCTTATTTATCCAACACATCTTTCCAAAGGTGTCTCTCCTCTCCTGAGAGGCTTTAGTTAAATTAACCTATTAAGGAGTTCACCCTGCCATACTTTGGGTTTTCAGGGGCCACTGTTAGGACTAAAGGCTAAGTGAGGGGCTAGGGCTGAGGTGCTAGACTCAATTGGGACTGCCCATGTATCCAGACATGGTTTTCCTATTGGTGGGTATCCTGATTCTGCTCAGAAGCTGAGAAATTGAGCTGTGTCTTGACCTACCAGAGGGTGTGTTGCTTTCAGATTTTTTTCCCCGAAGGTTAAAGGAATCAGCATGTTGGGAGCCTCAGTGAGCATGTCAGTATCCGCCATTCCAAGATGGCGCGGACATCGTGTCCTCCCACTAGTAAACAATTATCTGCGCAGGTGCAAAGGCAGAAAGCGCGCCAAAAGTCACTGCCCAACCCGGGGCGTATTATGAGTAATAAGTGAACAGCCAATCAGAAGTGAACACATTACTCTAGGGTGTATTTAAGCTGTGCCTCTTCCTGTCTTTGGCCCTTCCGCGGTCTTTTCCGCTTCTGCTGTTACAAGTAAAGCCTCGTTTGTAGTAACTACCCGATCACTGCCTCCGTGTCCTTTTTCGCGGGTGAAGGGGACACGAGAGGCGTGTGGAACATCAGCAAATAGCAGTTGTTGATGTGGCAGCTTTTAATATTGCTCTCAGGGATAAAATGGGTGTGTGTTCACACAACACTGGAGCACTCGGCAGAGCTGGAAGCAAGCTAATCAGTAGTTTGTAGGATCAGTTGGATCAGCCACGTAACAAATGCTCACTAGTCTCTGTGCAACTAGGCAGCTACTGTAGATATAACAGAATTGTGTATTTCAAATTTTATATGTAGAAAACTAAAAGAAAAATAGTCTAAAGAAGTCTACCATTACAAAACTTTTTACTTTATCATAGGGTGAACGTAGAAAACAAGTTGTACATTTATGCCTGAGGCCACTGGCTACTTCTCAGTCAAGTCAGATCGTCAGGCAGTAATTGAAACTGTACAGAAATGGTTTCATGAAGATCTGAGGAAGTTAAATGAGTCTGTATTTAATGAGGAAACCTGTGAACTGGGTTTAGGGAAACGCAGGTCAGTAATCCTAGCACTAGGAAAGATGAGGCAGGATTGAGTCCAAGTCCATCGAGGCTGCATAGTAAATGCCAGAGCTAGGATAAATAATGAGAACCTGAGAGGAGAAGAGGGAAGAGGAAGAGGGGAGGGAGAGAGAATAGAGGGCAGGAGAGAGAGAGGAGATGAGGAAGATGAGGGAGAGTAGGGGAGAGGGGAACGGACTGCTGATAATGTGGAATTTGAAAGTCTAGAAAGGGAAGCTGATACAGATGAATGACTTCCTACAGTGGAGAGAGTACCTTTCTTCCAGTTTGGAGGCTGTGATAAAATCAAAGGGAAAGTGGTTACTTGGAAGCAGTAGTTTCTTCTGAATGCTCTCAGCCATGCTGACTAAGCTAAAACTGCATGTGAACCTCGTGCCAGTGTGACTGGCTTTTAAATTCTTGATTGATTTTAAGTGGAACAGGGCCTCGTAATCTTCTGGGTCTTACAGTGTGTTGCTCTTCCTTGCCTACTCCATTCTGGAAAATGAAGGAATCCTCTATAGTGTATTTGAATGCCTTTTTAAAAATTAGGCCATGTGTGTATGCGTATATGATTGCAGGTGCATGTGCGCCAAGGTGCTCGTGTGGAAGTCAAGAACTTCAACTTCGGGTTGTGGTTCTCTCCTTCCAGCCTAGGTTCCAGGGATCAAACTGTCAGGCTTGTGCTGGAATATGCTCTTACACACAGATCCACTGGTGGATTCAAGAGGCACAGGAAATGCTTTGACCACTATGACAAATATTTCCTAAAAGGTGACCTTCTACAGGCATGTCTTCACAAGTGTTTTGAGACAGAGCAATTTTTGAAGAAAGTTTCAAGCTTGACAATTCATTTAAAAAAATGCTTTTTATAGTTGGACCCGGTTGCACATGCTGTGAATCCCTGCACGTAGGAAGCAGAGTAGATTCCTGTGAGCTCAAGGACAGCCTGGCCTACATAATGAGTTCCAGTCCAGCCAGGAACTTTACATTTATAGCAGCACTAATTCAAGACAGATGAGTATTGATTCTTGTGTTCGCTCTCAACTGTTAAAACAAGCCAGAGCTGAAAAACCATGATCTCTGAGTAACCTTGCCATGCCAGGCTCTTTGCCTACCATGGACTCTCTGCAGACAATCTTTTTGTTTAAAGCAATTATATATAATTTAATTATTTTTATTTTATGTGCACTGGTGTTTTAACTGTATACATGGTTGTGTGAGGGTGTCAGATCCTCTGGAACTCAAGTTACAGACAGTGTGAGCATTTATGTAGGTGCTGGGAATTGAACCTGGGTCCTCTAGAAGAATAGCCAGTGTTCTTAACTGCTGAGACATCTCCCCAGCCCCGACAATCTTTTATCCACTGTGTAGTTTCAGACCCACTCATTATGTCCCACCCAGGGTGATGATTTACTCATTTAACTACCACAGAACTGTATGTGTTCATTATCCTGAAATCCTTGATACCTTCTACGAGTTCAGATAAAAAACCCATACCAACAAACTACTCAGCAACTTTTCCTTTTTTATGTATGTGCATATGTGTCATTTGTGTGTGTGTGTGTGTGTGTGTGTGTGTGTGTGTGTAGGTCCAGAACTGATGTCAGGAATCATCCTCAATTACTCTTGAACTTTTGCACTTTATCCAGGATCTCTCCAAAAAATAAAAAAATAAATCCAGAGCTTAGTCAATATGGCTCATGCTCTGGGGAACCCATGTCTCTGCCTTTTGAGGATTATCACCAGACCTTTATTTAGGTTTCTGGAGATGCTTGCCTAGTAAGCACTGAAACCCCTGGGCCATCTCCCCAATCCTTAGTGACTATCTTTATTAGCTCCTTGGGCTGGAGAAAACATTTTTTTGTTTGTTTGTTTCAAAGTCTGGTGGTTGGTCTGATTTGGGACCTTTCTAAATGTATTGCTTAGAAAGCAGCTACCCAATACTGCAGTGACTATTTGACATGATTTCTAAAGACCCTTGTGTGCCCTGTGGGGTGGGATTGACTCTTGTGCTTCTGCTGTGTGCTGTACATATTGTCACTGCATGAGGCTACATTTTCAGGGTAGTAAGGGTATCCAACATATTTTCACATAGTCTAAGTTTATGATAATGTGCTTAGGTCCCATGACCTCTTGGGAGAGAATTACAAAGTGTGGCATCTTCAACCTATTCAGATCCATTTTGCTTCAATGTCTTATGAAGTCTTCACAGATAACATTGAAGTGAGGTAAAATATTCTGTGCTGTGCTCTCTAAAGACAACCATCTTCTGCAAGGTCTATGAAGCACCCAACTGTGCTACAGAATGGACTCTATTGCTTATATAAGTGTGTGTGTGTGTGTAATATATATGGCAACCAAGGAGTTTGTATATCCTTCAAAAGGCACTTTTCACTTCCAGCATCTTCCATTGTTGTAGAACAAACTTAGGCACTAACCAGCCAAATGTTGAGACCTTGACTGATAAACATAACCCTAAACTTTCAGAGAGAGCACGATCCTAGCAACCCTCCTTTTTGCTCATTGAAATGAATTCCAGACTTCTACAAAACATGGGAAGAATAAGTGTGATACACACTACCAAGTTCGTGGTAATTCGTTGCAGCAGTAACAAGGATCTACTTAAGTCTACTTTGTTCAGTTTAGGTGCTTTAAAAAGCTTAGTTTTAACCTTTCATTTGAACAGTGGTTAATATCAATCAATATATTGTTCCTATATCAGCATGATTTTAGGTAAACTAAAAGCCATTCTTTTCAACTTATCTTAAACTAAAGACTCAATATATGTGTATCTTTCACCTCGGTTCGAATGTGGGGAAGTGGAGCTATAAGGTTCAAGGAAAGGTCTCTGAGTCGAATTTTCAACAAAATGGACACTGTGCAGTTTTAGGTGCTGTGAACAATGTTTCCTGGCACTAGCACATAACGGTGGTCTGCCTCAGGATTAAGTTTAATAAGTGCCAAAGGCATACAAGATATTTACAACAGGCATAAAGACCAAGAGAGATCCTATCCCTGCGATCCCAACAATAACAAGAGGCACCGACATGAGCTGCATATAATGTCTTGAATACAGTTGTTCTGAAAGTAGAGTTCCCTTGAAAACGCGTTTCAACAAAAAAGTCCTGATAGTCCTTACATCGCACTTTATGTCTTTACTGAGTATCGATGCGAAGCAGCTGCTCTTTGCCATTAATTATCAGGGACTTTAACTCTCCATCTTCTTCCACTTCCACCCTTTCTTGGCCATTCTCAACGATTCTCTTGGTGGTGATTTTTTTGCCATTAATTATTTCGGTGGAGGTTGACACCGACTTGTAGTTGCCTGCCGCCCCACCGCCGCAGGACATGGAGAAAGAAGAAAGGCCTGAGTTTCCTGGAGAACCGAAGGATGTGAATCCAGTATCTAACGAAGCGAAGCCACCCCCAAACCCTGGGAATTCGGTAAAGGAGGTAGAGAAGGGTACAGCCCCTCGGCTTCTGCTTCCACGGGTGCTCCTCCGATCCCCAAAAAAGTTCTCGAGCGGATCTCCGAAGAAGTCGAAGGAGAAAGGGTCGTGGCCCCCGAAGAACTCCCTGAAGACCTCGGCAGGGTCTCGGAAGGAGAAGACATACTGGAAGGCGTCGTGGAACGGGCTGCCCGCTGCGCCGCCTCCGCCCACCTCGCCCACCTCGCCGCAGCGGTCATACACCTCGCGCTTGCGGGCGTCCGATAAGACCTCGTAGGCCTGCGCCACCTGCTTGAACCGCCTCTCGGCCTCCTCCTTGTGCTCGGGGTTCTTGTCCGGGTGCCACTTGAGCGCAAGCTTGCGGTACGCCTTGCGGATGGCCTCAGCCGAGGCCTGCCGCGGCACGCCCAGCACCTCGTAGTAGTCCACCATGGCGGCTGGCCGGCCCGCGGCCTCGGCGCTGGAGCGCTGGTGGCAGCTGCTGAACGCCCGCCTACCGGCCGGGGCCGCACTCCCTTATGACGCAGATGTCTCTCATTGGCGGATGCGGGCGGTGCCTCAGCCTATCAGAATGGAGGGTCCCAGGGGTTGGTTGTGCTCCCAGGGGTGCCCAGTGATGCCCTTAGAGACAGGACCAAGTCTAGCATCCTTGCTGTTGTGATTGGGTTGTCCTACAGTACGAAGAACAAAGGACGACTTAGGGGAGAGAGGCTTTGACTCTGGCTGCCAGAGAAAAGTACTATTTCCTCCTTTCCTCCTCCTCCTCCTCCTCCTCCTCCTCCTCCTCCTCCTCCTCCTCCTCCTCCTCCTCCTCCTCCTCCTTCTCTCTCTCTCTTCTTTCCCTCCCTCTTCCTTTCTGCCCCACCTTCCTCCTTCTCTTCCTCCTCTCTACCACTCCTTTTCCTTACTCTTCTCCCCATCCCTTCTCCTGATGTTGCTTGCCCTTCTCTCCTTAGCTGTGTAGCTCAGGCTGGTCTTGAACTTGCAGTAATGCCCTGCTGCCTCAGCATCGTGCATTGTGGGTTTACAAGTGTGCCTCACAAAGCTGGCTTTTTAAAATGGATTTTTGTGCCCTGCCTCAAGTCTTCTTTCCATCAGCCAGGCAATAGGATAAGAAGGTTGACAAGAGTGGGATTTGTCTGACCCTGGTCTGAAGGGCAGTGGTTTGTGAGGAACTGAGGTTCTTGAACATCTTGTCTGCAGGACCCTTTGTTTTCATTTATACGGCTCTGTGAGAAAGTAAGACAATGAAAAACATGTCTATCAGGTGCACGCTAACATAAATCATGTTCTTAGGAGAAAATCGCTTCTTCAAAACAAAGGGTGATGCGCGTTTGTGTCCTTCAAATCACTCTAGCATTGGGCTTCACAGAACCGGATTCTTCTGCTTCTGCATTCAGTCTACTGTGATCTCATACATGGAGTAACCTTCGGAAAACTCCAGCATATGCCTATGAGAAAATGAGATCTTTGAAAAGTCAATATTTCTGTTGATGGAAATAGTTTCAACTTTGTCAAATTCCTCTGGAAGGTCCTTCGGGGATCCTCGGGGTTCCTTAGTTAACACTTGGAGAGCCATTGTTGTTCTGAGCAAAAATAATTGGAACTTGTGGCTGTTTTTGAAGCTCTGCCGGTGAAGTGTTCTTGTTGCCACTAATACTGTTGTAGTATCACTCCGGCCTTCCTTCAGCCTTTGCTTGACACTTGTTTTAATCTCCACTTCTTTGTGGGTTTTTTTTTTTTTTTTTTTTTGAACACTGTATGACCTTATTTGATCAGTGGTGAGGCAACATGCATCTATAAAAGTTACATAGTTCTAAAGGGAAATGGTTAACCAATGAACTTTTAAAGATTCTATCATGAAGGGTATTAGGTTTAATCAGAAGTGCTAGTATGCTAGAACAGTCATTTGAGTTTATGTCACAACCAGTGACTGAACTTGAACCTTTAGGCCTGGTACTTGGTACACATGAAATAAACAGTAATCAAATCCTGATTAGGAGGAAAGGGCACATGGATTGGACTAGTCAGAGGAGCCAGAGATGAGGAATACTCTGCAAAGTGACCCAGGGTCTAAGGAAGAGCAAGGCTAAAGGATTTGAGTTTTCTTATGGGCCCTATGAAGCTGTTGACCAAAGTACCAGAAGCAGTGGTGGTCTGGGATAATACAAGGGCAAACCGATAAAGTGAGGGGCGGAAGCTCTAAAGTAAGACCACAGCAGCTGCATCTGAAAGAGTGAACACTTGGCTTAAGTATTGTGTCTATAGTAAAAGTAGATGAGTTTTGTAGCTATCCAGTGGCCACGGATGAGTTTGCCTGAAAGGAGGGCTGGAAATGAAAAGGAGATGGAGGGGTGAGAGAAACATGGAGCCAAGACAAAGTTTTCTGATCAAGGCTCATTTATCGAAAGGCAATTGTGGGTATATAAGCACAAGCAGGGGAGTGCAGCAGGGTCACTAAACAACAAGTCCAGGATATGTCTGAGAAAAGCAAGATGTTTATCAGAGTGTGCATGGCTGTTGTGGGCTGTTTGCAAAAACATCATGCTAGAAAAACAAGTCTCTTGTCAGGGTGGAAAAGTTTCAACCTTCAAATATATGGCCCGAGGTGGCTGCAAAGATGATAGCCGCTTTCAGCTAGGACTTGCCTCCCAACAGAGTTTGTACAAAAACTCTGTTACTGAATGCACAGCTATGGACTGGCCCCAGGGTTGAAACCCTGCCTATGAGGAACATATCCATCTATTCTTGACTTAGCACATAGGCAGCTGTGGGAACTTCTAGATGATTAAACGGCAGGACAGAGAAAAATGCTGCAGAGATTTGAGGAAAACTACCTTTTCCTCTAAGGGTCCTTAGCTGATTCCCAGGACGACATAGAGCTTGTGTGTTTTGTTTAGTATCAAGCTCCATTCTTATCCCATCTAAGGAGCTAGATGTCCCATAGATGGGAATGTTAGCTTCTGGTTCTAGCTTAAAAAGAAATCCCTCCCATGAGTCACCACATTCTTCAAGGGCCTCCAAAGCAAGACCACATTCATGCTCTGCTCCATGTTTCCTCAGCAACCAGAGGTACATCTTGTGGTGCTCTGGGATTGTTTGGCTTAAGTGCTTCTCTGACTCCTGGGTCCCTCCTTACAGGCAATATCTTTATTTGAGTTTTGGCTCTGAAACCTAGCATAGCACCCAGAGCAGTCAAATTCACATGTTCCATATATATTGGTGAAGGAAGGGATTAGCTTTAAAGTTGAAAGGGCTTGGGTCTGCTCATGTTCCAGAGCACACTTGTCATTTGATTGTTTTGAAGTGGTTCTCCTTGTTGATCATAAGAGATGTAGATTGCTTTGCATTTTGATCAGTGAACAGTGTTCCATGGCCAAAGATAGGGTTGGGCCCCAACCATTCAAGTGCACAGTAGCTGCAAGAAGCTCTGAGGTAGCACATTGTCTGCTTTGCCTGTGACTCTGGGTTCTATCTCTGGCTCCATATAAATAAAAAAAAAAAAACCCTCAAGGTTCTGAATGATAACAGGAACACGTAGTCATAAAGGCATTAGAGTGTTTGCAGGCTCTTTGCCCCATATAAGCTGCAGGTGAGTTCTCACAAAATGGGGCTTCCACGAACTACTACTGATCTTTAAGTTTAACACGGATTGTGAGGGTTGGGGTCTCAGATAAAAGCACAGCGGAAGCAAAGGCATTGCTACATCTTTACCACTTACCAAGAACTAAGAGTGATGAAGTGACTGAGCTCAGGAAGGACTTAAGAGTTCAGAGTGCATTGTGCATGGTGTGTGTGTGTGTGTGTGTGTGTGTGTGTGTGTGTGTTTAAAACACACAAACAAAACTGGAATTCTGTTGAGAAAGAGTGAAGGCACAAGAAAAGAGGAATGAGAAGCGTCCTGTCAACTGTGAACCCTAGAACACCAAATCTTTGAAGCTAAGTTGTTTCCCCCTTAATGTTCTCAGCACAGCCACATGCCGCCAGGACTAGTACTGTGCTCAATACTGGGGTCAGGACTTTCTTCCTGGGGCTGTATGGAACATCAGTGGATCCCGAGAAAGAGTGCAGGCTGGGTTTTGCCCACAATCTGGCTGCTCACTTTGGGAGGCATTTCCATTCGGCAGCTCTTCCCCTAGTCTCCAAGGGCCCCAGGTAATGCTATTTGAATACCTTCTTGAGCTCAAAGTCCACCCTTCTGCCTTTTCTTCATTCATCATGGTGAGGGCATGACCTTAGGTTCACACCTTTCCATTCAATTTCTAACTAGCTGGAATTTCCACTAGAGATGTGTCTGGATGCTGCTGGAGACTGGAAGTCAAGAGTGCAGGCTTTAGGCACTGATATCCAGGGCTGTCTCTTAGCTCTGCTAAGGACTCTGGCAAATGTCTTTGCTTTCATCAGCCTAAGTATGCTTATAAAACGAGGGACATACCATCTGCTTTTACAAGACAGCACTCTGGGATAGGATGTGTTGCAGAGTGTTCAGCTTGACGGCACTTAACACATAGCACACACCTGACGGTGTTGACTTCAATTCAATCATTAGAATTTCCTCTTGGCCTCAGGCAAATGTGATGAGCACAAGTGTACTAGCTGGCCCTTACCTAGTTTGATGTTCTGTTTAGAATATATTTTCTCACTGCCTCTCTGAGGGACTCTTGGAGAGGACTTCTGTTTACAGACCCATGTGACTTTGCCTTCTTGGTCATTTTCTACCCCAGCCTGGTGCCACTCATTTGCATCCTCAAAAGGCCCGATTTATCCGTTTGAGCTGAGAGTCTGTCTCTCTTCATAGCGGAGTCCTGGAAAGGTGGGGCACTGCTCTGTGCTGGTTTCAGCTGCCATCTTGAAACCCAGCCCTGTCCTAGACTCACTAAGGAGGAAGTGAAAACGGCGGCAGAGGCTGTCTTAGTAAAGTCCTCTGCAAGCATAAGGACCAGAGTTTAAACCCCAGAAGCTACATGAAAATTCTGGAAACAGTTGACCATGCCTGCAATCGCAACACTGAGAAGCTAGAAAAAAAGAGGGAGATTTGTTAGTTCGGCAGCCTTCCTATCTGTAGCTTAACTGATAGGCTCCACTCCAGTGAAAGAGCCTGCCTCAAACACAAACTGTATAGCCTCTGAGAAATAACACCCAAGGTTACCCTCTGGCCTACAACCCTTCCCCCCCCCCCACACACACACACCACTTTTTTAAATGATGGAAATGATTAAGAGGAACCCTGGGCGATGATGGAGGGCTTCCATCAACAAAAGTGACATTTCAGTACAATGTTCCTTTCTTTCCAAAAGACTTTCTGAGTACCTGTTAATCTTACATGTGGCAAAGTGTTAGGCTTTGGCACTTTACAGTCCTTTTCTGCTCCCTTTTAACCCTTTCTGGCCTACGAAAATGCCAATTTAATGAGTCCAAAATGGCCAGAGACGGTTGGGCTCACTATATGCACTTTTAAAAAAAAATGCAATTTGAGGAAGGAATACCAGTCAGTTTGACTGCTGTTATTTATTAAGGAAGTCAGTAAAGCTCCACCCACTTTGTCACGGAATGCAAATGTTCTGTGTTCTTTGCCAGTTCGTTGACAGCTTAAGTCATGGGGCACAATCAAACATTAACTGGTTGCACAAGTTTCTTCTCATGAGTCATGAACAGGTTTAAGGTAGACCTCCGGTGGCAGCAGAGGGAGCGGTACCATGCCTGTGGTGTGCCGGAGCTTGCGCTTGCTTCTGCTTCTTCCGAGCCTTCTGTTGTATGTGTTCGGTCCCTCTGCGTCCCATGCTGGGAAGCTGTTACTGTTCCCTATAGATGGCAGCCACTGGCTGAGTATGCTTGAAGTTATTCAGCAGCTCCAGCAGAAGGGACATGACATTGTGGTCATAGCACCTGAAGCCTCAATTCACATAAAAGAAGGATCATTTTACACTCTGAGGAAGTACCCTGTGCCATTCCAAAAGGAGAACGTGACAGCTGCTTTTGTGGAACTTGGGCGGAGTGTCTTTGATCAAGATGCTTTTCTGCTGCGTGTGTTCAAATTATACCAGAGAGTCAAAAGGGACTCCAGTATGCTCCTGTCTGGCTGCTCCCATCTGCTGCACAATGCTGAGTTTATGGCCTCTCTGAAAGAAAGCCACTTTGATGCTATGCTGATGGACCCTTTCCTTCCCTGTGGCTCCATTGTGGCTCAGTACCTGGCTCTGCCTGCTGTGTACTTTTTGAATTCATTGCCATGCGGCCTGGATTTGGAAGCTACCCAATGCCCTGCTCCATTGTCCTACGTGCCCAAGAGTATGTCTTTCAACACAGACCGCATGAACTTCCTGCAGCGGGTGAAGAACATGCTCATTGCTTTGTCAGAGAACTTTCTATGCAGAGTTGTTTATTCCCCCTATGGGTCACTTGCCACCGAAATCTTACAGAAAGAGGTGACTGTCAAGGACCTTCTGAGCCCTGCATCTATCTGGCTGATGAGAAATGACTTTGTGAAAGATTACCCCAGGCCCATCATGCCCAACATGGTTTTTATTGGTGGGATAAACTGTGTTCAGAAAAAAACCCTAGCCCAGGTGTGTATTTGAACGGTGCCTTTCCATGTCTGTTGTTCTTTGTGGGAAAGGAACTTTCCATAGGTATGTGCTGAGGTCAGTGAGCTTGCTGGGTCGGTTTCAAGTGCTCTCTCTTCTTAACTTCTATTCTCTAAGTCTCACAGTCTTGAATTTGTCCTTGGCATCCTTTTCTCACTTACTTCTTTGTATACAGTGTTCTGGGAAAACATATCTTGGGCATTTTATCCCTGGGGAATTCAATTTAATGCAACTAGCATTAATTGTCAGAAGAACTGCTGTGTTTGGGACACTTCTCAGAGAACGGAGCTGTGTTTTATGAAGCATCCCTTTTTGGAACTCGTGTCCTTGATTCAGGCACTAGTAGCTCAAGTCTGAGGCAATTGTTCTTTAACTCTTATGGGTCCTGGCAGGAGTCACTCACTACCTTTATGGTCCTCGTTATTGTTCTAATGTCTAGATATTCTGACAGGAAGCTAGATATTGCAGTCTTCCCCTCCTTCCAGTAGGGCAAGGTGTCATCCCTCTGTCTGAGTGAGAGACAACCTTGGTAAAAGAATGAAATTCAGAACCACAATCATACATGTTGAGTCTGAAGTAAATAGCTAATAGGAGATCCAGGAAGCCAGAGACAGACAGATACTGATGAAAGAGACCAATCATGGAGGTAGGCAAGTTTGGGCTTGGCTCAAGGGAAAGACTTCTGGCAGGTAGTCTAAATGGATTCTGGGAGAGCAACAGATATTTTGTTCAGAGTTCAGAACCAACTCTGCAGCTCTTAGCAGAATGTAAGAAATAGTTAAAGTTCTCGTCAGCTGGAGAGAAGTATCCCTAGAGAGAAGGTCTTCCTTTTGGAGCATTTATCAAAGATTATTTGCAGCTAACATGTTGCCTCACTGTTAGGCTGTCCCAAGGACTGTGATGTTGTGGCAAAGTTTAGGGCATCTTGTGCCAAGTAGAGGGGACTCACTTTTGTTGGATCCACAAAAGTTGATGCAGAATCATTGTCCAACCTGCCTCTGTTGCTTACTCTATGGGCGTCTGTACACAAACTTGCGTGCCAGTTAAGCCTTAGCTAAATCCTGCTATCTGACTGTGGATGTTTATGACCCTACAGATCTGATTTTGTGCCAATCACACACTACTGGCTGCTGAGTAGGCGTGGGAGGCCATGCAGGAAGAAAAATTAGACTGATCTCTTTCCATATAAGATTACATGTATCTTGAAGAAGCAAAGATTCTAGACTGTAGGTAAGCTATGAGCTATCTGGAGGTAGCGGGAAAGCAAAGGGCACTTGGATGTGAGCTGCCTGCCACCAAGAAAGAAGTGCCTGGAGAGGGAAGGAAATCAGGATGCGATCCTAGAGAAGAAAGGCTTTAGAGCAACCAACTCCAGTGTGCTCTTAAACAGATCAAAATCCAGGGCCACGGCAGAAAAGCCTTGCCTGGCCCCTCTGACTCTTTAGATGGGCCCAGTGGGTGAGGCCAAGGTGCCACTGCTGTGATGATCCTCGGGAGTAGGGGTCTGCAACAGCCTGGCCCATAGGTAGGTGGAAGAGGGTTGTTCCTCTGGGAAGGTTGCCCAGGGTATGTGATCCTCATGTGTTCAGGATAGAGTTTGGTAGAAGTTTCTCTGTATCTTACATATAGGGGGATCAGGACATGATTTTCCCAGGAAATTTTGAATTTTAGTAATAAAAGTACCATGTTCCAGGCAGCTCCTCAGCTACGGGCAGCCTGGCATATCATACCATCATGCTAATGTTCTCCGAGTTCTTTGGAAACAGTTGAATCATCTGAGAGACTCTTAGTGGTTAGTTAGCTTATTAATAACGTACAGTATGGGAGAACTGCCATGCTGCTTAGAGTCTGTTTCCTGTATGGGGCCACAGGTAGGAACATGTATATGGACCTGTGTCACGTCCATGGATGCACATTCAGGTGTAGGCACACTCACGTATGTGCCTCTCCTTCTCTTATGGGAAGTCAGCACATTACCTGGATTCCGTATCTCCAGGGAACCCCACAGATAACCCTGTAAGCAAGAAATCCTCCTGAACTAACAGCGGACAAGAAGACAGTTGCCATGGTGATTTTTGTTTATTACATACACCCCTTCACTGACTTCCATAAGAGGAAAGTAACGTGTAACCTAATGTGATCGGTTCCCCAGGAATGTGAGGGGCAAGAGATGAACTAGAAATGTCTTTTTTTTTTGCTCTAGGAATTTGAAGCCTATGTCAACGCCTCTGGAGAGCATGGCATCGTGGTTTTCTCTTTGGGATCGATGGTCTCAGAGATTCCGGAGAAGAAAGCCATGGAAATCGCTGAGGCTTTGGGCAGAATTCCTCAGACAGTAAGATGGTTTTGCATGACTACTTCATATCTGTTTTTAATGACAGTTCTAACTCCAGAGTTATGGGTCTATAAATGCAGAATTTGGGGATCTGGAAATCTTCCGACATTCCGCAATGTTGGTGTTGTTATTATTGTTATTAGCATTAGACGATGATGATTATTACTGTTATTATATTTTGCAATTTCATTCAGACACTCCTACACAATGATCTGTCTCACTCAGATTTCTCCTTTTCTCTAGGAAACTCCAAAGTATTAGGGAGAAACTGGTTAAAAATAAGCATGATACTGTTTGTTTTTTTTTTTTTTTTTTCATACCAAATGATGCTGTTGCACCAAAAAGATTTAGTTTTTGTTTGCTCTTGCTTGGTTAGTTCGGCATTCACTTGCTTAGTTAAGAAAGTTTCCGTTTGCAGTGCAGAAAAGTGAAGAGTTTCCCGGCGCCTGGCTTGGTGGCTTCTCACACTCAAATCACCAGGCTTCAGCATCAAGATACAGTGTTGTCTGAGCTCCATGGACTTCCTATGCACCAGACCTCCCACCATGCAGAGGCCATAGGTGTTCTTTCATATGCCTGGCCTTTCCAGCTGGTATAGCAGATTTTTTTTAAAAAATCACATTGTGTTCTTTTATTAAACCCTGTGCTTTCTGTCCCTACAAGGTCCTGTGGCGCTACACCGGAACTAAACCATCAAATCTTGCAAAGAACACAATTCTTGTCAAATGGCTACCCCAAAATGATCTGCTTGGTAGGTTGAGGACATCTGGCATGGAGGTCAAACCAGGGTAAAATTAAGAAAATGACAAACATGAATGTTTTAAATGATTGCTTGGCTTGATTGTGGCCCATACACATAACACATAGCATATATCACTCCTCCCCCTCCCCCGCCCCCAGTTTCTACAATGGTCACGTGTAGATAACAATCCCTGGGGTATTCTTGGAATCTAGACATTGTGAGGCCGGAGAGCTCAGCATCCCTGTCTGTTGTGCTTCTCAGGTCATCCGAAGGCTCGGGCGTTCATCACACACTCTGGTTCCCATGGTATTTATGAAGGAATATGCAATGGGGTTCCCATGGTGATGATGCCCTTGTTTGGTGATCAGATGGACAACGCCAAACGCATGGAAACTCGGGGAGCTGGGGTGACCCTGAATGTCCTTGAAATGACTGCTGATGATTTGGAAAATGCCCTTAAAACTGTCATCAATAACAAGAGGTAAGTAATAGAAAAGAAAAAAACAAACAAAAGCAAAAAAAAACCTAAAAGCACCTACTTGTATTCATACCTATAGCATTTACAATCAACACAACCACAAATACATAAAAATCTATATTTATATAAGATAATGTGGGAGTTATTCCTCCTTATAAAATGACTTTATATTTTACCATAGAATTTGTTTAAAAATTTTTATTTTCCCTAGATTTAAAATCTTCAATTAAAAATAATATCACCATAGTAGGCATCTCATCGCTGAGATCCTGCAAAGAGAGAAATGTCCCATCTAAAGCTGTGTAGGGGTGGTGTTGGAGAGATGCAGCACTCTGTGGGTAAGAGCTCTTGCTGTACAGGACTGAGGATTGAGTTCAACCTCCAGCTTTTATGTGAGATGCTAGGCCTCAGCACAGTGGAAAGTAGAGGCAAGAGAATTGCTAGGGCTTGCTAGCTACCTGCCTAGATCCTGATCCAGTGAGAGACAGCCTCAGAGAAATAAAGTGAAGTGCTATAGAGGAGAATATTGTCTTACAGCCTTTGAGTGAATGCATAGACACACGTCTGCACAGACACAGATGTGCGAGCGTGCGTGCATGCATGCACACACACACACACACACACACACCCCATGAGATCACTTTGTCTCTACTTGAAATTTAGTATATTGCTGTCAAGGTTACTGGAACTATTTTGCTGAAGAGCTATGAGAAGACCAGCATGGTGACAGACACTTGTAATCTCAGCACTTTGGTGACAGGAGGATTGCTACAAGTTCAAGAAGAGTTCAAGGCTATATAGTCAAGAATCTATTTTAAGACAAAACCAAACAAACAAACACAAACAAATACAAACAAACAACAGCAAAAACCCCAGGCAACAGTTTAAAAAGTAAGGAGGTGGAACCATGGCTTGACAGTTAAGAGAGCACTTGCTGCTCTTCCATACAACCTTAGTTATTTCGCAGCTCTAGGAAAAGCCAGTGCCCCTTCTGGCCTCCATGGGCATTGCACTCATGTGTATACGCACACATAGAGACACAAACACATTAACTCAATAAAAATAAAATCTTCAAAGCAATACCGCAGCATTTTAGAAGAAATAGCAGCCAGTGGTAGATTTAACTCAGCACCGGCATGTTTGATACTCATGAGAACATGTATGTAAAAGAGTTTTGGGCACATGCGTCAGCCTGTCTTCTGTTGCAATAACAGAATACCCAGAATGCCATGACTTATGAAGGGTGAAAGTTTATTTGGCTCACAGTTCTAGAAGTTGTTGGGCTTCTCCAGCAGGGAAACTACATCTAAGGGTCTCCTGCTACCTCCCCACACAGTACAAACCTGGAGGTTCAAAGGATGTGTGTATGCAAGAGACAAACCACAAATGACATCCTTGCTTGATCACAGCCTACTCTCACAGTGACAGGTTCCAGCTCTCGGGACAAAGGCCACCATCTCTCTCAGTGTCTTCTCACCTCCCAAAGGTTCCACTCCCTTTCTGTACCTTCACACTGGGGACAAAAGTTCTCACACACAAGCTTGTGGGCAGCACATTCAAACCACACTACTCTTTCATCTGTAGTTGATGCCTCTTCAACTTCATTTTACCACAAGAAAGGCATAGTATAATTTCCTACAAAGAAATCACTAAAAGCAAGCAAGCAAACAAACAAAAACCAAAATAATAATAGTAATAATAATAATAATAATAATAATAATAATAATAATAATAAAACCCAACCAAACAAAACCCTTTTCTGGTTATATTAGAAACACGCTTCTCTTCTTAACTGGAGTCAAACCTAAGGGGATGCTGTCTGTTATGTGGGTGTCCAGGCACTAACGATTGCCTTGTGTTCAGCTACAAGGAGAACATCATGCGCCTTTCCAGCCTTCACAAGGATCGTCCTATAGAGCCTCTGGACCTGGCTGTGTTCTGGGTGGAGTACGTGATGAGGCACAAGGGGGCACCACACCTGCGCCCAGCTGCCCATGACCTCACCTGGTATCAGTACCACTCCTTGGATGTGATTGGCTTCCTCCTGGCCATTGTGTTGACGGTGGTCTTCATTGTCTTTAAATGTTGTGCCTATGGCTTCCGGAAATGCTTTGGGGGAAAGAGGAAAGTGAAGAAGTCACACAAGTCCAAAACCCACTGAGAAGTGGTGGGAAGCAAAAGAGAAGTATTAGTGCATTATCCAATCAGTTGAAACTTGGAAACGAGTGTTTATCCACGTTGTTTTTATTAGGGAAATAATTCACCATACATCATGTACCCAGAAGATTTTTTTTTAAATAAAAACAATCTAACTGCTGGCCACACCCATAATGAAAGGTACTGGAATGTGTGATCTGCTTCTCCAGTACCTTCAGACTGGATAACCCTTGCCGTCTGTTGGTAACTTACAGAAAGTTTGGCACTCTGCCTTCAGTGACAGCCCCTCAGTTTCCCCTGCCTCTGTCAGCTGATGGTTTCCTTTCCTGTTCTCAGACTGTTGTGACCTTCCCCAGTGTTAGCCATTCCTCACTGTGCTCATGAATTGTGGGTGGCACAGCCTTTGTAGCTTTGGGAGAAAAAGATGAGGCTCTGACCCTGGTGACCCTGTGTTTGAGATAATAATCATTGCTGTGTCTGGATTTGATAAAAACTAAAGTATGTTCTAAGGCAAGCACATCTGTAGTGTTACCAAACCAAAAATTTATCAATAAATTCATATAAATTGTATTACTACTCTTCTTTTCATTGGTGTTATATTTATTGGTTGCCAAAGTATATCCTCTAACTGTAAAAGCACTGCACGGTCATGAAACACAACTTGAAAACTAGAATGGATTCACACATGTGTACACACACACACACACACACACACACACACACACACACACACACAGAGGGAATTACAGTGGTCATTAATAACCATGGTTGCTCCCTAGTTTTGATTCTGAATCTTCCAAAGGTACATTTGCTGATGGCTTTGGGGCTTGCTGATGCTCAGCCTGTGGCATCATTTGCTGATGGCTTTGGGGCTTGCTGATGCTCAGCCTGTGGCATCACTGGGAAGTTGTACAACCATTAAGAGAAACCATTTGAGAAAGTTAGGTCTCTGGGGATGTTCTTTTGAAGAAGATGTTAGGATGGAAGTACCTTCTCTCTCTTTGCTCCCTTACTATCATGAAACAAGAAGCTTCTGGGACAGTCTTTCTGAGTATTCTCCTATTTTGCACAGGTCCCCAAGCAATGTAGCCACATGACCAGGGATGGAAAGTCCATTGCTAGCCCCCCCCCCCCCCAAAAAAAAAACCCTTTGCTCATGGGTTGTTACATCTCAGGTATTTGTTACAGTGACATAAAGTTTATTACCATACCTATTATTTTGACAAATACACATAAAATGTTACAGATATACCAGATATGCCTAAGCATTTTGTACCATTCTGTATTGGTCAGTTTTGCAGTGGTATAATGTTGGTTACAGTGGTAAATAACCAAGGCAAGTAACTTACAAAGAAAAAATGGCTGTTTAGCTTATAGATTTAGAGGTTCAAAGGTTATCCTGCATTGTCTCAGTTCTGTGAGGGTAGCAGAAGATAGCATATCAAACAGAAGCATATTCATGAACAAACCATGAGTTATATCTTGAACCAGGAACAGGGGGCTACAGTCTGGGCTATCACAATCCTCTTTGAGGAAAATCTCTGATGTCCTAAGGACATTCTAATAGGCCCTACCTGAAAAAAAAAAAGGTTTCCCTGCCTCTCAATAGCACACACTAGAGACCAAGATTTTATCACATAGCTCTTTGGAGGCATTTCAGATTCAAGCTATATATCCTGACCAAAAGTTCCAAAAGTTCATGTCCACTTGACAATTCAAAAGTGGATTAATGCCAGGCCTTAACCTAGAGAGGCAGAGGCAGGCAGATCTCTGAGTACAAACGCCAGCCTGGTCCACAAAACAAGTTTCAAGGCATTCAGGGCTACACAGAGAAACCCTATCTCAAAAAACAATCTAACAAACAATAATGGATTAATTCTATGTCTGAATCCAGTCCCAAAATCTATTGTTCTAGCAATAGGCGTCTAAGTCCAAGGTCTCAAGACTCAAGACAGTTGTGAGCCTCTGTAAAAAGAAAGAACCAGAAAAACAAATATGAAAACAAAACCAAAAACCAAATCACATACAAAATCAGTGGAGGCTAGACATCAAGTAAACATCCCCTATTCTGAAAAGGAGTCATGAAGAGATAAAAAGAGGCATCATCCCCCAAGCAAGAAAGGCAGAAACATCAAACACCAAAGATCTTTGTCTGGTACCAGGGACTCACTATGGTGGGATTTGGGCTCCCAAAGAGCATGGTTATTTCCACTTCTGTGGCTTCAGAGGTTGCATCCTATGCACCTCCCCTTTCAAACTGGTTTTCACACTTCCTGGATCCTTCCCCCACAGGTGTGGCAGGTTGATGATGTCTCTTCTGTCCTTGGGTCTTTATTATACCTTTGGCTTCTCCCTCTCAGCTTTACTACTTAACACTGCATTGGGTGTGGCAATCTAGCTAGACAGCTCTGCCTGGTTTCCCAGGCTTTGAGATCTGGTGGAAGCTTCCATGACCACATAACTTGTAACTTGCATAACTGTAAAACCAGCATCCAATGGATGACATTTGGGTCTCTTGCCACAAATACGGAATGAAGGCTGGCTGGATATGGAGATGTGAAACCTGGGTAGCCATGGGAACATAAAGTGCTCTCAATCTCCCGGAACGATTGGAAAAACTTCGAAACAGATTTTATTTGTCTTGAGCTTACACAGGTCTTGTGCATGCTGTCTTAACTGCTTTGAATTCATATGCAAAACTGCCCTGATGTATCCAGGAAACATTTTTTTCTCATAGTCATCGGTCTCCTCTGACTCCTACAATCTCTCTGTTCCCCTGCCTCCACAAACCCTCTGGGACTTGGGAGGAAGGTATAGGATAAATATATCATCTTTGAAGCTGAGCAGTCTAAAGTCTCTTGTTCTCTGCATCTTGATCAGTTGTGGGTATTTATGTTAATCACCATCTACTACAAAAAGGAGCTCCTCTAATGAGGGCTGAGAGATCCACTAATCTACGGGTAGAGCAATGCATCATTAAGAACAAGTTTAATGCAATGGCCATCTAGTCAAGCAACAGTAATAGTGGGCTCTCTCCTGGAACTATGAGTTGTCTAACTATGGGATCTTGAACCTGAAATTAATGCCAAGTACAAATTTCAACTTATGGAGTGTGCCTTAATTTCATTCATAAAGTACTTGGTTACTCCCATGACATAATGCCACCACTGTACCAGTGAGCATGTCTTGCCTGGCCAGTCATTATTGTAGCTCACCATGTTCATAGATGGGATAGGATTGGTGATTATTTTCTCTGATAGTGTGCATAGCACCTTCCATCACTACAAAAATTAGCCAGAAGGAGTGGAGCTTCTGAAAAAGTACCATTTTGAGTTCTTTGTGTTCTACGACTCAAGTATATAGTGTTTTCAGCAATAGTGACTTACCATCAGGTTCTGGAAGGTAATCAAGAGTGCTGGCAATAGCCTGTCATATTGGGGGAGTCCAGAAGAATCCCAGTGACCAACAACTCCAAATATACAAATGAAGAACATACTAAGAGAGAAATCAGGAAAATAATTCCACTCAGTCTCAAAAATATTTTGAAATATATCTAACCAAGGAAGTGTAAGACTTATAACAATAAACATTTAATATACTGAAAAGAGGAACTAATTAGATACCAGGAGATGAAAGATTTCTCATAGGTGGCATGATTAATATTGAGAAAGTAGCCATTTCACCAAAAGATATTTACAAATTCATTGTAATCCATCAACATTCCAATGCAATTCTTTAAAGAAATTTGAAAACTAATCTTAAATTTTATATGGAAACCCAAAGACCCATGATAACTGAAACAATCTTGAACAATAAAAACACTGGAAAGTATCACCCTTCCAGGTTTCAAATTAGTAGTGCAGAGCTGTAGTAATAAGAAAAATATGGTCCTGGCATTAAAACAGATACACTAAACAATGGGACAGAATTGAGGATGCAGATATAAGTCCATACACTTAAAGCTACTATATATTTTGACACATAAGCCAGCAACACATATTGGAGTAAAGGCAACAAGTACGAATGATGCCCGTCAAACTGGATACTTACATGTAGAAGAATGGAACCAGCTCTTTATGTCCCACCCAGCACAAAATTCATCTCCAGATGTATCAGCATAAGACCTGATTAGCCCACTGTCTCCAAGGTCAGCTTTCCTCAAAGTCTCAGTGCACACATAGAGTATAACTAAATTATTCTGATTCTTCCCTCAAAGAATGGGCATTATGGGCTCCCCTCACAGCATCATAAGCCTTCTCGAGGATTCTCTTCCAGATTTTCCCATCAATCCATTTTAACAGTTCTTCCAACCTCTGGAGAGTAACGATTTCACTCTTGGCACCAGTTTCCTCCCTATGTTATCTTCATGTTACTCTAAGGAAACACAAGAAGCAATTAACTGATACATATGAGATTTATATAATCTATACATTTAGGTTCGTTTCTTACTTCCAAGTTAGTACCCAAAGAAGAGAAGCTGGAAGGCTTAATGGAGTTGCAACACAAAAGAATGGGTTGTATGTGAATCAATCATCATTGTTATCATAAACTAAAAACTAAAAAAAAAAAAAAGAAAGAAAAAAGGACATTTTTGTTTGGAAAACCAATATAGCCCACTAATTCCCTCACCAGCTTCATTGTTCAAGTGCCCTCTATAGACAATTGATTAAAGGAATTTTGCTCTTAAATAGTGTGTGTGTGTGTGTGTGTTAAGGTTTGTATTCCTGCACAAGCATCATGACTGAGAAGCAAGTTGGGGAAGAAAAGGTTTATTCAGCTTACACTTCCACATTGCTGTTCATCACCAAAGAAAGTCAGGACTGGAACTCACACAGGGCAGGAACCTGGAGGCAGGAGCTGATGCAGAGGCCATGGAGGGGTGCTGCTTACTGGCTTGCTTCCCCTGGCTTGCTCAGCTTGTTTTCTTATAGAACCCAGGACCACCAGCCCAGGGATGGCACCACCCACAAGGGGCCCTCCCCACTTGATCACTAATTGAGAAAATGCCTTACAACTGGATCTCATGGAGGCATTTCCTTAAGGGAGGCTCCTTTCCCTTCCTCAGTGATAACTCCAGCTTGTGTCAAGTTGACACACAAAACCAGCCAGGACATTGTGCCAGCATGTATGTGTGCACTGTGTGTATGCAGGTGCTTGTGGAGGCCAGAAGAGGGCATCAGATCCCCTGGAATAGGAGGTGATGGGGAACTGTCATGTGGGTGCTGAGAATTAAACTCAGGTCCTCCGCAATAGCAGTGAATGCTTTTAACCTCTGAACCATCTCTTCAGCTTTGTCATTATGCATCTTGTCATGGGTTACACACTCATGCTGGGTGCCATTTTAAAAGATGTTCCCTATCTCTGCCCTGCTGACAGTTACAGCCTCTTGGTTGTAAAATATTTTTGGTTCTGAAGCATTTCCCCTCATGGTGAGGCAAGTGTTTGTCCTTAAGAGTCCTGACTTGCCTCAGCTGATAGAAGGATTCAAAGTTGGGCCCCCACCAGAATCCCTCATTTCTCCTCACTCTCTTGAATCCTGTTGCATTGCCATGAGAACTGCCTAAGCGAGCCTTGCCACATGGCCCCTCAACACTTGTATCTTCTCTGCCAACAGCAAGCCCTTAGCGCAAGTGACTCCAGTTGTATTTAGCTAGACATGACCCGACTCAGCACAGCTAGGGGACCTGTAGTCAATAGTTGGTTGTTTAAACATTTAGACAATGTTTGGTACATGCCAATTGCTGACACATTTACTTCTGGTTCTAATCCATATAATACTTGTGTATTGTATCTAAAGACCCCAGAGGGCAAAGGCATATTCTAGTCCTATAGCCAACATGAACAATAAAAAACATGCTTAGCAGAACCTGGTAGGCTTGTAGTCAACACATGTAGTCCTTAACCTGAAACATGTGACTTGAGAAATAACTAAAGATCATGAGAAGGCCCAGTGGGGAGGTAGAGGAGGTAGTGAGCAACTGTCTTTATGTTTTGTTTCATGTTGACTAATGTGTCTCCAATGGCCAGAATGAGGAACAGTACAGGGGTTTATGGGAAAGACGTATTTGCTGTGGAGTGCAGGAAAGCCACTTTAGTTTTGAGAGAGAGAGAGAGAGAGAGAGAGAGAGAGAGAGAGAGAACATACATTTGTGAGGAGGCCAGAAGAGGATGTTGGGTATCCTGCTCTGTCACTTTTTAACCTAATTTCCTTGAGACAGAGTCTCCCTCTGAACCCAAAACTTCCTGTTTTAGCTAGCTGACTGGCCACCAAGCTCCCAAGTGTCATCCGTCTCCACGCCCCCCCAAAATATAAAGTTACAAATACGCACAGTTATGACTGGTTTTTTATGTAGGGCACTTATTCCTAGGGAGGTAGGACTCTACTCACTGAGCCTTCTCTCCAGCCCAGAAACTCATTTTTAACCCTTTAAATTCCATGGAGTAGAAATGAGATGGAATGAAGAGTTAGAAGTAAGCAGTGAAGGAACTGGTTTGCTTTCTAATGTGATAAACACAAAAGCCTTTTGGGAAGAAAAGAGTTTATTTGGCTTATACATCCCAATCACAGTCAGTTAAGAGAAGCCAAGGTAGGGACCCAGAAACAGGAACGGAAGCAGAGGCCATGGAGGAACGCTGCTCACTGGCTTGCTCTCCTGGCTTCTCAGTCTGCTTTTTCCATATAACCCAGGACCACTTTTCCAGGAGTGGCACTGCCCACAGTGGGCTAGGCCTTCTCACATGATCATGAATCAAGAAGTTATCCCACTGTTGGAGAGATGGCTTGAATGTTCTTGAAGTGGACCTGGGTTCAATTTCTCAGCACCCACATGGTGGTTCATAACCATCTTTAAGTTCAGTTCCAGGTAATCCAATGACCTCTTCTGAGCTCCAGGGGTACCAATCTTGTATGTTGTACAGATATAACCTGCAGGCAAAACACCAGTACATATAAATAGGTCATTTTTAAAGATTAAAAAAAAAAAAAGATAATGTCCCACAGACTCACAGGCGATCTAATGAAGGCATTTTCTCAGCTGAGGCTCCCACTTCCAAGACATCCTTAGCTTATGTCAAATTGAGACAAACAAAACAAACCAACATTATATCCATCTAGCCAGTACAAACTCTCACTTGGTAAAATGGGCAGACTCAAAGTGGAATTTTAATGAGGAAACTTTGGGTCAAAATGACTCTGAGCCTTGGTCTGTCAACCTGAAATGCCTGAAGGATGTCCCCCAGACCAATGCCTTTTGTTGTACAAATCACTGATCTTAACCAGCTCTCTTAACAACAGGTGACCAGGAGATCTTTTGAGGTCCACTTTTGATTTAGGGAAGAATACTTATTCTTCTGTGTCTTTGAAGTTCTTTATATTCTGAGACTCTCCCAGTGAGAACACACATCCTCACCTGGCTGGTGAGTAGCCTAGTGACGAAGGAGTTCTCTCCCCTCAGCCATACCATCCCCTTCCCTCCCTTCAGCTGCTTTGACTCTACCTTTCTGTACTGGGCTCCACCCCCACCCCTTTGATCCTTGGCTGTAGCCCCCACTAGTGATTTCCTTTTCCCAAACAGGCCACCATACATCAGCCCACACCTCTGGGTACAGAAATATTTTATGGAAACTTGATGTGAAGCTTTGATTTCAGCCCAATGTACCTGAAACTCTGGTTGACAGTGCCTCGGGGAGGCAGTTGGATCTCAAAGTTCCAAGGGTCTGGGATATAACGGTGATGGTTCTAATGAAACCTCCAGCCCTGCCAGGAGTCCTGTTCCTCATGAGGATTACCATGGAGGAGGCTGAGTGTCTGTGGTGGACATCGGATCTTGCCATTGTTCATATTTTCTTTGGTGGATGTTAGACAAAGAGCAGAGATCTTACTCAGCCAACATTTTCTGTTCTACCCAGACGAAGACTTCGAGACGAGGCCAGTGTTTAGGTCCTGGGAATCCTCTGAAGAGCTATTATGGGTTGAAGGTTGAGGAACTGGGGCTGGAGGAGGAAGAATCTGGGGAACTTTGATCCTTTGAGGGGGACATTTGTTCTGGCTTGTCATTCATTAAGAAACTTTGGGTGTTGAACAGCCCTTGAAGTTAATAAGATGACTGAATTCCATAGTCCCAAATTTGTAATATCTAGAGAAAAGGGAGGGGACTGCCTTTACTAAGCATATTGGTTTATTGCTGTGTGACAAAGTATAACTACCTTAGCAGATTAAAAAAAAAAGGACCCACTATCTCAGTTTCCACATGGGCAAGAGTCTTGATGTGGCTTGCCTGGGTCCACTGCTCATGATCTTAGAGGACGCAGCCAAGTTGTGAGCAATGCTGCTTTCCTCTTTGGCACCCAACAGCCTTTCCTCTGCATGTGATGGTTGGCACAATACAGTTCCTGTAGTAACAGGACTGGGAAACCCCAGTTTCAAACCACATGGTCCCTCCATAGGCAGTCTGGATCATGGCTCTTCCCTCTCAGTGATGGCAGTGTCTTTTTCTAGTCTGTGAAGGGCCCCATGTGAACAATGTGATCCCGGAAGTCAATTCCCATCACCTTTGCCAACAATACAAGCAACTCAAGGAAGGAAACTCCTACAAGCATAGCATCTAATGGGACATCCTGTTCCTCTCCTTAGTTACTGGTTCAAGTGGAGCCACAGATTCTGCCCACACTGAAAGGAGAGTTTCAAAAAGCTTGTGAACTCCTGGGAGGTCATCTTAGGGAGTGTTGTCACAAAGAGTATTTATTAATCTCATCCATCTTGAAGGAACTTGAGGAGACATGAAAGAAGCCACCGAGTTGAATGAAGACATGCTGGAGGAAGCAGAGCATCTGGCACTTCTAGAGCCAGAGGATGATGGTAAGGAAGTCAACCACATCACCACACCACTGGTCCCTCTTGGCCACTCAACACCACACCTACACCATCTTTGTGTCAGGTACATTCTTTCAAGTCACCAACCTCCTGAACATCATGGACAGTGAATCAGCAAAGACAGACACCACAGTGCCAGGCCTGGACATGAGGAAGACCTTGGCTTCAGTGATAATCACAGAGAAGGCTACCACTGATCCCTGTGTGGTGATGAATGCTCTCATCCGCTGCCTGCAGGTGCCAGAGGTAGGGAGACCCTAAGCCACCACACCTCCTGTTTGACCAGATACATTTAGATGCCTGGAAGTTTACCTACCATTCAGCACACTCTTTCAGTCACCATGAACACAGCATTAAGGGCCAAGATACAGAGATGGCTGACACCAGAGGCATTCAAATTCCTCAGGGCTAGTTGGGGTTAGGGTGATTTGTTCGGGAGGCATCTCTGTATCTGGTGTGGCAAGATTGGGAGACACCTGGCTGGTGGGAACTGGTCTCTGGATTGACTGGGATTGCTTAGGTTGTCATAACAGAGGACCATAAGGCTGAAACTCCAAATATATATATCCTCTCAGTTCTGCATCCTAAAAGGCCAAAGTCAAGATACCCAATGATCAAGTTTTTGTTGAGGCTCCTCCTGGCTTACTGACACTATCTTCATGGCTTTTCTTCTATGGAAGTGATTCTCAACCTGTGGGTCATGGCTCCTTTGGGGATTGTATATCAGATATTTACCTAACAGTAGCAAAATTACAGGTATGAGGTAGCAATGAAATAATTTTATGGTCGGGAGTCAGCACAACATGAAGAACTGTATTAAAGGGTCACAGCATTAGGAAGCTTGAGAACCATTGTTTCATGGAGAGAGACAGGTGCTGGGAGCTCCAGTTTCTCCAAACAGACACCATTCCCTTTGGATTAGGGTCCCATCCTTCTGACCTCGTTAAGTCCGAGTTACCTCCCAAAGGACCTCCTCAAAATGCCATTCAACTTAGGGGGGTTGTGTCAACATATAGCTTTTGAGGGTATTTAATTCAGTCTATAACAGATTTCACTTTCTACCTCAAAAAACATTCACACAAACAACTGGTGAACTATATCCAGGAGTTGGCTGCCGCTGGGAGGGGCAGACTCTCTGGCATTGCTCATCCACAAACCTCAAGGCATCAGTCAGAAAGTACGGAAAAGAAAACATGATTATTTGCTGGCCTTTGTGTAAAGCACAGGTTGCACGTGGTGCATATACACTAAACCTGGGTTATCAAAGGTTCGTTTGGCAGGGACACTTGGGAAAACACCAAAAAGGCTACTTCAGGGGCAATGACAATAATAAGGGCTGAGAACTTGGTCTAGAGCCATGAAATACTTACTGAACAGTTACCACCGTCTCATTGTTCCTCTGTGTTCAGAGCTCAAAGCCCAGACTCAGGATGCTCCAGGTAAAATCACCCATGATTGAATAGCTAACATGCTTGTCTTGCAAACCCAGGGACCCAAGTTCAATCCTCAGAACTCACATAAAAAAATGCTAAGCATGGTGGTGTGCACTTGTAATCCCAGCAATCAGGAGGCAGAGACCGAAGAATCCCTGGGTCTGGATGGAGGAGGCAGCTTAGCCTCCCTGGCATGCTCCAGGCAATGAGAGACAGTCTTAAAAAAAAAAAAAACAAAAAACAACAACAACCCAAGGTGAACAGCATTTAAGGAACCGCACCTCAGGCTCTCCTCTGACCTACATTTGTATGCACACACTTGCACATATGCACACAAGCACATAGTAAGAGTCATTCTCAAATGTAACTGTCCAGATATGTGTGTCCTTGGGCACACAAGCCATCTGCCCAACTCCGTTCTAAACCAGGACACCTTATTTGGTGCTAAGGGCTGCCCACACAGAAGTTGCAGGGGAGAAAGAGATGCGTTTCCTGCCTCAAGTCCTTGGCCAGGGCAAAGGGCAGGGTGAACTTGCCTCTTGGGCTCTCAAGCCTGACACTATTTAGTGTGTGAAGGACCTCGTGTGTTGACCAAATGACACCTTTCCTGCTCAGCATTGACTGAGCCAAGAGAAATGATTTGCAAATTCTAGAGACAGGGAGTGTTGGGTGAGTGCACAGAATTGTCAGGGGCTGGAGATGGAGGAGATCTGAGACAAGATGGCCTTGGAGAGCCTGGAATGGAGGTGATAGTGGGTGGTGCTGGGAAAAAGCCCCACCCCTACTGCCACCTGCCATGCTTGCTCCCAGATTTCTACCCAGCGCAAGATGAACATCTACAACATCATGCAGGAGATCATCCAGCAGGAAGGGGAGATGGAGGAGCACTGTATACAAAGGCTGGTGGCCATTGCCTCCAAGCAGATGCGGGATATCACAGAGGTAGCGGGGCCTGGGTTCCACCATGCCTTCCTTCTGCAGACCCAGGAGCTGGACTGCAGCTGAGCCTGGTCCAGGCTGTCTCATAGAACTGAGGCAGACTGAGCCTGATGGAGCCAGGAGGGTACTAGAGGTGCCTCTCTTGTCCCCTGCAGACGGAGGGTTTCGAGACCGCAGAGGTGGCCAGTGAGACTTTGGTGGCTCTGTCCCGAAACCACTTCAGCTTGGTCATGTATGAACTGCAGCATCACCTCAAGCCCCTCAGCCTCACTGATGAGTTTGTCATTGTCACTCTGGCCAAGTTGGCCAATGGTAATGGTAGGGAGCTGTTCCCGGCAGGATTGGGCTGGCCTCTTGCTCTCTGTTACGCAGTTTATCTGTTTCTGGCCCCATACATTGAATTTCTCTCTTTCTCTGTGACATCTCCTCTATGTCTAGTCCTTACCACCAAGATTCCCTTTTTTGTGTTTCTGATTCACCTTTTCTATGTATGTATGTATGTATGTATGTATGTATGTATGTCTCCTCTCCCCCTTTATCTCCCCACACAACCCTACTCTGTTTTGTCTCTCCCCCTCTGTTTCTCTGCTTATTTTCTTCTCCTGCAAAAACATATGGAGCTCTTGCCCCCATGAGCCTGTGGTGGGTGCTGGGTCCCAGCGGTGAGGAAAACCTATATAGTCCCTGACTTCTGAAGGGGCCACAAACAAGGAAACAGGGAAACAAATGCTTAAGAGATGACAGCTATGAAGAGGATGGCCAAGATGGCTGTGTGGGAGCAGCTAAGGGAAGGGCTCCTAGAGTGACAGCTATATTCTAGCTGAGACTGAAGGATGGGAGAGAGACATATGTGTGGAGAAGGTGGGAACAGGGCCTTTACTGAGGACAGATAGCATCACTGTGAAGTCAGAGCCACTCATAGTCCAGAGAAGACCAAGACGCCACGTGTCCATTTCTGTAGAGGGGACAGTTAGAGCCGGAGGGGTCAGGGCATCGCCCGGCATGCGGGGGATGGAAGCCTGGCTGTTTGCTGAGGAGAAAAGGAGGTAGCAATTGGATGGCCCACAGGCACAGGTGGCTCTACAGATACTAACACCAGAGACCTGAAAGAAGGACCCTGCTGGGAAGGAGAGTAGAGGATTAGTTCATTGTTAGAAACACACTTTGAGTCTAGGGTTTGAGGAAATGTGAGAGGGCCTGGTTTTGGAAGGAAGGATGGACCTAGACTCCAGAGTCTCCTATGGGATTCCCTCATGTCTGAGTCCTGTCTGCCGTTTCTCTTCATCCAAGAATAGAGAATACCGAGTCTTCTTCAAGAGTCATACATATGTCCTTGAGACAGACATACTTCCTTGCCGGGACCCTCGCTCCGTTTCTTTCCACATCAGCCTTCTCCCTGTCCTGTGGGTTTCTGTCCCCCCCTCCTCCCCACTCCTAGATTCCTTGCTCCCTCTCACCTCCTTCCCTTTCTCTTCTTTTCAGTTCGCCCTTTTAAGCCCTTTTCATCTCACCCTATTCCCTGCCATATTATTGATGGCAGTGTTTCCTGGCAAACTCTAGAGTCTTAAGATGGTAGGTGGTAGGGCCACCCTCTCTGCCTTCTCCCTTCTCAACCCATTCCCTGATTCCCTGTGGCCTCTTGATGTCCTACAGTGTTTGAGTTCATGCCGTACATGGGCATCACTCTGGCTACCATATTCACGATGTTGAGACTTGCCAACGAAGCCAAGATGCGCCAGGTGATCTGTAGCGGTGCGTGTCTCAATGGGGGCTGTGGGTCAAGCTTTAACCAGAGGGAGAAAGGGGGTGAGGAGAGGTTTGTTCCCACCCCAGTGGTTGCTCAGTCTCATACTTTGTTTGGTTCACTCCCTAGTTAGGGCTTCCTGTTGCTTTGATAAACACTATAGCCAAAAGCTACTTGGGGAGGAAAGGGTTTATTTTAGCTTATAACTTGACGTCCAGCATAAAGGTATGTGGAAGCAGACACTAAAGCAGAGGCCACGGAAGGCTGCTCATTAGTTTGTTCCTCGTGATACTCAGCCTGCTTTCTTATACACGTTGGGACATTTTAGAAGACCGTGGCCATATCTGTGACTGTGTAGATTGTTCTGCACATAAGCATTTCAGAGAAAGGATAGTGACAGTCACAGGAAGGAAAAGACAGTGCACATATTCTCTGTTGGGCTTGTCTCGGTGAAGTCCTTGGAGGCTATTTACATTTGATCATCTGGCCCTGTGATTTGATTATTTGACGCTAGTTTGAGCCCCCACCCCCAAACCCTAATGTCTAAGAAAAAGAGGCTGTGTTTGTTGTTGTCCTTACTGGAATCTCCAGGCTGTGGTCCCACTTTGATCCTTCATCCCCAAGAGGAGGAGTTAAGACATACCTGTGTGTTCAGTCCTCATGTGGACATGTAGAATCAGGGGGGCTGCAAACAGTCAACAGAGCAGACAGGAGGGGACACAGTAACCCCAAGAATCCCAGGAAGGAGTCGCTCCAACCCTGACTCCTCTGACCCCACCTGCCTGTCCTGCTGCTTGCAGCCATGGAGACATTCTGTGAGACGGTGCAGTTTTACCTGAGACACCTGGAGGACAGCCTGTATCCCGTGATGACTGAGGACCAGTTTGCTGTGAAGCTCTTCCCAATGTACCGATACTTTGTGACCGTGTGGCTGCGCCACCAGGACCTTGAGGTGAGACTGGCTATGCTCAAAGGTCTCAGTATTCTCTGGGTTACACTTCCCAGAAGATGCTGCAAGGCTTCTGGGTTCAGCCTCATTCCTGGAACCCTGAGACCCTAGGATTCTGTGAATGCTGGATGGAGCAGGTGAAGGAGGCTTTCATCAAGGGCTAGAGCTTGGCAAAGGCCTACAAAGAGCTTTCAGATGAGGTCTTGAGACTTGAAGGCACTTACCCCACTCCAGGTAATCTCTGAATATCCTGACTGTGAACGTTGTGTTCATACCAACTCTAGAAGGCGGGGCCACTTTACAAACAAGGAAACTGAGGCACAGAAGGTTTGTTTTGTTCTGTTTGTTTGTTTTGGCACTTTGTTTGCCAAGGTCACTTTGTTTACATGCAGGACTCACAACAGGTAGTCTGGCCCCACTGCACTAACCATGCTGGGGGCTTTAGGGGGCAGCCTAGACACTGTCTATAATACCCCATCTGTATGATGCTGGAGAGTGTTTGAGTAACTGAGATCCTGGTCCTGCTGGGGCTCTGGAAACCTCACTTCCTACACAGGTAAAACTGGGGGTCATCAAGTCTCTCAGGCCCATGCTGAGCCTTCTCCTGCCTAATGACGACCTGAGGGAACAGGTGTACGACTATATCCCTCTGCTGCTGGCTGAGTTCCAGGGTGGCCTGGAGGCCCTCTTTGTCACACAGGTAAGGGCCAAACTCAAGAAACCCTGCTCTTCAAGAGTCCACAGGTACCAGCAGGCCCAACGTCTATACCTCACACGTTGCTGGGACTATGGGAAATAAGCTGTTATTACAGGTAGAAGCATCTCAAAGGGTCCAGGAGGCCACAGGGAAGCTATAGCTTTGTTTTTAGATATTTTAGGGTTACTGTAACTAAGAACCCTGGATGTTTGGACCCTTAAGCAGTTATACCCAAAGAGATTTTATGTCTTAAGTAAAAGGACACAGTCTGGAGCTCTGGGTAGAATAGGCTTTGGAGCCCCCACACCCTCTAACGTGTGAGGTAGAGATGTTGCGGGTTCTGAGTGTAGGACTGGCCTGGGCTGATGCACACTGAAATGGAGCAAATGTACAGGGCATGGGCCTTTATTGAAAAAACAAGGAGCAAAATGAACATGACAGGAACTGTGTGTATCGTTGTTAATGAAGAATAGATTTGGATTCATCCCCCCCACCCTGGTGAACAAGAGAGATGGAAATGGCCTTCTCGGTGGTCCCCAGCGCACTCTCCAACTTTATCAGACACACGAGTCATCCAGGGATGGTGGAAATGCAGGGTTGGATGAAGTTCATCTTGTAGAAAACCAAGCCTCTACACCCAGTCAGCTAATATGGGGTTGGGGTGGGGTCGGAGAACCTGTACTGTCATGCAACAAGCCTGCTGAGTAGCAAGAAACCAGAGTGGAACAGTCACCTGCAGCCTTCTGCCCAACTCTTCTGCAGGTCTTGAGGCAGATTCTAGAAGCATCAGTTACCACCAACACCCCCATCCCCCCAATGCTGCTACACCCCATTTTCACAGAGCTGCATGTCCAGGTGAGTGAGGCCAGTGGGGGCATCCCCAAGGCAATCAGCAGGAAACTGCCTCGGGCATGGTTTTTCCCTCCCCCACTGCATCCCGCCTGCTTGCAGGCACATGGGGCCTGTGCCCAGTGAGCTCCTCACTCTCCCTGCGCACTACTCCTTAGGTGTGCTCCAAGGCTCCAGCCCAGCAGCAGTTCAGCAGTCAGAACCTGATGGAGATCGTGCACTGCTTCATAGCCCTGGGTGAGGTCTGCAGGGACCTGGGGAGGCCCAGCCCCTTGTTGAGTGCAGGCATTGAGGCAGAGCCAGCCAGCCTTGACTGACTCGCTCCTTCTGCCCTGCAGCCCGCTCCTATCCCAAGGAGCTGATGAAGTTCTTCTTCAGCCAGGTGGAGATGAGCAAAGAGGCTATCCGTGTGGGAACACTGGCCCTGATCAGGGCAGTAGTGAGCGCAGATGGTGAGCCAGCTGGAGTGGACAAGCATCCACCATGGGCAGAGAGCAGGGGGAGACAGTGGAATTCCAACCTGGCTCCCATCCTATTCTTGTAGTCACTGTTGGGTGACCAAGTCTCTTGATTACTTCGTATTTCTCTGTCTTGAATTTAACCAGTACCATGGCCCCTCCATACCTCTGCCCTCTGGGCTTGACTTTCACAGCCTGAGTCCCGCTGCTCATCTTCAACTGTCGAGGCTGGTTGCAAGTCTGGCTGTTACCTTGCAGACATAACCCTAAGTCCACAAACTGAATATTTACCCTCAACACCCTCTCTTCACCTTTGTAGGTACCAGGTACAGGCCTGGTGTGTATTTAGACATTAATTTGCAAACCACTCATACACATAAAAATAAATAAATAACCAAACAAACCATTATTACACAAATTGTCTGGATTTCGCTGGATTCAGCTTGTGAGCTATTTCTTGCTTGTTCCTAACCAGGAGCCACCAGAAACTGGCTCCCCATGTGTCATTGATGAGTTCAAATTGCTGAACTATTCTGGGTACTTAGTTGGATAATAACCAAACCTTGAGTTTAACAATCCTTTTTCAACCCTCTAGGCAATAATTACCCAAAGACAATCTGATCAAGATAATCATTAAAACACTGCACTAACACAAAACATTAGACTAGCCTATGTGGAGGCTAGGGAGATGGCTCAAAAAAAAAGTGCTTGTCATCCAGGCATGACCAATTGTGTTCAGACCCCCAGCATCCATGTGAAAAGCTGAGTGTATCAGTGTATGTCTATAAATAGGGATTGGAGTCAGAAACCAGTGGATGCTTGGAACTCATTGGTCCTCCTGCTTAACTGAACTGAACTCAAAGTTCAGTGAGAGCTCCTGTTCTGGGGAAAAAAATGAGAGGAGAATGTTAAAGGAAGATACAGGGCATGGACCTCTGACCTCCACATGTGCGTGTGTGTATAGGTGTGTTTGTGTGTGTGTGTGTGTGTGTGTGTGTGTGTGTGTGAATACGGTTCTGGGAAGAGAGGGCTGTGCTCGGGGAGCCTACCACTGAGGGTCCTAATGAAGTCAGCCTGAGCCTGTGGTCTGTGGAAGCGAACTGAATGTGATGTGTCAGAGACAGGCCACCCGGTATCTTCTCGAGCCATAGTTCCCCAGGCTGGTCTGTCTCTTTCAGACCCCAAAATGAATATCAAGACCATCTACCTGGCCATCCGGGTCGTCAAGAACACTCTCTCTGACACTCGCTCTAAGGTAACAGGAAAGGGACTCTGCCAGGGTAGCTAGGGGTAAGAGATAGAGAATGGAATAGCTGACCTCAGCTTAGTCCTGGAATGGGGACAGGGCAAAGTCGAGTCAGTTGAGAGCTGCAGCTCTGTCACCGAGACCAGGGATTTTCAAAGCAGCATGCCCCCAAGGCTGCTAAGACCATGTATTCAATGTTAGAATGGGATGAAGATGTCTATGACGGGCCCAACTGAGACACTCATGTGAGGACCCTGCAGACTGATGTTTCAGCATGAGGAAGGCAGCAATGGGCGGAATGGGGGCATTGCCAGGTATCCCCTGAAATCCCTTGGCGCCAAGAGCACCTACAGTTCCCAGGTGTCTCAAGTCACAAGATTGTTAGATGCAAATATCCAGGCTGAAGCCTGGCCCTCCCTCCAGCTGTCCCCACCCTGTCCTCACAGGTACGGATGGCAATTCTACGAATCATTGGCCAGCTGGTTCTGTCAGGCTTCCAGGAAAAGATCAAAGGCTGGGGCCTGAAATACGTGTCTGTCCAGCTCACCTTATCTACCTACAAGCTGGTGAGTGGCCCCAGCACTAGCCCGGTGGGACAGCTCCACTTCAGAAATGGATCACCAAGTGCTGAGCAAAGAACAGCTCGCTGAGAACCTGTTTGGACCTATGTAGGTTCATGGTTACCCTTCAAGGTGTGGACCAGACTTGTGCAGTCTCCCAGGCATGAGACCCAGGCTCAGCCCTTAGCATCCTAGGACCCAGAGTCTGGACAGGGAGCCCTCTGGGGAGGAGGGAGACCACCCTTGAGACCTTGACAAGTTCCTGCCTGCAGGATCGCCCTGGTTCTGTCTTCTAGACCAATCGCCGGGAGTGCTTTTATCAGAGGGATTTGGAAGAGAAGATGGTCCACAAAGTAACAATGGATACTGTGAAGATCATAACTTCTTCTATCAGTGGCATGACCAATGTGAGTCACTCCCCACCCTGCGGGCCATTGCCATGACGATGGCTCCGGGCCGCATTCTGAAGGCTGGCAAAGGAACCTAGATATTCTCTACCTCTGTACCCCCAGTAGGTCTTAACATGTAGCAGCCACCGTATTGCCTGAAGCATGTGCGTTATTCTAAAGTTCCTCTTGGGGAGGGCATTCTACAGTTCAGTAAGTTCAGCTAGGGGGACTCTATATGACCTCAGGGACCCCAGGTTATAGGAGGAATCAGTGTACCTGATTTTAATGGGAATAGACGAGACACAGGAACGAGGCAGGGAAAACATATCATGACTTCATCAAGAAAGGGATGATTGGTTGTCCATGAAGCCATAGGCTGGATGGATGCCCCTGTCTAGTGGGAACTGGAGATGAGAGTTAGAGGCTGCAGGCTGGAGGATGCCTGAGTTGTAGGGCTGCAGAGAAACCTGTCGTTTTGTGCCAAAACTTCTCCTTCTGAAGTGTTATGCTCCTTGGGCCCCTCGGCTGCCTGCGCTCAAGAACAGTCTTCTTTATGGATTGTGAATTTTTCATCTCAGCTATGTGATGTGCGCACAGTAATGCTGGACTAGCATTTGGTTAAATAAGTGGGTACACTTGCTTGGCCAAGTTGACAAATATACCCAAGCATCACAACTGTCAGGCACCCCTGGGTTACTGGACTAGTTTGTAACTCAGAGGCCTCTGGGACCCAGAGGAAGGCCCTGGTCAGAGGATGTACTGGATATAGAGTGGATAAGAGGTTAGCAGGGCTGTGTGGATGCCATCTGGATACCTCTGGAAAAAAAAAAAATCCAGGGCGGGCAGGAAAGTTGGTTGAGTATTTGGGATAGCTTTTGGGATGCCAGGTAGAGTCTACACTGTAGGTGGAACCTGGCCAACACTAGACAGGGATGTAGGGCAGCATAGGATGCCTCTAACTGGTTCTGGGCCCTCCTCTCCCCATTCCTGCCTCCAGGAGTTCTGGGTGAGGCTCCTGTGCTACATCATGGAGACAGACTACACTGAAGCACTGACCCCCATCTGCATCAGCCTCACGAACCTGGCTGAGAACCAAATTCATGGCAAAGACACGGAGGCTGGAATTGCTGGAAAGAGCAAGCATGGTGGGTGGCATCCCTGGGTCAACTGGTGGGAACGGACAGGTAGAATAGCTCCTGGTCACCCTTGTCATAGAACCCTGACCAACCAAATTTCCCCTGCTCCAGGAAATGTCTAGAATCCTCCCTGCCATGTCTAGAGAGGGGTTAAAAGCCAACAGACTTGGGTAACCCATTCATCATGGCCTCATCTCCCCAGCATTCATCATGGGCAGGGCAGGGACGGGGCTCCTGACCCTAGCTCTAGCTGTGGCCTTTCTGGGTCCTTGTCCTGCCCAGCTTCTCTGAGGCATCTAGAGAAACTGTAGCATTCCTCTGTCAATTATTTGTCAACTGACTCTACTGTGGTCCACTCAGGGCAGGCACAGTCAGCACAGGCTATCAAGGGACCACGTTCGCCTGCACCATGTCACTGTTCTCCTTCCCTACTACCTCTGGTCCCAAGGGGATGCTCTCATGGCCCCGGGGCTTCCCAGGGTCAGGCATGATAGGAGGTAGGGTGATTCAGGAGGACTGTTCCTATCCAAGGATGACAAAGGATAGGGCCTGCCGTCTGAGTGCAAGCTAAGAAGCCTAAACAAATCTAGTTCTGTGTGACCTTTCAACCAGAATGTTGAGTCCTCTCCTGGTTCTCCACACCCACAGCTTCTCAGCAGCCCTGGCCCCCTCCCTTGCCCATCCATCTGAGCGCCATTGCTTCTCGGGTTCCCAAGGCATATAGTGACTGGACAGGAGGGAGTCAGGTTAGGGAATGAAATCACTCCTAGTTGAAGAGAGGCCAAGGTTTATAACAGGAGATAGGACATTGCCCTGGCAGCTCCATTAAAAAACAAACATCCGCAACCTAAAACACATCATCTAGACCCATGAGCAAAAGTCCCCCTTCTTTTTGGAAGGAGCCAATGATGTTCTTCATGAGAAATTCCCTTGGGCAGACCCATTCTTTATTGGGGTGAGGATAATAGTAATAATTCTGGAAAACAATCTTCAAAGTGTCTCCCTTGGGGGTTATAGGACACATCTTGAAATGGGCCAGGCATCCTTATCTGGGGTTCCTTTTCCTTCCTCAGTGGACCTGCCTGCACCCCAGAAGCTGCTGGCCCGTCTCCTGGTGAGTGGCTGACATGCTTTAGTCTGGTACACCCATTCGCAGTGACACCTCTTCCCTGAACTCCTCATTCTCTGTGCTCCAGAGGGAGGAGGGATCTGGGATGCAGGGAAGAGGCTGGATATTGGGCAGATTAGCATCCCAAGGTCTCTGCTGTCCTTGGGAAGATACATTAGGGACAGTGTGCTCAGATGTCTGGGGACCTGGCCAGGATCTGCTCTCAGACTCCTATGCCATAAAACACCTCTGCCACCAGAACACCAGTCATGGCCCAATCAGTCCTGTGGGCACTAATCAATGCTCTGTTGCGGGTCAGGGTCAGGGTCAGGAAGGAACCTAGGTCTGGCCTCTCATCCCCTTCCTACAGGCAGTGTCCCCTACAGGGGCCTTTCTATGCTGGGAATCCTTGAGCTTTGTTTGAAAAAATCATATACCCTGCTCAATTTCCTCTCTCTAGTGAAGATGGGGAACTCCAAGATAGGTAATACATGCCTGGCCCCGGCTCCACTGACTCACTGGGGCCTTCCAGGTGCTGATGTCATCACCCTACAAAGGAGAAGGTCGTGGGATTGCCATGCTCAACCTCCTGAGGACCCTAAGCCAGAGCATTGCTCCCTCCATGGCTGACATGTGGGAGCAGGAGATCCCTCTGCTGGTTCAGTACCTGGAAGGTGAGGTGCCCACTCTGTGCGCATGCTGGGGCACTCACTAGTTGTGTGCCTTGAATCACAAGAACTTGGGGTCTGGTGGGCCCGAACAGACCTTCTCTGGTCTTAAGAACTGGATGAATACCTTGGGGGATGTGGAAAGGGAGGTACTGAATGTGGTGAGCTCATTCACCGAGAGCCTCTGATGCTGGGGCAAGGAGGTTTGCCTGGGGAAGCAGAAGAAGAGAGCAGCCCATGAGACCATGTGCATTCTCCTGTAGAGCACACTGAGTTTACCTGGAACCAGAAGGCCTGGGAGGATATGCTTATTCAGGTAAAGGGGTGAACTGTCTCTGAGGCCAGAGTAAGGGAGAAGGGAAGGAACTTGGAAGGACATTTGATGTGGACAAGATTAGGGTCTTGTAAAAGACATGTTTCCCTCTGTCAGAGCAGACTTAACAAGGACGGTGCCTATGTCTGTGTGTATCAGTAAGGGAGAACTGAGTGAGCCAAATGCCTGGAAAAGCAATGGGGACAGCCTGCTTTTCCAGGACCGGCCTGACCTCCCAGCAGTCTCTAAATTCCACAGCTGTGCTCCAGACACACATAATGTTCGTGCTGGGCTGGCCATCCATCAGCTGAATGGAGTTCTACAGAAGGGCCCAGGAAGAACAAGCCCATATTCAGGGTCACATAGCATTTCCCGAACCCAGCTAAGAGTAAGGCTGGGCTTGCGTGCCTCTGCCACCACTGTCTTTGATTTCCCAGTTTCTGAGAAACTCCCTCAAGAAGACCCGTGGGACCAGCTGGAGCCTGCGCCTCAGCAAAGAGCTGAACAACCAGATCGAGACCTTTGACAGCCCGTCTTTGGAAAAGGTTTGTCCTCACAAGGACCTTGTAGTTGAGGCAGGGCGGAGGGGGGGGGCGGGGGGCGGGGATGGGAGGGGCCTCCGGGGATGGGAGGGGCTTATGACATACTTACATCGGATCAGGTAGCCCCATGACTACTTAATGTCCTAGAAAGAGAGGAAGTAATCTAATCCAGTGATTTTCAGGCTCTTAAAAAAAAAATCTCTTTTAGTCTTCCACATTCTGGTCCATGGTCACATGTACTTTTTTTTTTTTTTTTCAAAATATTTTCTCTTGTTCTTTTTTTGTAAAATTATAAAAAATAATTGAAAGGAATCAGAGAGGATCTCGGGAATTGGAAAGCATCCCATGTTCATGGATAGAGTTAAGATAGTGCTGTATCTCCAGACTCTGCGTCACCTCCACCACAACCCCAAGCCACCATCCTGTCATACTGACACATCAAAGCAAGGATATTCCACCTCCTGCCAGTGTTATCCTACGCCAGGAAGTAGCTGGGAAAAGTGATGCTCCTAGGTTTATGGGTGGGAACATATCTGATGGAACTTTGTATAGGGAAGGATTTGGCCTTCGCTGTTAAAATGTATAATATGCCTGCCCTTATGCAGTCTGACATCACAGAACAGACTGAATATTTATTTTACAGGATGTAGAAAATGCATATAAATACTTGTAAAAAAAAAAATCAGAACTCCCCAGTAGCATCACCTGAAGTATGGGAGTAGAAGGGCCTGAGGTTCTCCCTCCCTCCCACCCCTCCAGGGCTTTCTGTACAGGGCCCTGGGTTTCACCTTAGGCATGGGCCTGGAGGCTGACAGGGTCGAGGTGCTATTGCTGGAGCTTCTGTACAAGACAGACTATAGCAACGACTTTGACAGGGAGGTGAGAGTGCCAGCGACCCCTCTTATTAACAATCTTCCGTGATCTGGGTGGGTGGGGTCACTTGGGTTTATGTTCTTGCATGTGTGTACTTATATATCTCTCTGTATCCCCTGCTCTCACCTTGGCTGGGCTTCCCTGAAGGGCGTCATCCTGTGCTTTGGCCTGTGTGCCCGGGGCCAGGTGAAGACAGTGCTGAATGTGCTTCACGACTTTGAGGAGAGGATCCAGGAGTCGGAGCAATCCTGGCAGATCAGTGCCTGGAGGGTAAGGCTCCTCACTGCAAGGCTTGCTGTCAGGCCTTGAAGGCGGTGCTCCTAGAAAACAAACATCTTGCTGGGAACATCTGCATTATTTATGGCTGGGGCTGCAGTTGTGGGAGCTGAGACAACTGGGGTGGTCAGGCAGCTTTCCCAAGGCATCTGCAGAGCATCCACAATGGTCAGTCCTGCTGTGAGGTCCAGCCTGTTGCTTGACTGGCGGTCTGTTTGCTCAAGGCAGCCAAAGAAACAAGGTTGAGTTCAACAGCTGCCAGCTAGGGAATTAAATTGCCCACCCCCTTTTATCCCTTCTTTATGGCAAAATGAACACCAGAAGCACTTACCACAAGAACCCAATGAACTCATCATTGACACAGTGGTGATTTTAACAAATTGCTCTCAGTAGTGTTATCTCATGTTAGCCAGCCCCTCAGGGTGACATGGTTCCTGCTCGGCTGCCTAAGTAAGTCCTGTGCAGCTAGTCTCTGTTTAGGGATGTCTGTGCGAGCTTCCTCTGCATGTGTCACTGGACTGAACCTTCCCAGGGTGGGTAGATCCTTTGTCTGGTTCACTTCTTCCTGCCTAGTATCTGGTATGTAATTGGTGCCCAGTAAAATGACTAATGTATAAGTGCTCAAGGAAATGAATGGGTGCTTTAGCACCCAAGTAACAGTCCACTGAAGGCCTTATACTGACTTAATAGCTTCTTCAATCAGAGACTGTCCCATGCACAGCCAACCCAGCGCCTGCTCCCGATGAGCACTGTCTGCTCCCCTATTTTAAATTTTTCCCCATTTTCATATATGTGCATGATACGGATATGTACATATGCATGCTTGCACGTGCGTGCGCATCTGTGTGGGTGACATGCATGCAGGTATGTGCACACATGTGGAGGTCTTAGTTTGATGTCAGGAACCATCCTCATTCACTCTTCTACTTACTCACTAAGACAGGCTCTCTCAGCTAAACTCACCATTTGCTGATATGGTGATATGGCTGCTCAGACCAATCAGTTTGCTGGCTGGGGAATCCTCTGTCCGAGTCCCCTAAACTCCCCCCCCCCCCATCCCCCGCCTTCTGAAGCTAGAATACAATTAGGCTGTCACACTGAGAATCTAACCCTCTCCCCATCCTCATACAATTAATTTCCCTGCTCCTCCTGCATCTCACTTTCCACAAGGACTGCTTCTGGTGCAGTCCTCAACAAGTGTTTTTACCACTGAGGCATCTTCCCATCCCTGTATCCATATCCCTATATCTGTATCCCTGTATCCGTATCCCCTTTCACTGTCCTGCAGAAGGACCACCCCTGGAGGCGAGAGACTGTGAAGAGTGCCCTGATGGTGATGTACAGCTGTGTGTCCTCTTACTGCCACCCCCAAATGCTCCTTACCCACGTGGACAGCCCCATCACCGCTAAGATCATCCACCATTACTCCAGCAGTTGCCAGGTAGCCCACATACAGGGAGTCATCCAGCATGGTGAATGGGACGCTACACTCAGGAGATGGCTGGGGTCCCACCTGGCCATCCCCTGGGAACCCAGTGCTCACACCCTAACTTTGGGGACATGCTTCTGTGGATAAAGCTATCCTCCCCTGAGTGCTGCCAGTAACCTTGACTTCCCAGAAGTACAAAGCAAGCCCCAGTTCTTCCCACACCCTCCCACTCTCTCACCCTCCCCTCCTGCCTACTCACTTTCATAAAGAAGGGAAGTGAGCATTCTCCAAAAGGACACAGAGGTGTGGGATACTTTCTTGGAATGTCAAGGTAGATGAAAGTGGGAGAATTCGTTTTTTAAACTCATGGTATACAATACATATAATGGGAGGTGGGGAGATGACTGTCACTGAAAGTGCTTGCTACTCAAGCAGAAGGGTCTAAATTCGGATCCCCAGCTCCCATGTAAAAGCTAACTATGGTGGCAAGCATCTGCAATCTGGTGGATCCTCCTATCGTGAGGATAGGTGGATCCATCCATTCTGACCGAACTGTAATCTCCAGGCTCAGGCAGAGACCCTATCTCCATACATCCAGTAATTGACAAAGATACTCAACACTGCCCTCTGGCTTCCATATGCACACACACACATGCATATGACACTGAACCACGAAAAGACGCACAGAGCATAAAAATGAGCATTGTGACCATTCTCAAAACCACAGTTTACCACGGTTGAAGAACAGACAGGCGAGGGGGGCTAGCACTCAGAGCACCCCTGACGTGGAGACTCCTTCAGAGACAGGGAAGGATTGGGGGGTGAGGGGCATGGCTCAGGGCTCTCGTGAGTCCTTGGCAAACAGGTTCTCCCTCACATTCTTCTCTGGGCATAGGACATCAGCCTCAAAATGGCCTTCATGAAGAGTGTTGTGCAGGTCACCAACGCCATCAAAAGTATCCAAGACTCGGAGGACTTCCAGTTTGCCCACAAGTCTGTTCTTACAAGCCTCATAGTTGTGAGTGAGGACAGGGCTCCCCAATCCTGGGTGGCCTGAGGTCTAGCTCTCTAACTGTGCTCTGGTTGAAGTTCCTTGTGGATATCTGTGAGTTACCATGGGGGCTGTAAAGCCTTTCTGCCCCACTCTTGATTTGATCTACTGAATGATAGGCAGTGTGAACAGCTTTGGTGTATCGTGGAGGGGTTCATGACCCAAAAGAACATGAAAACTAGGGCAGGACCTTGTTTGACTTGTGCCCAGTGGTGCCCAGAAGAGGCTGGTTCAGGAACCAGTAGACAGAGGCTCACTGGGGATGGGTGGGGTGAGTTGATGAGAGACACCACCCTAGTGCTTTTCCTCAGGAAGAGACTTAGCAGACAGAGGTCAGAAGCAGGGCTAAAGAATCATTTGCACAGAACTTCAGTGAAGTTTAAAAAGAGTCAACTGTCTACAGGCCGATGGAACCTGTGCATCAGCCAACGCTTGGTCCTCAAATGTTGCCACATAGCTGACAAAGGAAGGGGTCCTGGAAAACCACCTATACTGCACCAGAAGCAGTCCTTGGAGAAAGAGATGCAGGAGGAGCAGGGAAATGGATGTTCACTGGCTCCTTTTCCCAGCCACTATACAACGGCCTAGCACAAGCCATTAACTAAGCATCAAGTCTTGAATAGGACAGGGAAACTTGGCTTGGGAAAGTGCATTGTGTGGCCAAGGACACACATCAAGTCACTGGTGACCCTGGACAAGAAGCCTGGGCCCATTGTGTGTGTTCCTTCTCCCCCTGTGCTTTGCTGCTAAATGAGCCTTAAAGAATGTGGGCATGTGGACCCCAGAGCTCTGTGCAAAGACCCAGGCCCTCCTCATTCTGGCATCAGGTCGTGTGACCACCCCTTGCTTTACTCAACTTCTGGGGGGAGCAACAATTCACAACCCTTCTTGTGCTGGACAGGCGATCATCAAAGCAGAAACACCTGACCACTTGGTTTCTCCCGTGAGGTCGATGGCAATGGATGCTCTCTCACAACTGAGGTGAGCTGGGGTGGGGCCTGCCAGAGCTTCTACTGCCTCCTGATGATGGGACAAAGTCTGTGACCACCACTCAGTGCTCCCCTTGGGCGTCCTTCAGACCTCATCCTTCCACCTCAGTGGCGGTGATGTTGGGCAGTAACTCCCCGAGACAATGGTAGGTAGGGTCCATCCCTCTCCAGACTGCTCTGTGAATTTTTTCAAGTTGGGTGCCTCTCCTGGGATAAGGAGGAGACTGGCAGGTATATAGGCTGTCCTCAGCAAAGCTGCTGAGGGCAGATTTTTGAATACATACCACTCCCCTCAGGAAAGCATAGATTGTTATATGCCAGGCAAAGTCTGAAGGGCCTTGAAGAAAAGACAAATGCATAGGCAGAATTATAGGTAAGAGCTGGTGACTGAACACCCTCTGTAATGCTTAAAAAAAAAAAAAAGTCTGCTATGAAAAGGTAATTTAGCCTTTGAACAATAGGAGCCATCAAAAAGCTAGTATAGGCTGACATTTGACTTTTGTCTTGAGCTGACGCAAGATGACTAGATTTGTTTGGGAGTTCAATCCCCACAGAGAGAACAGAGAGAGGTGAACAGGCAGGCGGAGCTTCTTAAGGCAAGATGTCTCCATTCAGCTCCGGGGCACAATAGATGCACCAAGAAGCCGTTACTAGAACTGAGCTTGTCCCAGACTAATGCAAAAGAATCCCTAAAGCCTGGACATGGTCCCTGGGGATACGATGGGGGGGGGGGGGTCCTTAAAAAGATGTCCAGATGATTTTAAGTAGCAGCCAAGATCATTCCTCCAGGCCTTGCCTAGCATAGAATAGTCTGCTCAGAGTAGGCAACAGGAAGTGAAAGACTGACTCTTGCACCCTCAAATCCTGCTTCCATCATAAATACAGTATTGAAGGATAGTGATCAGGTGCAACAGAGTTTGTAGTCAGGTGCACATGCCTGAGTTCCCAGTCAAGGGGCTGTGTCCTTCCCTCATTCTGGGACATGCCTCCCTTGTCCAGAGTAGGCAGTGCTCGGGATGAGCTTAGCCCCTAGTGACCACCCTTGCTGCTACCATGTGTTTCCTCAGCACACTGAAGCCTTTCTACTCTTCAGAGGAAAGCACAGAGTTGATGGATATCGGCATCCACACTGTTATCTCTCTCCAACCCCCAGGGGAAGACAATGAGTCCATTAAGGTAGGATTCCTCGGGGAAGCCTCCTTGTTCTCTGGGTCAGAACCTGGACGTTTGCATTGGCATAGGCAGGCTCCACTTTCCCAAACCACCTACAGGGCAGCAATTTGGGGCAGCTCTATTAGTCAGCATGAGCTAATGTTAGCCGCTGTAACAGGTAAACCCTGGGACCTCAGAGATTTCACTAGACTCAAGCTTATTTCTCATTTACAGTGAGCCCAGTGGTCAGTGGGGTGTGTATGCATGAAGATGCATCCTGTAAGTTGTCAGGGACCCAGTCTGATAGAATCTTCAACAACTGATTTCAGAGGTCCCTGGGTATAAGGGATGAGAACCCTTTTGTCTTCCTTCTGTGCTCAAGAATGCATTCCCATAGCCCACTTTCATGCCTCTCATCTCCTGATCCAGGCATAGAGACACCTGCAGAGTACTGGTAAGCAGCTATGTGTGCCTTTCATGGCTGCACAATGTGTTCTCTCTCTCTCTCTCTCTCTCTCTCTCTCTCTCTCTCTCTCTCTCCCTCAGACACTGTATACAAATGCCATGCATTCCCTAAAACAGCTGATGGAGGGCCTCATGCAGAGGCAGCTGGACCCCAAGGGGCTACAGGACACTGTGCATGTGAGTTACCTGGCAGAGGGGTCCAGAGCCAAAGGTGTCCACACCCTTTGTGGCAAGTGACCCAAGAGCCACACTGTAAGAAATGGCTTAGTGTGGCATGTGCTTTCATGTGCTTTTAGTCTATGGTTGTCTAGTTTCATTGCTTTGGGCTTGTGGTAAGACAAGACGTCATGGCAGGAGGGCAAGGTAGAAGAAGACTGTTCACCTCATGGCTGAAAAGTGACAGAGAGGGAGGACGGGATCCCAATATCCCCTGCAAGGGCATATCACAGCAACATCAATTCCCTTCACTAAGCCCATCGCCTAAAGATTCCATTACCTCTCAGCAGCAGCACAGGCTGGCACTGCTTTAACATATAGCTCTGTGTGTGTGTGTGTGTGTGTGTGTGTGTGTGTGTGTGTGTGTGTGTGTGTGTATTTATATAAGCCACAACAACAATGCTCACTGCACTGAACACACCTTTGACATTAGAATGTCCTGTCAGCAACACCTGAGCTGAGGTTTGGGATACAAGCACAACTTTCAAGTACTGTTCTTGTAAGGATACTGGAAACCTCCCAGTGACCCCAGCTTCACCTCCCTTCATGGTAGGGTTAGGCAAGAAAGTGTTTAGAACCATGCCAGAAGTATTGGCAGTCGAAATCTGAGTGGAGGGACCACGAGGTGAAATCTAGCCCTGGATGGAGCTGGCTGTCCCCAGGATGCTAACCCTGCTTCTGTGTTCTGGGCTCCTCACACAGCTCCTGGAGAAGTGGATCTTGTCAGAGAAAGAATGGGAACGGGAGAAAGCCATGGCCCTCCATCTCCATCTCATGCAGATCTACGTTCAAAGTATTGGTGTCTGCGTGAGTCCAGGGACCCCCATCCCACCTCCTGCCACTCTATGCTGCATCTGTAGAAAATGTCCTCATTCTCTTCAGGGGAGGGAGCACCTCTCAGATAAAGCTCCAGCCCAGGAGTCCCTTGGAAAGGGGCAGCAGCGATGTGCAAGCCTGGGCTTTGGGGTGGGTGAGGAAGCAGAGGATGGGATTGTAGCTTGGCATGGATCCAGGCTGCGTGGTGCCTGGGGCTCATGCAGCAGTTATCCAATGCAGAATACCACACAGGAAAGATACCATATACCCAGAATACTGAAATAAGTCACCACAGTCATAAAGCAAGCTTAAGAAGCATCACCAGCACTGGGAAGCGGAAAACAAAGTGGTATTTTATTGATCAATCAGCACCCATAGCCTGAGGTCTCTCTTCTACCTATGTTAGCTCTGAGCTCTGGCTCTCTTACTCTTAGAAATTGCTGTGGACAGGATAGTGGTTTGCCAGGACTAGATCTTGGGGTGGTGTGGGAAGGAAGAATAGGTGCAATGAAAGAACCTAAAGGATGTGCAGGGTCAGCGGTGCATACATCACCTAGACTCTACTATTCACATTTGATAACATTCTTGAAAGAGGAGGGGCATTGTTAACTGTACAGACAGGGAACCTGAGGGACCGCTGAAGCACCTGCCCAGGTCACTCATCTGCTGAGTAGGTTTCATGTTGGAACCTGGAGTTCAGTTGTAGGAATATGGCAAATGTCTGAAAGTTCAGAGCAATGAAGAACAGGACTGACTCGGGTGAATCCTGAGCTAGGATTTCTCTGATATTGGTTGACTGACCTCTAAGAGCCCAGCTCTGCGGCTGAGGAGATGTGAGCATAGATGGAAGGCACAGAGTGGCCAGGGCTTTCACACTGTAGTTGTCCTGTATGCTGTCCTTGGGCAGCCCTGGCTGTGCGTCTGAGTTTGGAGATCTGAGCCCTGACATCTCCTGTCTCTCAGATCCCTCTGAAGCTGGGGCAGTTTGGAATATTGGTTGGACTCATCGCTCCATGCACCTGTGATGTCCACAAAAGAACCCGCTTGGCCTCAATTAATGTCTTGTCCAGCCTGCTAGATCTTCATGGTATGGAAGAGACAGGACATGAGGGACATGTTGGGTGAGGGCTAGTCCTAGGTTATTAGTACAGGTGCCAGGGAAAGTATGTCCCATGTGCAAGCAGGCAAGAAGACAAGCATGTGGCTAACTTATAACAGAGGGGAGAGAGTACCCCAAGAGGGTCACAGAAGCGTCCAGAAAAAGGGGCTCATGGGATGAAGCAGACCCATTGAAGGCACAGTGTTGGACTTATCAAGCTTGCAGATACCAAGGGAGCAACAGAAGTGGATAGAACCAAGCTGGAAGAACAGTAGATAGGTGAACAGTGTGTGGAAGTGGTGTGTGCAAAGGCAGTCATGTTGAAGGAACAGTGAATGGAGGCTAGAAGGGAAGGGGTATGCCCATGCTGGAGGGCAGCCCAGGCTACTCACTCTCTCCTGCTGATTGTGTCTGACTGTATTCCCAACAGTAAGCCAGACGTGCTCTTTATGGGGAACTTCCAAGGAGCAGGAACTGCAGAAATGTAAGGAGGACCTTCAGGACACAGACATGGACAAGATTTCCAGTGCCTCCTCTAGAATCGCCAAGGTGACACTGGGCTGTGCTAGGGATGTCTCACTCTTTTATGCTGGCTGTATAGCCAATAGTATCACTCCGGAGATCACTTCTCAGCAGCCTTTGGCACACCTGATGCATCTGTATTGAAGTGACTTGTAATAGCCGGGACATAAAGGGTAGATACCTGACATTCCCTGGCTGACTCCTCCAAGACCCTAGTGAGTATGGAGAGGGCTCTGGGAAAGGTCCCATCAGACCCTGCACACTGGCTGTCTTAGTCACAGCTCTACTGCTGTGAAGAGACACTATGACTAAGACAACTCTTATAAAAGAAAATGTTTAATTAGAAACTTGCTTATAGTTTTAGAGACTTAGTCCATCATCATCATGGCAGGGAACATGGCAGCAGGCAGGTGTGGTGCTGGAGAAGCAGCTGAGAGCTAAATTCTGATCCACAGGCAGAGAAAGAGACTGGACCTGGCTTGGGTTTTTGAAACTTTGAAGTCCACCCCCCAATGACACACTTCCTCCAACAAAGCCACACCTCCTAAACCATCTAATCCTATTAATGAGTTCCACTCCCTAGTGACTAAGAATTCAAACATAGGAGCTTATAGAGGACATTCTTATTCAAACCACTATCCTGGCATTAGTTCCTGTGCATACTGATGAATACAAGTACCCAGAGCCATGAAATGGGCCCTGACCTTCAAAGAAATGGGACTTATAGTCATTTCTGCCTAAGGGGCAGAGGTAGTCTTCCTGGTGCCCACAGGAGTTTGTATAGCTGCAGGTTGAGGTCAGAGAGTGTCTGCAAGACAGTGCTGTGAAGAAGGGAATGTCTTGTATGAGATACAGGTAGAGTAAGGGCCAGTGATAAGGAGTGGAAGAGGCTGGATACACTCTGAAAGCCTTGGGAAACTGGGATACTCTTTCATTGCTCATGGCACAGCCTAGGGAATGCTGTTGCCCATGGTGGGCTGGGTCTTCCTTTCCTGGATTAACAAAACAATCTCCCACAGACCTGCCCACAGGCCAACCTGACCTAGATAATTCCTTATTAAGATTGTCGTTGCAGGTGGTTCTAAGTTGGAAACTTGGGAGAGGGGGAGTAGAGGGACCCTGGAATTCTGTCTTACTCTGGTCCTAGGTGGTCTGCCCAGAGTTTAACTGCGACGAGGTTGTCTCTCTCATCCAGAAGCTCTGTGAGAACATTGGGGCCATGGACCTGCAGCATGACAGGGCTGCTGTCACCTGGATAGGCATCTTCCTCCAGATGCGGGTCAAGGAGCTGGAGGACAAGGTAGCTGAACTCAGCAGGGGATGCTTTGAATTGGTGCTGGGACTGGCCTGCGTAGCATATACTGAGACTGAGTGCTTCCACCCAAACCAGAGGGTGCTAAAGAGGATAAAACAAAGTTCTAGAATGAGAAAGCTGTTGAGATGTAACTGGTCAGTGAGTAGATTAGGGACCACGGGTGCCAGGCTCTTTTCAATGTAGCATACACCTGCCCCTGTGAAGACACACTGAACATGTAGGAGGAAGAGACCCATAGGACTTCTGGGGAGGGATTTTGGGGTCTAACCTACCTACCATGTTCTCCAAGGAAGGTGTGTCCTACAGGGGCCATAAACTACCTTCATTTCTGTTGCTGTCATAAAGCATACTGACCACACACAATTTAGCAAAAATAATGGTCAAACTGGTGTACAGCTCCAGGTTTAAAGCTCATCACTGAGGGACAGTCAAGCAGCTAGTGCCATTATATCCACAGTTACAAGCAGAGAGCAACACATGCATCCTTGCTTGCTTTCTGCTTCCTTCACTTTTCCATAGTTTAGGGAACAGAGCCTAGGGAATGCTGCTGCCCATGGTGAACTGAATCTTCTCTGCCTCAATCAATTAAAACAGCCCTCCCTAGACCTGCCCACATGTCAACCTGACCGAGATAACTCCTTATTAAGATTCTCTTTCCAGTTGATTCTAAGTTGGGTTGACAATTTAAAATAACCAACACCAGTCCCAAATGCGCCCCCCCCCAAGAAGATGTCCGTCTCCTCCTCAGGTGGCTGAGATACTGGGTGCTATCTTAGTCCACCTGCCAGTGGTGGACCACCCAGAGGTGAGGCGGCATCTCATTGAAGGCATCCTCCTGCTGGCACACTACCACCAGGAGACCGTCCTCACATCACTTCTGAGGCAGCCGCTGCCCATGGAAAGGTGAGAGCCATGGAAGGTGGACAAGGCTAGGAAGAGCCTAAGCCCTGGGGCAGTGGCTTGCATCTGAGGCCAGGCAAGGCCCTGTGCCTGTGTCTCATGTAAGACATCCCTGCCCCTGGCCCTGTCAAGCCACTGACCCAGATCCCAGGTTTATTATTTCATTGGGTTGAGCTTGTATCTCATAGCTTCTCTCATGCCCTAGTTGTTCCTTCTAGGACAACATCCAAAAAGCCAGGAGCATTCTCTCATGGCGGCCCTTACCTGCGGGGAACAGAGGCATGGACAATAAAAGGCATGGCTCCTTAGGCCTGTGCCTCTGAGCCTCTGAGATATGTCAGCCTGTCTCTGTGCCCCGTAGAATATGTCCCAACGTGGCAAGTGACTTATCTATGTACAGCAGTCCCCTCTTTCTTGGTTAATTTTTTATTGTTTATTTCTGTGTATGTGGGTACATGTGCTGTGTGTGCCTGTACCCACAGAGGCCAGAAGAGAGAGTCAGACTCTCTGGAGCGGAGGTTACAGGTGACCGTGACCTGCCTGATGTGGGCGCTGCCAACTGAACTCAGGTCCTCTGCAAGAGCAGTACACACTCTTGATTGAATGCCGAGCTCTGTCTCCAGTGCCAACCCCCTTCTTTCTCATCATATCTTTAAAAATATTGCTGATGCCAGGGTATAGATAGGGTCATGGCAAGACAGGAAGTAAGTTTGGGAAGATACCAGAATTCACTTGGGCAAGGCCCAGAAAGAGGCAGAGTCATTCCCCAGAAGAGCCGAGCCTGTGTTGATCAGTGAAGTGAGATCAACTTGAGTAGAGAAAGAAACATTTCCTGAGAGGCCTCAGATCCACAGCAAAAGGGGCAGACGTGTGTGAAGCCTGGGTCTGGTACTGAGGTGTGGTGTTTCCTAAGTGTAGCCTGCAGGGTTCAAGGGGGAGGACTGTTCACACTTGGTGACCTCCTGAAAGTGGTGTGGTGGTTGGAGGATCAGAGCTGGGGGGGAGGGGGGCAGGGCCACATACAATGCACACACACACACACACACACACATATATATATATCAGCAGATATGCAGGGCTTAATGGCTTTCTTGGTGGCAATGCCACATGCTAGCTGTCACTTCCTTCCAATCTTGGCTTGCTGCTGAAACACAGCGATGCAGAAACTTTTGAAGAATGCAGCAGTTAACACAGCTTCCATTGATCAGAAGCCTGGAAGCGTTTAGCTATTCCCTTCATTCAGGGTCACACCAGACTGCCAGTGAGTGAGGCCGGGTTTCAGATCCCAAAGTCTTGCTAGGGGCACATAGTATTGGTAGAATTCAGACTGAAGCTGTAAGACTTTGTTTTGGACACATCCACACTCCTTTGTATTGGGTGTTAGGAGCAGTGTGCACCCACCTTCCCATCAGCTTCCTATGGATAACATCTAGTTATGTCTCTCCCCACACTGACTTCTCTGGCCTGGGCTCCTGCACTGGCTCCATGGGTTCGAATACACAGTTACTTGTTTCCTTGTCTATTTACTTGCTAGATTTGCTTGCTTTAGCTCTTTAGACTTTTCCAGATTCCCAGGTCTCTGTACCATCTGTACCCAACACAAGTCTCAGTACACTGATCTTTTCTTTCCCAGCAGGGCAATGGGGCTTCATCCAATGAGGCCATTATTCTTTCTAATTTCATATTATTTTTGTCTGGTTTTGTTGTTGTTGTTGGTTTTGATTTGAGACATGTAGCCCAGGCTGGCCTCCAACTCCTTGTGCAGCTGAAGCTGGCCTTGAACTCCTAACTTCCCCTGCCTCTACCTCCCAAATGAGGGATTTTAGACTTATATCATGATGCCTCATGAAGTCCATTTTCAAAGGTAGTTTGTCAGGCCCCTTGTCCTCTGGAGCCTTAGTCTCTTTTACTGTGGTATATGGAAAGAAAGAAAAAAAAAAGCCTTCCTGGAATATCAGCTCTAAACATTTAACTGGTACCCCCTGTGTGAGAATTTGTTCCTCCATTCACTATATCTCTGTCTCCTGTGACTATCTCCCCAAATTCCTGGGAGACATTTTGGGAGGAATGGCTGACAAAAAATAAATAAATAAATAAAAATCACTACAAGATGCTTGATGCTTCTTTAGGCGCTTGGAGGCATTGTTGGTTGTCCCTAGGAAGCCATCAAATGGGTGGCCTGGTGAAGCCAGGAGGCTGTGGCTTTCTTGCTGGTACCTTAGAAAAAACGAGGGACCTGCCCTGATTATAATATAACCATATATCTGGTGACCTTCTAGAATCCAACTCTTTGCTTAGGGGGTCACCAAGGGGTGTCCTGAGGAGTGCTATCCTGCCAGAGCAGGCTGCCAGAAAGCCCACCATCCCTGTCCTTCTTTGGCTAGCCACCTGACAGAGGTATGGCTAGCTGTGGCTGAGAATGTCCCCTTCGCACGGACCATGCTCCATGGCTTGCTGGGCCGACTGCAGTCCAGGTTCACTGCCAAGATAAATGCCACCTCCAAGGCTGACATCTGGCGCCTGGCAGCTGTGGACCCTCTGATGGTGAGTGGCAGGTGCTGGACCTGGACCCCCCACCCCCACTCCAGGGAAGTCAGGGTAGAATCCACCAGCCTTTCTCCCCGCAGACACTGTGTACCATCCAACTCCTCATGGAAAAAATGGACCAGGATGACAAATTCCCAGACCTGTTCCCTGACCTGCTGTATGCCTTCCTGCTGCAGCTCGGCAGCAGCCACGGGCCAGAAGCTGCCTCCCCTGTCCTGAAAACCTGGAGGCTGGTCCACACAGGGCCACTGCCCCAGGAGATGACCCTGCAGAGGTGCTCAAGGGCAAGTGGGCAGGAGGGAGGAGGGACGCGATGCAAAGCGGCCGACTTGGGCCAGAGCTGACCTTCAGCTTTTCCTTTGAGGCCACTGGGCTCCACAAGTCCTCCTGGGAGTAGGCTGAAGTGATTTTAACTCACAGCCTTTCCCCCATGTGTGTCCAGCACGGTGTGGGTTTCAGAGTGTGGAGACCCCTGTCTCCTGTGACCATTCCCCTTCAGTCTTCCTCAGCAGCCATCATCCTTGCTCGCCTCTCTCCAGGATCACCATCAAGTCCATGCAGCTTTTGGTCAAGAGGATCAACAGAGAGCCCCTGGAGCAGGCCCTGGAGGAGCAGTCTGTGTGGTCCCTGCTGGAGAATGGAGGCACCTTCCTAGAGGGCGTGAGCCTGATGGCCAGGTGGGGCCAGGACTCACAGGACTTCAAGGGTTCTGCAGAGGATTATCCCTGGGCACGGCATAGCTAGATGTCTCATTTCTGGGGTTGCTTACACACTGATGGATGTCCTGGACTCTGGAGTGGCAGCGGGGGCCAGAGAATGAGAGGTCAGAGAGAGGAGAGGCCTCCAAGGCCACAGTAGGTCCCTAGGCATTCTGGTCTCATCATCACAGCCCTGGGCATTTAACTGACACCCCTGCCCATACGCCGGTCATTAGCATAAGCTACCATGAATTATCATTGGCCGCATCTAATTAGTATGAATGTTAATTAGCGCAAGTCCGCATTAGGACTTCACAGCTCATTAGCATAAACCCTCGTTCAGCCCAGGCGGGGCTAATTAGCACAAATTCCCCAATTTATGCATATTTCGCACCATCAACTACCTGGGGAATAGAGAAAGACACAGAGACACTAAGAAGTCTGACTCAGTTCCCCTTCAAGCTGACTTTGGGCTCTAGAGTAGAGGACAAGAGCAGGCCCAATAGCCATCCCTGCGCTACCCTGTTTCTTCTCAGGCTGTGCATGCAGAACATGGAGAACTACATGCAGAGGCTGGCAGAGCTGGTGCTCACAGGCATGGGCTCCGAGGTCCTGAGCTGTTGCATCAGCAGCACAGCCATCTGTGTAGAAGTGAGGCATCCAGTCCCGGGTGGGCGGAGGGGTGCCAGTGGGCGGCGGGTAATTGTCTATGGGCTTCCTAGGGTGCCACATTTCCATGGCAGGCATCTGTTCTTTGAGGACTAGAGTTTAGGGGACAGATCTTGCTTTGTGTAGACATCCCCTCCTTTGCTACACCTGGTCTCATTTTTTTTTTACCTGAGGCCCGATATCCTGGGCAAGCGGAGGCTGAGACACAGCTCGTGCCCTGAGGGAACCAAACAAAAGGTTGCTTCTCTGCTTGGGCTGGGAGGTACTCACCTCACCACACTGGAAACAAGGAAAGTCATCATTGGCTAGCAGGACCTAGTTACTCAGTTGTATGGCTAGAACATTCGTGGAGTCTTGAAGGAGCTGGCCAGGAGAACTTTGGGAGAAATCAAACAGTGGCCCTGGACAGCTATCAGCAACCTTTTACTGAGAGCCTCATAGTTAAGATGTATTCCTGACTTGGGGGTGATGGGGAACCAGGTTATGAGTAGGGAGAGAGAGCCACAAAAGTACGTGGCTGGGTTCCAGTAAAACCCTGTGGACACTGACATGTAAACTAAACACACTTTCCATGTGTCATGATCCTTTGGGACATTTCCCATCATGTAGACACGTGGAAATGACCCTTGGCTTTGGACTGCGCTCCAGGCATCAAGCTTTCTTAGGCTCATAGATTCCTTCTACGTCTGTGCCCCTGTAAACTATTCATAATCATGACAGGAAGAGAGTTACAGCTTAAAGTGGCCGGAAGCCAGGCTAAAGGTCAGATGCAGGGGCCAGACACAGGGGCTGAGTCAAAGGGCTTAGTGAGAAATTTGGACTTTGTCCTGTGGGGTTTGTAAAATGAGGGTGTGGTCACCACTCACCACTCTGGCCCTCCCTGGATCTCCTCAGATTTAGAGGAATAGAAGAGCTACAGTGGATTGGGTGGTCTCAAGGCATTAGACTTGGCAACGATTACTGGACTCTCCCCCAGAAGCCACCCATGTGACGTTCAGTTTCCTTTAGGTATCTTTAAAACATGCTCACGAGCCCAGGGGACATGTCTCAGCACATAAACTGCTTAGCACAATGACCTGAGTTCAGATCCCCAGCGCCCTCCGAAAAACTGAGTGTGCAGCTATGTCTGTAACCCAGAGCTGGGAGGAGAAGGGGGAAGACGGGAGATCTGGGCCAAAAAGATCCAGGTTCAGGGAGAGGCCCTGAGGGCCAGGAGTCGTGGGACATGCCTTTAATCCCAGCATTCAGAAGTCAGAGGCAGGAGGATCTCTATGTGTTTGAGGCTGACCTGGTCCACATAGTGACACTCTGTCCAAAAAAAAAAAATTAAGTAAAGAAGGAAGGTCTCTGCATACTAGTGTGTGAGCACACACACTCATAATTAAAAAACACCCAGGGGTTCTTGAGCATGTACATTACGTATGCATCCCACTGGCCTGGAGTCTCGACATGCTTGAGTACAAGCCCAGTGGAGATTCTGCCAACTGACCTGAATTATGCTTCTTTCACGTTTCTGTGCAGACACTGGTAGGTGAGGCTCTTACGCATGGTGGCTGCCCTGTCATCTTAACAGAGGAAATGAATTATACTATACACAGGTCTCCACAGCAGGCAGCACTTGCGTTCCCTGCATGTTTCCGTATTGAATCCTACAGCAAAGCCGAGACAGCTGTACCTTTTCTGAATGAGAACACAGAAGCACTTGGCCCCCTCCCTCCTGCTCACAGAGTGGCCTTTCTGTGTATCATCCTAATAATGACTCCCCTGCCTTAGCACTACGCCTCAGGTAACTACGACACTCCCTTTTCTAGTTCATGAGTGACCCAGTTTTGCACCAGGAGAAGCTGCTGAGGCCGGTGGTACTGATGCTGGAGAAGGGTGCAGGGCAGGACAAAGATGAAACCCTGCAGGTGCTCTCTCTGCGTGCCTTGGGCAACATGGCTCTCGGTGCTCCCCGGAAGGTACCAAGCCGGCCTCGGTCTAAGGTCTCTGGACTGAGGGCTATGTGGGCACACACCTCCGGGAAGCTTGGGGTACTGCTGAGTGACCTGAACTCCTTTAGGTGAAGCAGTATCGAAAACTCCTGCTGGAAAAGTGCCTGGGCTCCCTGCAGGGACAGGTGAGCTGCAGCGCCATGGCTGAAGGCATGGAGGCCCTGACCAAGGTCCTGGCTGAGCTCCGTGAGGGAGACATAGGATCTTCTTTTGAAGCCATCTCTAAGCAGTGCAGGGCTTTCTTCGACAATGTGAGTCCAGACAAGAGCCACTCTGCCTCCCCCCCCACCCCCCTCAATATATGTATGCTCTGTTGCTTTAAGAAAATACCTGAGATTGGATGACTTATGAAACATAGTGGTCTATGTAGCTTATAGTTCTGGGATTTTTGATGTCTGAGAAGGTCTTCTGCTGGGTTGTATAAGCTAGCTTGGATCCTTGGTAGAAAGCCACACAAGGTCACTGTGAGAATGCCACCCTCAGCACCACATCTAATGCTGATGACCTCCAAAAGTCCCACTTCCAAAATGCCATTTGTATACGATCTGAGGAACTAAGTTTCCAACACATGAAATCTAGGTTGGGGCACATTCAAGCCATAACACTTCATTTTGCTCAAAGCCTGAAGAAATGAGGTGTCCCAGGGCAGAACAGTTTGGTCCTACATGGAGTGGTAATGTTCCTTGGGACCTTGCAACAACCATGGCTTATGCTAAGAGCTGGGGAATCAGCACCTTACAATCTGAGAGCTCAAGTGCTTCCATCCTGTGATGGGGGAGGAGTTCCCAGTAACTCACTGGGGCTCACTCACATTTTGGCAGCACCTCTGGAGACTTGTGCTGGGCAGGCAATGGAGTGTGTTCAAATCCCACATAAATCCTTACGCATGCCTTTGGGATACCCCCTTTCCCCAAGCTAGAGTCATGCCCGGTCTCTTGAGTGCTACATGAGTCCCGAGGAAGGAGGAACTGCCCTGATGGAAGAATCCAGAAAGCTCTGTGGAAATCTAGGAATTGGAATTGTCCATGGGGAAAGGCTGGGGCTTTGGGTTTTGCTGGGTTTCCTGATGACAGCCTGCTTGTACCTCTGGCTATCAGGAGAATGAGACGTTGCGGTTGAAGGCCTTTGCTCTCTTTGGGAAGCTTGCAAAGGTGGTTGGGATTTCCAAGAAGCATTTCTTCAAAGGGGAGGTGAAGAGAGGCTGGGTCTCCCTCCTGCTGCACTGCCAGGACCCTTGCCCCAGCGTGGCCCAGGTAACACCCCCCTTCCCTGTGTCCTATGATCTGGGGCCACAGTGCCAAAAAAAGAGAAAGGAGGACTTGCATCTGCTGGCTCAGGGAACTACTAGCTCTTCCACTCTCCGTCTGCCCCATTCCTCCTGTAGGCTGAGACAGGGACCATCCCAGGAACTCCTAAAGCAGGCTTATAAAAGGCTTCTCTGAGAGGATGCGTGCCATGGCTCCCCTCCGCTCTAGTCGCTGACTACAGCTATTGTCTGCCTATTTACTTCTCCTTCTAGAATATTCAGTACCTTACAGGCCATGTTGAGGTACCTGAACTTGGTCCCACTTACAATTGGCCTTAGACCTCTCCTTACGGCTCCCTATATGGCTAGCTGCTAGGGCTGTCGAGAGTTGAGAGGGCTTGGCTTGGTCTGTCACATCTCTTTAAGGCCCCAGGTCCCGAGAGTGAGGGAAATAGGGTGGAGGAAGGGAGAGTAGGAAGCCTGTCTATCCCAACTAAGCTGGCTTCATCTCCGGTTGCTACAAAGGCAAAGGTGCTGGCTGAAGGGGCATGTGAGGGGCACCTATCCCCCAGGGGCTGATTACAGATGCATGAGTGAGCTCCCAGGAGCCTCCAGCCTGACTCTTCTTTGCTCTGGAGCCCTTCCTGGGGCTGCTCTCTCTCTCCTTAGGGGAGATGCCACCCAGCGCCCTGCTTGTTGATGTCTCTCCTGCTGTCTTGTGCCCTGCATCCCCTCAGGCATGTGTGGCTACCATGTTTCAGTGTGTGCATTTCTGGGGCTGGAAGTCCCTGGAGAGTTCCTTTGGTCCCAGCAATGACAGCATCAATGACCAGATGACAGTTTTTCAGACAAACATGTGCTCCATTCTGGTGAGAAGGCCAAGTGGGGGACAAGGTTGGGTTTATGACCCTATTTTAAGGTTGGGTTTATGATCCTATTTTTACCTTTTACCATGAAAACACCCAGCAGGACAATGCAAGGGTACTTGTGTTAACGTTACTAACTGCCACAATCAGAGAGTAAAGAGACAAAAGTTAATTTTGACAATTGAATATATTTAGCCCCAAGTAACAAGATTACAGCCATTTCAAGATATGATCAGGGGAAACTTGTTATGTGGTATTTTTGCATTTTTGTTTGTTGGTTGGTTACAGTCTTCAAAGTCCAGGAAGGCCCCCAACAGGAAGGAATGCTCTTCCCCAAGTCATTTTCCACAGCCATGTGATCCTCCACAGCCAGGGGGCACTTGTTTTTTGCAGGCCCAGAAAAAGCCTGCTGTTCTCTGTGGCTTCCTGTTGGAAACAACAGTCTTCATGAAAAACAACTTGTCCAGGATCAGAATTGCTGCCTGCAATTTGGCAGGTGAGACAGATGTGTCCAGATTCAGGGGGGACCTTGAAGCCACTTAGTCAACCCCAGGTTTGGATGGGGGGATAAGCGGCTGAGCTCTTGCAACACCAGGTCTGCCAGCCCAGTTTCATGCTTGCTTGATCTTGCACACTGCCAACTTCAGCCAGATGAGACACTTGACTGATGTCTTCATAGGTCAATCTGTGCCTCTTGCAGGAAGGCAGCCAGTCCTGTGGGCCCGCTGACCCCTCACTGGAGTTAAGGCATGACTGTATATCTATCATTTCAGGAATTATCATGAAGCAGCTGTCTGCCCATTATCTGAAGAAGATGGACCTTGTGGGACTGCGGAATTGTTAAGTAGCGCTGACTCAAGCTGTAGAAATCTATGGCTCACTGACACCTTTGAGACCACGCTGGGGGTGGGGGTGACCCTTGGTTGTGGGCTAATGGGGAAGAAGGGGTAGCCGGACCTAGAGAGATGGCTGAACGTAGGGAGGGATTTCCAGGAAGAGCATTTGGTGGGTAGAGTCCATGTCGACACCATTCTCAGATATTTCTGCTGTCTCTGACCCAATTCCACAGCCAAGGCCTGTCCCTGTTGGTGGTGTCAGGCTGCCTGACAGGTCTGTGGAGAGTGTGGGGACAGAGGTTGCCCTGCCTTGGTCTGCAGTGGGTTGAGTGCATGTGGTCCTGACCAAAAGGCCCGTTCCTTTTGTTCCCACTCAGCTCTCCAGGACCTACAGCTAGACTCAGATGCTGGGGTCAGGAGGGCGGCCTTGGAGACCCTCAAAGTCCTGGACAGCTGCAATCAGCACTGGCTCCTGGCTTCACCCAGAGGACTACCATAGGTGGCCCTGATGTGAACTGCTTCATCAATGTCACACCTGCCCATTGCAAGGCAAATCATTTTTCATTTGTAGAAAAACTGTTGTAAAAGAATGAGTATCCATCCCTCCTCTCCCTCTGAAATATACCTCCATTGCTCTCCCAAGTGCAGGCTCCTGGCTATAGACACCACATCCCAGAGCCAACCATGGGGCAATGGGCAGCTTCGGCCCCGTAGGCATCCACATCTTCATCCTATGCTGAGCCTTTGTGGGTGTGAACAAGCAGTGCTCTCCCACGTGTCCTGATGTATACCCACACCAAGGCATGGTGCCAGGTGAGGGGAGGTGAAACTACCGTCCAGCCTGTCCCCAGAGACCTTGTTCCAAAAGCAAAAAGGCAGATGCATCCATAGCTGACCATGACACTGTGAGAAGCTTCACCTGGGAGGTAGTGTTCACACAAAGCCTACCCTCCCCTTTCCAGAGACCCGAGACTGAGGGGAGGTTATTTGTGATTTGTATAACACTAGATGGGGTGGTGTGGACCCAGAGTAAACCCAAGTCTAACAGGTGAATAGAACAGTGAATGCCCCGAGAGCCCTGGTGAGAGCAGACTGGCGTGTGTGTTATCTGTGTCAGCGCTCATCAAGCAAGCATGAGGCTTGGGTTCCATCCTTAGAGCCTCAAAAAAAAAAAACAAAAACAAAAAAAAAACAAACCAAACCAAAAAAACAACAACAACAACACCCCCCCCCCCCAAAAAAAAACCAAACAACAACAAAAAAAAAACCCTCACAGGTTTAGACAAACTGAGTTGTCACCAACCGCATAGAGCACCAACGGATGTGAAGAGTCTCTTACACTGCTCTACTGCTCTCCTGGGCAGTCATCTGTAAAGGCTATTCAGCAAGTTGACGGGCCAACTGTATCCACTACCTGTAAGTGGCTTCTATGAGTGTGGAGTGTGCCATTGTTATGCACATACACATGTCCAGCCCGTGTGGACCCCTCCAGACATCTAGGACAACAGAACAGGCTACCCCGTATGTTAGAGCAGTCCACACCAGTCAGCTTCCTATCAGTATCACAAAATACTTGAGGCTGAACACTCCTAATCTATATTTAACTTAGTTTTAGAAACCTAAGGCCATGTTGTGGACAAGAGATCTGGTGAGGGCCTGGTGTCAGATATGAGAATATGTGGGGGTGGAGCAGGCACCACTTGCAAATAAACAAACAACAACAACAACAACAAATCACTGCTACCACCAGCAAAAAACCCAACCAACCAAACAGTAAGCTAGAAAATTGGGAAGTCAGGCCTGGGCTTTTGTAACCACTCTGGGAAATCAATAAGGAGAAAGTCCTTAATTCTTGCCAGGAGGCAAAGTCCCTAATCGGTCTGAGATGCTTACTCCACCGCACAGGTGCACCCCTCTACCAGTGTTACTACCTGGGGACACACTTCCAATATAAGAAACTTTGGGGCAAGCTTCTGTCAGATGTGGAGCAAACCTGCAGTATCCAGTATTGAGTTAAAACCAGAGACGCTCCTTTAGCAGAGCTCATATACTCAACTTCCACCCTTGCTCAGTCCAACTCACCTTCCTCCACTAGGGAATACCAGCGGCCCCCTGAATTCTCAGGCAGGATTAGGCCCAAAGGAGGGTCTAGATATGCAGAGGCCATGACTACCCTGGAGGTGCTTAAGTCTGCATGCACTGCCAAAATAGGCATCCTGCAAAGTGCCAGGTTCTCAGCTCTCATTTATTGCTATACCAACTTGAGTTCTTCAAATCCAGACGAAGCCCTGAGCCCAGTGCAATGTTGTCTGGGCTCAACACTGTGTGTGTGTGTGTGTGTGTGTGTGTATTTAGGTCAGGAAGGTTACACAGAGCCCTCACAATAAAAACAGTACCTTTTTTTTGAGACAGGCTTTTACTCTGTAGCACAGGCTAGCCTTTAACATAGTGATCCTCTTCCTTTAGCTTCTCTAGGGCTAGCACCCCGAGTAAGCCAGCACACATGGTAGGAGCTTTGCTCTCATGTGATTTTGCCCCACCTCCGGGAGGTTTGTCTATAGCCAGAAAGAAATCTCAGCAGAGCTGGCCAAGCCTGCACCCTCATCTCAGCCTTCTACGCTCACAACAATTTACTAGCCGTTTGCCCCCAGCAGCTTGGCTGATGGCCACGGCCAATGGTCAACTGTTATGGCTGACTTACAGGTGCTGCCAACGTGGTCCTGGCTGGAGGCATGAGAAAAAGGGAGCCCGCAGGAAATATTGTAAGGCAAGGACAGGAGAAATGCCCTTCTGCCTTACACTGCAAAACATCCCAAGAGGCATTGTCACTAGACGGTTGGTTGCTTGGGTTGTTAGCACACACGGAATAACTGATGGCTCAGGAAGACTAGCTACTTGCAACTAGACACCACCTCGGTAGAATCAGAGGCCCCATGGGTGCTGCATGGCTGCAAGAACACTTGGAAATAATTCAGAATTATTTCAAACATTTCTTCTAAAAGCATCAAGGGTGAATCTCTGGCAGTTTTAGCGGGCTGTCTTTTTGAAAAACTGAACAGTCCTGTTTACTTCAAGGATCACTGTCTGGGGGCTCAAGTGTAGGTTCAACAACAACAACAAAGAAAAATGTGGAGCAGACTCTAGATGGCATGCCAAAGTGAGAAAAGAAAACTCGAGACAACCAAGTCCACAGACAGGGCTGACTGACATTGACAATACTAACCATACAACTTTATTTGCAAAACCACACCAGGAACTTTCCATGGTACCAGTTGCCCTGGAGGCGGGGCATTAAGGGCAGACAGGTCAAGCAGGGCAGCACACAAGCAATGCAAAGGCAGAGCAGACAGTCGTGGCACAGCATGTTTGAGGTGCATCTGAGGCCAGCCTAGGTGACAGGGACCCCATCTAAAAGCAAAACTAGAGGCAAGGGGGCAAGATTTTTAAACTTTAAAAATAAATCACGTTTCCTTCCTGACTGATGAGTACAATCCCACTAGTTCTTCAAAGCCTGCCACTGAACGCCTAACTTCCGCTCCACTGCACCTGGATAAATGATTATGCCTGCTGCGGGAAATCTCTTGTTGTTTAAGAACTCAAGGCACACTACAAAGGCTGCAATGACAAAGGTTGCTGCTATACCAGCTGTGTGCCCTGGGGGGGAAGTCAGCCCAATTTGAGTGGACTCAGGAGTCAGCAGGCACACAGTCTTCTTCCTAAGAGACAGAGACTGCCCATGCTACTGAAGGGTCCTTAGGTAGATAGAGTAAGGTACATAAAAAGGCTTACTGGCCTAGCACAAAGAAGGAACTAGCCTCTAATATCCTTCATATTATCACTGAATGTGGAGATCTGGTCCCCTCTCCAAGTAATTTATAGCTGAAGTAGAAAGAAAACAGAAAATAAAGCTATTTAGCGTTTAGTGTGGCTGAAGACGGAACTAGAGACAGCATCTGGTAAAGATCCTAAGGACAGGCTACTCAATTCCAGGGGAGCGGCGAGGAACTCCTGGGTACCAAGAAGAAGCTGTGGGCACTGTGACTACCACTAACAAGCAACTTGATTTAACACTCTGCAAAGTCAAAGTCCCCACTAACAGTCGGGCAAGAGAGGTTTCCAGGCTGCAGTAAAAGCAAGATTTTCTCTGGGCAGACACCAGGCAGGTGGGACTTCAAAGGTGGGGCATGTTGCACATATATAACCCCAGCTCCTTAGAAAGGCTGAGTCAGGAGGACCGCAAGGTCAAGATCAGTTTAGGCTACATTGCAAAACAGGGTTTAAAAACAAAGTGGCAGAATTTCATTGGCTCTAGAGTAGGAGGAAGGTCCAGACGGGAGGGCAAGGGACACAGCTGTATTCCTGGGACAGCTGGGGATGGAAGCAAAAGGCTGAGGACACAGGCTGGGTGAGGATGTGGGTTCTGGACTAAGGTTTCCGGTGACCTTTCTTCTCATCAGAATCCTAGATTACCCTAAGGTGACCTGGACACAAGTACACGCTCACAATCAATTCCCTAGTTTGGAGCAGGCCACCGTGGTGGCAGTTTGGTCTAGGAAAGTCAAGGGGGGCTCATGAGGTTGAAGCAGCTAGATAAATAGCTCAAGGCCAAGAGCAAAGGGAGACAGCTGGTAGGTGTACTCTGCCAGGGATACCTGCCACACCAGGCCAGTGAGACCCAGTGAGTGTGGCTGAAGTTGTTCAGCAGGTCTGGCCTTATTCCTTCTGGTGTTATCTGAGCCTATCCCAGGCAGGTCCCTTCCTCGAAGTTCCACCAGGGTGATACAGTTCAAAGTATTTTACCCATGGAAATAAATCAGAAACAAAACCAGCCTCAACATTTGGGAAGGAGGACCAGGAACAAGGTCACCTTGACTACCCAACAAGTCCAAAGTCAGCCCAAGCTATACAAGACTGCCTCAAAAACCAAATAAAACATCTCCTCCACCCCAGACTCCAAAACCAGAGCTCTAAGACTAAGCCAGGGAGTGTGCACAGGGTTGTGGGTTATGCCCCATGGACTTACACCATGTCCTCCTGAAGGGCATTCCCTGTGCAGAAGCAAAAGCATGGAAGGTAAAGATGGCGGAGTGGGGAAAGGAGACAAGGTAAGCAATTCAAGAGGAAAACTGCCATCGAGAATCCCCCGAATATGATTAAGACACACAGAAACGGCTGAGGCTGGCTGGAGAAGCCCAAGGGACCAACATCCCACAAGAAAGAACAGAGATGATGCTGTGATATGGAGGAACAGGGGAGACTGCTGGACAGAGGCCAAGGGCAGCCAGAGACTGCTCAGCACATGGGATGCTCTGGGCCCCACCTCCAAAAGGAGAAAGTGTCTGCCAGTGTCTTCTGCCTCAAAGCAACTGCTGACTACATATAAGCATCATGTCCAACAGACAAACACCCAATCAGCAGTCAGGATGCTCAGGGCCAGCCTGCTGCTCCTGAGGAATCTTGAGATTTGGACTGGTGAGCACACACCACTGGGTATGACAACTTGCGCCTCTTTGTTGACAACTGAGAGTCTCTCACAAGAGCACTAGCTCTCTGGACAGACACTCGAGCCTCCACTGCAGCTGAATCCTGTAGGATTCTTATGCGCCAGCTAGGAGACATTGACCATTTCTGGGAACTCTGGAATGGAGAGTCTGGATTTAATCTTTTCAAGTGCTCTGTTTCACCAGGAACAGCTGTAGCAGCTTTCATTGGAGATACTCTGCCACACGAAGTTGCCCTCACCCGCTGAGGTGACATGAGGCAATACTTCTGATGAAGTCTGCTGAATTCTTTTTTAAGCTCGTCATAGTGACTCTTCCCATAGCCTGGAGAACCTATGCATGGTGCCGAAATAGCTGTACTGGGCCATACTGCCTTTCTGATTGGTTCAGAATTATGTTCTTGAAGGCTGCCAGACCTCTGTTGAGAATGGGCTGGGCTTTGTGACAGGCTGTCTTCTGGAGAGGGACCGATGCTTAGAAGACAGCTATTTGTTTTGACAGATCCTCCCCTCAGGTCTTCAAAAGCTTTACCTGGCTTCTCTGTCTTTTCTCTGCTGAAAGGTGAACTCAGCCTGAGGGTCTCTACACCCTGGCGGCTGCCTGGACTTTTAGAACCATCTCTGCACATGTCTGTGGCCCAAGACTCTGTGGGGCCAGTCAGGCGAGGCCGTTTCCTAGAAGATAGGCAACATTCCTGATGAAGTTTGTCAAATTTGATTTTAATCTCTCTATACCATTTTTCTACCTGACTTGGACGCATCCTTGGTCTGGGAACCATTTTAACAGGTGAAATTAGCCACTGTAAGGCCTTCACCCTATTCTCTTGTTCAAGGTGGTATACTGTGTTTGAGTCCAAGTGCTTCTGAGGCATCACCTGGAGCTCCTTCCAAGCTGGACTGAGTTTATGGCCTTGGAGGTTGCTTCCTTCAGGAGAAATGCTTTTCAGTTCTGAGCCTGTCTTGTGAGGAGCAACATGCAGTAAGTTCTTGTAGTCTCTTAATATTCTGGCCTCTTTCTTGGGCTCTGAGCAGGGCGCAGACCCCTTCCTGGAGATCCTCTGGGAAGGCTTGCTCCTGTGGCGGCACGTCGTGTTCTTGTGCATCCGGTGCTTGCGTGAGAGCCTCTTCCTGAGCTGCCAGTTCTGGTTGATGTGGGTCTTGGTGGAGATGATGCAGGACGGCTTTGAGCGGAGCAGCCTACTCATGGAATGCATCATGCCGTCATATAAATCACTGATCGTCACATTGCAAATGTCATCAACCTCAAAGGACTGGTTGCTTATGCTGTTGCTGCTTGTCTCTAGTAAGGAGCTGTCATTTCTAGTCACAATGGTCATGTCAGCTAGGCAAGGGTACAAGGGCCCCTGGTCTCTGGAGGACAAAGCAGACATTTCAGGACTACCAAAGCTCTCTGCAGACATAACATCCTGGCATCCTAGGACAGAAACAGACAAAGTCAAGGGAAACCACCACTCAATCCACCCAGACTTGCCCACCAGGCAGGGAGCTCAAGAGGGCATCCCAAGCAAATCACAACAGTTTAAAACAGTACAAACAGAACCCCAGAAGGGTTAAGGAATAGACTCTTCTTGGAAGACTTTATTTCAGCTGTCAAAATTGGATTTCTATTCTTCACTCCAGCTTTGTAAAGGAAGTCTTCTCCCCCTTACACTGTTTAGAGATGGCTGTCAGCTCAAAAGCCAATATAACACACACACAGATGAAAACCTCAAAAAATTAATTAGAAAGAAAAATTCTACCAATGCAAACATTTTAACAAAAAAGCCAACAAAGGGGACTGAAGAGATAACTCAGTGCTTAAGAGCACTTGCTACTCTTCCAGAGCAGCAGAGTTTGGCTCCCAGCACCCACACCAGGTAACAGCCTTTAACTGCAGCTCTGGGGGCATCGATAGACTTTTTTAGCCTCCGTAGGTGCGCGCACATACGCGCACACACACACGCACGCACGCACACACACACACACACACACACACACACACACAGCAAAACAAAACAAAAAAACCACATAAATAACCCCAAACTCCTGACCTCTAGAGGGATGGCCAGGAAGTACCTATGCATGGTATAGCTATGACTTCTGCATTACAAGAGTTCCTCACAGATTTCAAAAAGAAAAATCCAACCTACAGAAATAGGAAAAGCCCCAAATGGAGCACTTGAGACAGCTGACACAGTGATGGCCACTGAAGGAGCTGCTGAACACAGTGAGTGGATCTAATACAAAAGTGGCCACAAAGGACATCGTGGGTCAGTTGGCAGAATTGTATCATGCCAATGAGAAGTTTCTGGCACATTCTAAACTTGTTATAATCACGGAGAATCACCCAGTTTTTGAAAAGTACATGTGAGGCATTTAGGGACATGTACTTGGCTACATACATGACCCAAATAAATCTATACTGCCCGTGTCCATCCTGTGTGCCAGGGAGAGTCAGTGAAAAGGCAACAATGAATGCTACCTCTGATGCACAAGGCAGACAGTTGGCTCCTGCTCACTTCTAAGTGCTGCTAGACTTAAAATGTTCATACTGGTGAGGACAAAGATCTATCCAGCAACTGGTATCATGACTACAGAGGGAAAACCAGCTCACCAAGAAAATCTGCAAGATAGCCTGGGCTACAGTGAGACTGTATCGAAGCAGTCTTTATTGTTTCTAGGACACGCACTTGTCGCTAACAGTTCGTTGCTGAGACACACACCCATGTGGAACACCCACCATCCACCATCGGTGTTGCCAAGAGCCCCAAGTCTCCAGAGATGAAAGACACAGTTCATGTCAAATCACTCCCTCATACTCACCAGGGGCTGGTGTGACAGGTGAGGTCACGGAAGGAACCCAAGTCATGACTGTGGTTTTTCCACCTCCCTTCTCTGCGTTCTGAAATCAGAAGAGTTTTAGATGTTAAGGTCTTGCATTTATGGATCTGGGCTCTCTCTAAAAACACACTGTCCTTGGATAACGTCAGTTATTCCCACTTCAAAACAAGTGTGCACCATAACATGGCTGGTTAGTCTTCAAGCTACAGAGGGAACAGGTGGCCTGAAACAACTGAGAACTCTGCCCACAGACACCTTTGTGGCAGCTACTCCTGGCCTGGCCACCGGTGGCTGTCATCTACTGTTACACTCCGATTAGTCAGAATGGCCAAAGGCCATGGAGACTGTGGGCAGAGGCCAGACAATTGGGCCTAATTCCAACCTTTTCCTCTGATCACATAACACCCAGAGTATACCACCTGCTGCTCTAGGTGAAAAAGAATATACTCCTAGGATAGTAATCAAGGGATCACCAAGCTGGCCACCAGCACGTAAGAATATCGACTTCATGTGAACTTGCAGCCACCACGAGGGGGAAAGTGCTTGTTATCTGACACTACTCCTCAGACATTTGGCATTAGGATATTAGGATGTCCTTTGTATTATGAAAGATGCTGACAGAACTTGGGTCACTAGAGGTGACATCTTCAGGGGAACCTCCAACTCCAGCTGCCCTAGTTAACATTAGCTGTCAACTTGACAAAGCCCACAGTCACCTGAAGAGACTCTCAACTGAGTAAGTCTTTATCAGGTGATTTGTTGGCATGTCTGTGAAGACTGTCTTGATTACTAACTGACCAAGGATGGCCCAGCTCACTGTGGGCGGCATCCCATGGCAAGTGGGCCTGGGCTGTAGAAGGAACGAGCTGAGGAGGTGCTGCAGTTCAGCAGAGAGCCTGTGCTGGGAGAGGCTATCCCTGCAGCCTTCCTCCTGGCTCCCTTTCACTCACCTCAGACCAGGAGCAGCAGGCTGGGGATCAAAGAGGCCTCACCAAGGAAGGTGGGGGCTAATTCCTCAATTGTGCAGCTAAGAGTTGTTGCTGCCCTTGCAGTCCTTGTCCCCACGGGATCTGAGCTATCCCAAGACAGGGGACAAGTCACCCCAGCATGACTCCCATTTCCCAGATTTCCCTGATGCTGTCTAGGTCCCTGGGGTATTCACTGAAGAGAAGAAAACGTCTGATAGCATATGGAAAGTGAGGAGACAACCATTCAGATTCCTTCACAGGCTCTGAGGACAGCACACTGAATCCTGACAAATGCACCCCAATTTGTTGTTAATGTCTGGTCAAGTCTAACCAGCACACACACATAGATTACCTTAAAATACTCTGCATCTTGAAGCAGTATATCCCTCTGGGTCAAGTACTTCCTTCTTAAATCAGTTGTCAAGGTGTTTTCTGGCACTGTAGGCTGATCAGAAAGAGAAATCAGAATATTGTTGGAATGCAGGTACCCCGGCCTTGTGAATGCTGAAGCAATCTGAAATCTCACAAATGTGTGAATACTTAAAGTCACTTCTCCACATTTGCTGTGGTATGGCCTCTCTGAACTTCCACAGACCCAGCATCTGATGGCAGGGTATTTACCCAGGATTCAGAGAAGGTAAAATGACCGAGAACACACAGCCTGGAGATGTTTGTGACAGTTCTATTAGAAAGGAGGGAGGCTGGAGACTATCTGAACACCTCGGCTGCTAACTGAGAAAACAGGAAAAGACAGGGAGAGTGTTCCTGTTCAGGGGCTCTAGGGACCCTGGCTCTCCCTACTCTCTCCTGATATCAGGAGGGTTCCAACCTCCCTTTCTGACAGCCAATGCCCAGGGCTGGGAAAGTGCTCTAATAAGTAAGTTCCATGAGGGCCGTCACCTACACCAACCAGCCAGGGAGGTGAGAATCAAATGGTACAAGAAGGCAGATGACTGCAGCCCTGGGGACACGGGGACAGGAGACTCAGGCATACACAGCATTTAGGTTAGTGACCTCTTGAGCACTCAAATTTTTAAATGCTGACCTGGAAGCACTTCCTTATGTTACTGTCTGAGGGTAAGGCTGCTGGTAATCCCACCCACATCTAGTGTCAGTCAAGGAGGATGGCATGCAGCGAATACCCTCCTGAACTACTCTGCCCAGCCACCAGTGTGAGAGGAACACTAGCGTCTGAGGAGGAGCTGGGACCTCGGCATCTGAATGGTAACCAGTGCTATGGCAGCAGTCTTGGGAGACATCCTGGAAGACATGCTCTCTGGCATGTACCTGATGCTGCCCAGTATCACCAGAAACTTCTCTCTTCGTCAAGTTGCAAGATGGCCAGTCCTCCTCCTCTGAGCTTGTATCTGCAATGCTGCTCTGTGATTCTAAAAGCAGAGAAAATCTCAATCTCACAGGTACTTTTGGTTCTCACTTGAGATATGGCTACCTATGGTAAGGATCCCTGTAGGTTCAAAAGTGTTTCTCTGGAGTTGGGAAGATGGTTCAGGGGTTAATCTGCTTATTTCCTGTGGTGGTTTCGATATGCTTGGCCCAGGGACTGACACTATTAGGTGTGGCCTTGTTGGAGGAAGTGAGGGTGGGCTTCGAAGCTCCATCCAGTGTGTAAGGGACAGTGTATTCCTGGCTTCCTTTGGATAAAGATGGAGAGCTCTCGATTCCTCTAGTGCTACCCCTGCCTACATGCTGTCATGCTTCCTGCCATGATGATAATAGACTAAGCCTCTTAACTTATAAGCCAGCCCTAATTAAATGTTGCCCTAAGAGTTTCCTAGGTCATGATGTCTCTTCATAGCACTGGAAACCCTAACTAAGACACTACCCTTCAAGAGGACCAGCGTGAGCTCAGTTCACAGCACTCATAACGGGGGGCTCACAACCTGTAACTCTAGTTCCAGGGAAACTGATACCTCATACACATAATTTAAATAAAATAAATCTTATAAAAAAGAAAATGTTCCCCTTGTTCCCATGATTGCCAGGAGCCTAGAGCCCTGGACAGTGAAATGTGACTAGGCAGGCTGAGGGACTGCACCTTTAACTTACCATTCACGGAAACACCCCTGGGTACTCATGACCTCAACATCCAAGGCAGCACTTAAGGAGCCATTTTGAGTAGCTTTAAGCAGTGGGCGAGACTTTGCATCTGAAGTGTTTGTGGAGCTAGGATCTGGGTTAATACCAGAGAATGAAGAAACCCTACAAGCAGCCATCACCACTGTCTCTCTGCTTTTACTTGGGGAAAAAAAAAATAGTATGCCCCCACCCCGCTTTGTGACACAGACTCACTACTATGTAGCTTTAGCTGGCTTGGAACTTACTATGTAGACCTAGCTGGCCTTGAACTCACAGAGCTCTACCTGCCGTTGCCTTGAGAGTGCTTGGATTAAACGTGTGCTCCAGAGTAAAGTTCTAAGGACGAACTCTGCAGTCAGGTTAAACCGTGTGAGGACTGTCTGGGCAGAGCAAACCAAAGCCGGCAAGGTGGAGCACCTTTCTGTAATTTGACTGCAAAGGGACTGAATGGAAAGAAAGAGTGGGGAGACAGGAAGAGCACATCCTAGGATGGGGAGACAGGAAGAACATATCCTAGGAGCCTTGTAGAAGGGAGAGAAGACAAGACAGACACCGGTACAAAGGTGTGTGTGTTGGGGGTGGGGATAAGGTGTTCCTTTCTATAGGAGCTGGTGCTCACAACACCATCCTTAAGGGCAAATCCTGAGACTCACTAAATGTTGACACACTGGGCAAGACATGGCTCCCCATCTTCCAAGGACCTAGGAGGACATACTGGGGCACTTTATGATAACTTATGTTTTAAAACATACTGCTTAGCAATCTAGATAAAACGTAAACAGTGAGGAACCCTCGTGTGTACACTGCTATAGTGGAGACAAGCCAGCCCAGTCCCTACCCTCCCTTTCTAACAAAGCAACACTCACTGGCTCCCAAGACTGGTGTGCAGGGTTATCAATACTCACCACCTTCTGGAGCTTGCCCATCTATTCTGTCAATCACCTTCAGAGAAGGGCCCTTGGGGCATACAAATCAAGAAACACAAGCTTGATTAAGTAACAGCACATTTCTAGCCACTGTATATCAAGACATCCACAATCCTTGCAGAGAATAGGAAGCTTTCATCTTCCTGTACATGCTTAATAAAGGGCCTCAAGGCTCCCAGAAAGTAGTAGAGAACACCATTGGTCACAGTAATCAGGAACTCACCGGGATGACCTGAGATCTATAGGCATTGATGCATTGTATGTTTATGGCCACACAGTGGCTGCTGCAGCTCCTGCCGGGTGGAGCTAGCATGCACTGTCTCACTGGTGCTTTCTAAAGCCTGTGTTCACTAGGCTCCATTAGGGCACACAGGTGCTTTTTAGTGACATGCTGCACTCAAGATAAAAGGCTGCCTATGATTTTAGAAGTCAGCACGGTGAGCAATGTCCTCTCAGGTGCTAGCTCTATGATCCCAAGGACCTGAAGTGGCCCAGCAGCACTGAACTGATCCTGCCTCCTGGACACCACATAAGCTGAGACCTCGAAGTTCTGTGGTTTCCAGTGTCTGAAGGGCAGAACTTTTGACATTCATGGAAGCCCCACGTCCTCAGAGACCCGAGACTACTGGTTTGGTACCTATGAAGAGAGCCCGCAACAAACCAGCATGGGGCAATGGAGGGCCCACCCTAACTTACTGCCTCCCACAGTCCTCAGAGTGGCATATGGGGACCAGCATAAACACTCTGTCTTGGGGTGAAAACACCAATAATAAATTCCAGTCATACTGTAGGGTCCCCAGCTGTCACTACAGGCTATGCGTGCCTACTTTTCTAGTCTTCAGAAAAGCTCTACCCTTTCTACAGACCCCAGGCAGAAGGTCCCCTACATTTTAAACAAAAACCTTACACAAATATTCTTGCTACCAGGACTACCATTCTAGCACTGTGCTATTAAAGAAGGGGTCACTTTAAGTGTAATGTAAACACAATGTATCCTGTGGCCTTGAATGAGGATGTCACAAGGACTGGGACAGGCTGCTCCTCAAGGACCATGCAAAGGGCTTCATCCATCAACCCATGGAATATACCAGGTGTGTTCACTTTCACATCTCTGGTGGCTTCCCTCATGACAGAGCCGAACAGCAATATAAACATACGACCGGCACACCCTCAAGTACCTGACGCCTTCACAGAAGATCCTTAACAGAGGAAGGTGCCAGGGCCAATGCCTCGAAACTGATGAGCAGCTTCTTAAGAAAAGACAACTGTAGAGCATGGGTATAATTCTAGCACTACAGGAAGCTGAAGTGAGAGTGGTGATTGTTTGAGGTTAGCCTGGGCAACACATCAAGTTCCAGGTTAGTTTGGGAGACAGTGTGAGATCCTATCTCAAAAAAACCAAAAGGCAACTACAGTACATAATAGCTGATGAAGATGAGAGCTCCTTAGAAAGGGGCATGAGGTGTGTTTCCAGATAGAAACTGAGATGGTACGAGTGACTACATAGAGGTTAGGGTAACCTAAGTATTCTGCCCTCCTATGGCTATAATAATCAACCAGGGAAGCTTAATTCCAGAACTGCTATTAATGCTGTGTAGCTTAATCTTGATGTTCCCTTCTGGGCAATGGGTTTCCCCAGGAACCACGGTTGCCTGAGACTCCATTAGACCAGACAGCCTTTCACTAATCACCAGGGCAAAAGGCCATACAAGTCTCACAGCAGGAAGGCAAACTGTGTTGGTGCCAACCAGGAAAGCAGCATCAGCTGTATTTACTAGCTGTAGAGCCCTGGCACCAGGAGACCCTCATTCTAGAGGCACAGAAAGGCAGGAGGCCATGTGGTTCTGTACTCTACCCCTACCCCCTTCCTTCTCCTCCTCTTCCTCCTGTTTCGCCTTCCTGGTTACAGAGGAAGAAAAGAGGCATTGTTTTTTTCTCAAGGAAATGAGATTTGGGCTTTTTTGGTAAGGACCAGAAAAAAGAGCTCCCAGCTGTCTCTAGGACATACCCTGCAGGTCCCCAAGCTGGTCCAGCATCCGTACACATAAGCTTGTTGTTAGGGCCCTGTGGACTATGATCGAGAAATAGTATACAAGAACCAGGAGATGGAAGAGACACTTCTTAGCGTATCTTCAAACAGGAGGGGAGAAGGCAGAAGAGGAGGTCAATGGCCTCCTGCAGCTCTCAGAGCACCCTGGCCTCCAGGCTCACCCACGCTGGGATCCAGTTACACCAACACCCTACAGTAAAGCATTAAGGCAGCAAGCTTGATGGTAAATACCTGAGTTTGCTCCTCGTCTCCTTTCTTTAACAGCCTTCCTCCCCAAAGTCTCAATCCTTAGGAAACAAAGGTGACAATTGAAGCAATCCAAAATGCTCGGTTTCTGTTTAAAGTGCTTTGATGGGAAACCAAACCAAGCGACACAGAAGGCATGCATTGAGAGCAATCCAGACTTTACAGTGCTGTCGGCCAGCTTTGTGAAGGAGAAAGTTTTTTTTAAAAACCAAGATTGGACAAACTTGTCATTAGTGGCAATCTCTCCTACCCAGAAGGCAGCAGCTTACCCAATTCCACCACGAACCTGAAGGGCTAAGGACAGCTCATATTCCAAATACATTCTATTCTTAAGCTATATATTTGGGGGTTGGGGAGTAGAGACACATATCATACATTTGGCCTCATCCTGGGAGTCATAGTGCTTTCCTAAGGTAATCTAGAAGCACAGTACAGAGAAGCCCATGACCAGAGAACCCTGGAGCTTGAGTGTACCAGCCCTGTCATTCACCAGCTAGCAGAACCTGTGTGATATACTTGGTCCTTCTAAATCTCCCAGGATAATACAAGTTACTTACAAAAAATGATGGGTTTGGAGATTTGAGGTTTATTATAACAGAAGCAGAAAAAGAATTACACAGTGCCCTCTCTGCTCCAGATTTTAGTAAGGACACGCCATTTTGTACTCGAAACCTGTCTGCATGTAACTCCTATACCCTCCTAAAAGCCCACGGGACAGAGACTTACCGTGTCCACTGTCCAGACAGATATGCAAAGAGGGAAGTTCAGATGACTAGCCCGGGCTCTCGGCTCTTGTAGTGGAACCAGCATGTGACTTCTGGAGGTCTGCCTGCACTGATCACTGTAGGACACTGCCTTTCCAGAAGATAGTAATGCTTGACTATATGGGCTACTTCAAATCAAGGCTTTGCTACTCTGGCTGAGTGGCCCCCATCTGTGGGAGTCTACATTTAATTGCATTTTTAAAAAAACTGCTTATGTTGCATGTTTGAAACTGAACTCTATAAAACTCATAAGTGTAAACACAGGTGAACTGTCAGTCCATGCAAACGATCTGTTCCCTGCAGTTAGCTCTCTGCTCCAGTCTCCACCTTAAGGCAGGATTTAATTCTATTGCACAGGGAAGGTCAGTAGCATGTTAGGAAAGGCCACGCCAAAAAGCGGTCTCTCAGAATAAGTAACAGGATGAGGGATTTGTGGTGAACTTGCTCGGACACAGATATACTGATTGACAACTGCAGCCCTAGGTACCTGTGTGCTGGCCAGATCTCAGGGAGGGCTATTATATGCCAATCTATATGGTCTCAACTCTTCAGACACTTCACTGTTCTCATACAACTGACACCAGGTTTTCACTGACAAAATGGGCCGCCATTCAAGGGTTGTTCAAAATATTCCAGACACTGCCCACCCTTTTCATGAACAGCTGAGCTGCAAGAACACAGAAAAGCCAAGAGAAAAAGACAAGAGACAGATGGCAGGCTTAAGAATTCCTATATTACTGTGTCCTGGTCCTGTCCAGCGAAAAGCAACCTGTTGCAGTATTGTAAAACGCTTACCCAGCATGTGCCTTGAACAGGCAAAAAGACAAAAAGGGTGCACTGCCCTTGTCAAAGAGACATGGACCCTTGGCAGACTGTGATCCGAAATCAGATTTTATCAATAAATGAAGAAAAACATCAGGGATGAGTCTTAGGGAAGGACGTGATCTCATCAAATACAAACATACTCCAGTTAGAGAATCCATGAGGTTTAAGGCAGTTCACAACATTAAATAAAATGGCTTCAGAGGAGTCAGAACTCCGGTGATGTAAAAAAAAAAAAAAACCAAAAAACCACACCCATATGGAGTACCCACGGTTGTCAACATCCTTATTTTACAGAGACACTGTACCGCTAATCAATTAGCTCGGACTTCCATGCCAGCTATTTTAAAAACCTTGCTGCTGCTGTGTCTCCAGGCATTTCTTTCAGAGAAATGAACTGGAAATCAGCAATTCATGGATTCAAGGTCCCTATGTGCGAGGGGGAAAAAGTGCTGCATTGCAAATTCTAGACCCCACTGATCTAGCACACTGACAACAGAAAGAGATGGCTCTGTACCGTAGGGCGTCTGGTAGGTCAGCGTGGCCATCTGCACCAACGGGTCGTCCTCAAAGGGCTGGTTGTACTGCGGGGAAGGAGAGCCGGGTCAGACGCCAGGGAGCTGGATCCCCTCCCTTCGCCTCAGCCGTCCCAGCCTACCTTTGCAATCAGCCGCTGCATTAACGTCTGGAAGCGGCTACGGCTTTCTTTGAAATGCTGATGCAGCCGGAGATGCTGCGGATCCATAGACTCCATGGTGTGCGCGGCTCACCGCCGGGGCTCAGCACCGGCCCAAGCTCGCTCACAGATCAAACGTGGCGCCCTGCGCGCCGATAGGGCCTTTCAAAAGTATTTACGCAACGGATCCAACGCGAGTTTCCGGCCGCCTCTCTCAGGGAGTACTTCCGGCAGAAACAGGAGGGGGAGGGAGGAGAGGGAGGGGCCACCGGAGCAGGTGGAACATGCGCATTATTTCCTGCGGCACTCCATCGCCCCCTAGAGGCGTCTTGTCGAGTTGCCTATCAAGGCTACTTCTTGGATCTACCAATTTTCCAGCTCTTGGGAGGGCTTGGGAAAAGCCAGCTCTAATGGTCCTCAAAGGAGTCAGGAAAGCCACTGTTCAAAAACCAGATATGTGTAAATGTGCTGATCGATATTATAAATGTGACAGAATCTGTGATTTTTATCCTAGGATTTTAATAAACTTTCTTTCCAGTTTCTGATTATAGGCTGTTTCTTGATTGGTATCTTGTTCCTTGAGGGGGTAGGGTAATTTGGTGTCCATTTTATGAGGGCATTTACTTCAATTGACATTTTAGAACATTTTCAGATATTATGGGAGGGGTTGTCTTCTCGAAGACAGGGGGGGGATTGAACCCCACTAGTTTGGTTTTACTGTGGCTTTATAACAGCTTCATTTGTGTGCTTGTGTTAGCGTGATTATCACATTATGGGAGTTAACGGAATCATTACTGTGTATCAGGAAATCCCTTGAGTCGCCTTCCTACTTCTTAGGCTGCCTCATAACCTTTTCATGCTGTCCCGTTGAAACTGAGGGCGGGAAGTGAAAGGTCCGGGACTCCCCAGAAAGGGGTCCACTTAAGTCACAGGATAGCACGCACCCAAAGGACACATGAGAGACCGTCTTGCTGTAAAGCACATGAGGTGGTTTATTAAATCAGAGCTCTGGGCCAGCCCATATCCCCATATCTCACATAGGGGATAGAGGGACTGACCTCGTGGTTCAGGGGCATAGCGCTTAAATATGGGCGGGGTAGGGAAAAAGCGAACTTTCGCGTGGGTGCACAGGATTGGTTGTTTTACCTTTTTTGAACACTAGTAGGCCGTACCATGGGGCAGGGTGTAGTTCTTCCCTTGGCCAGTCAGTTTCTGGGATGTTCTTAACAGGCCTTTGTCCTGTAACTCCCCCTCCTCTGTAACTAATTAGATGGACCCAAACCTGCTGGCAGGTGCTTTTCTACCCAAGGTCTAAGGCGAAAAAATTCACACATATTTCATAAGATGGCCTTTATAATTTTTCACTCTACAGAAGAAGAGCTTCCAGGCTCCTAGACTGCGGATGTCCACCCAATGTATTTGCAATAGGCACAGAAATATGCTATCAAGTCCCCTTCAAGATGCTCAGCTTCTGGGAGGGCCATCCGTTGTCCGGCTCTCTTGGGATTGGATGGAGGCTGCCTCATCCAATCTGTCCCTACCCCAGCATGAGCCTGCTCCATGTGGGGATGTGAAAATGTGTTGCTTCAGACCAATGGTAGTGGTGTCCACCAGATATGCCTTTCTGTCTCCTGAGTGCCTCCACGGCTTCCCCATCCTGATGGGCTTAGCTTCTCTGAACTGCAAACTTAAAATAACACTTTCTTTCTTTATCTTGCCTTTTGCTAGGTGTTTTCTCACAGTAATAAGAAAATACCCAAGACCCAATCAATTTACAGATAATTTTTGACTCCAGATAGAATGTTCATGACCACTGTTAGAAAGAGGCATAAATAGCGCATCAGGGTATGTTTAACCACATAGGTGGAGAAGGTTTCAGAATACTGATTGTCACTGTGAAAAATCAAAGCATTTACATATATGAAATGGAACAGATAATTTGGCCCAAATATTTATGAAAGTTAAAAGGAACAAAATTAAATAATAATAAATAGAATAATAAATCTTACCAAGGGTTAATAATAAGAGCATTTAGTAAGGGGTAGGAAGCCCTTCCGGGGAAAAGGACAAAGCTCAGAAATTGTCAACTAGAGATGAGATGGAACAGGCATCTGTCTTAAAACTAAATTAGGGATGAGGAAGAGCTAGTATGACGGCAGACATACGGAAGGTGCCGCATTATAAACCCTATTGCTTTATATGCTGACTTATGAAAGTTAAAAAGGACCAAACTAAATAGTCATGTACAGTTTAGGAGGTTAGCATAATTAAGCAATAGCAACAAATATCAGAGTGGGTGTGAGGAAATGGTTTCTCACCCTTCAGGGGAACATTTGCTTACGCAATGTTTCCAGAGGTCAGTGCGGCATGATGTAAAACAGGCTTTCAAAAACATGTGCTTTGATGCCGCGAGTCAAAATTTTGAAACCTAAGCAATTAAAGACATTGGCAGCAATTTAGCCTGGGGATACTTACAAATCACTAACTACAACATTTCAGTGTTGTGACTGTGCTGGGGCTGAGGTTCCATTAAGTTTTGAAGAACTGCATTCATTGACATCTAAAATGATAGGACATAAGGGTCTCAAATGGAGGTTCTAAACACACATGTCATAGACCGGTACTTTAAAAGTGTCTATGTTTTGGCTAGAGATAGGACTCGGCAGTTAAGACCCACACAGCTCTTGTAGAGGACCCAAGTCTGGTTTCCAGCACCTTTGTCAGGCTGTTCACAAACACTGGTAACACCAGCTCTGGTGCATGCATTCTGACCCTACTCGGCACGCACACTTACAGGTACAAAATTAAATATAAGAAATCTTTGAAAATGTATATTGCTAGAGGGATGTTAGAGGCTACAAATGGTCAAGGTCTGAGTGCAAAAAATGTTCCTTGCAATCATCAGTAAACTAGGACAAATGTTACGACAGTGACAGAAGAGTTAAGGTTTGTGTAGACTTTTGGTCTTATTGCAGGCACCTGCATGACAACAGGAGCGAGATAACATTTTAAATCACTATTGATTTAATTGCCTGTACCTAGACGCTTGTCTCTATTAATTTTAAACTTTATGATATGGCCTTGCTAGCTGCGTTCTGATTGGCTTTTGTAAACTGTTTGCTTGCTTTGCCTGCCCAGCAACAAAAATTGTACACAAGAGGACAACGTGCTCCACCCGGAGAGCACCATCTCGGAGAAGAGTGTTTCCTGACAGGACTCTCCACTGTTGTGGGGTCAGTTTGTTTTCTGAGGTGAATTGCCAGTGATATTTGCACATAACATCTGTGCTTTCATGGTGTGAGTATGCGTTTATGAACGCGTTTCCAGGATATATTCACATCGATGATGTTGTGATGGAATACTTTTAACATTGGTTTTCTTCTGCCATGTTTTCCAGAATGGGTGGCTGTCGTGCAAATATGAGCCTGTGTTATTCATGGAATAAAGAACACAGACAGGCAATCATATGTTTTTCCCTTCATTATACAAATCAGAGTCCTTTTATCCCAGTGAGACACATGGAGGATCCAGACATTTTAAACCTGACTCCACACAGCTGGGTCACGTTTTATCATCACAGCCCCTCGCCTCCCATCTTACCCAGAAGTATAGCTTTTTTTTTTTCCCTTGGGAAAATGGGGCTAAGGCTTTGGTGATATTTCTGTCCTACATTCATGTGGTAGAAAATTGCTTTTTCTCTTGTTCACCTTGGATTTTTTTTTTTTTTTTTTTTTTTTTTTTTTGCAACACAAACACATTCTTGGGGCACGATTAATGTGTTTTAATGGGCTACACATTTTAAAAATCAATGGAAGAATTTACATTAAAAATAGAACACAATTAGATTGATTTCAGTGACCTATTTTTAATTGATCCCATTACTTATGGGTCTGAGCATTCTCATGACATCTTTCTCTGGAGCATGAAAGGCCAGCCCTTTCTGCACTATATGTGAGTAGTTTTAAAACAGGAGGCATGAGATTAATTGATAATTTCCTAAAAAACCTCTCTTCCTTTTTTTAAATTTTCTAAAATCATGTTTCACTCTGTAGTTTATACATATTTTTAAAATTTTATTTATTTATATTTATATGAGTATACTGTCGCTGTCTTTAGATACACCTGCAGAGAGCATCTGATCCCATTACAGATGGTTGTGAGCCACCATGTGGTTGCTGGAAATTGAACTCAGGACCTCTGGAAGATCAGTCAGTGCCCTTAGCCACTGCCACGCCATCTCTTTAGGCCACCAGTTTATACATATTTTTAAGTCTCTTAAAAAACTATCGACTGTAGGAATGTTCTAGGTTCACCCTCAGGCCTCTTTTCTTGGTCTAGCACCCCAGTGCAGATCTTCCCCCTCCCACATTTTACTAGGGTTTTCTAGTTTCACTCCTGTTGATAAAATAAGGCATTCTGATCAAAATCGACTTGGGAAGGAAAGGGTTCATTTGAGCCTACAACTTCTGGTAACAGCTGGAGCCGAAACCACTGAGGAATGCTGCATCCTGGCTCCCCTGACCCCTCTGGCTTATATGTGGAACTCAGAGGACAGTTGTCTTTCCATCCAGCACCTGGGTTCTGAAGATTGGACTCAGGCAACCTGGCTTTGTGGCAAGCACCTTTACCTGCTGAACTAACTTGCCAAGCTGGGGTTTATGGACCCTGTAATAGTTGCTTTTCTGTTTCCTTGATAAAATACCAGGTAGAAGGAACTTAAAGAAGAGAGGGTTTATTCTGGCTTACAGTTCCAGAGGGATAGAGTCCTTCGTGGCAGGGATGCATGGCATCAGCCAGGAAAAGCACGGTGGCAGGAACAGGAAACTGGAGGATCCCGTTTTTATCACATACAGGAAGGGAAAGCAGAGAGAGAGAGAGAGAGAGAGAGAGAGAGAGAGAGAGAGAGAGAGAGAGAGAGAGAGAAGAACAGAATGGTGGAGCTCTAGTAGGCTACTGAAATACAGTTATGTCTTCTCATGAAAGTCTTCCTAAGAATACTTTAAGTGCTACAAATTTCTTGGTAGAACTAGACTAGCCATAAGTTCCTATACAATGTGACCCTGAGGTTGCTTTAGGTTAGCTGCCTGACTATTTAACTGTCATCTTGCTTGTTTTCTGTATACATCACAGTTATGGTTTATTTGTTTTACCCTTAAAAACTAAAACCAACTAGAGATTGGAGCTGATTTCCCACTAATCTGCTTGAGACAGTCCCACCTGCAATTAAAGAAGACTCCATTTTATTTATTCAGGCCTCTCAGGAGTCTGTCTCTTCAGGTACCCCATATCAGGGCATACAGAGCTGTGGTAGTTTGAATAGGAACGGCCTTCATAGACCTATGTGTTTGAATGTTTGGACCATAAGGAGTGGCGCTATTAGAAATTGTGGTCTTATTGAAGCAGTGGTGGCTTTGTTGCAGGAAGTGTGTCACTAGGGGTGGGTTGTGAGGTCTCAGATGCTCAAGTCAAGCCCAGTGTGGCATTTTCTCTCCCTGCTGCCTGCAGATCAAGATATAGAACTCTCAGCTCCTTCTCCAACACCATGTCTGCCTGCACACTGCCATGCTTCCTGCCATGATGATAATGAACTAAACATCTCAAACTGTAAGCCATCTTCAATCGAGTGTTTTCCTTTGTAAGAGTTGCTATGGTCATGGTGTTTCTTCATAGCAATAGAAACCCTAAGACAGAAGCCCACCCCTAGTAATCTACTTCCTCCAGCAAGGTTCCACCTTCCAAAGGATCTATAATCTCACCCAACAGCAATACAAGGTATAGACCAAATATTCAAAACTATGACCCTAGGAGGCATTTGGCATTCAAATATCTACAAACCACAACTCAGTGTTAAAATCAGAATCTTGGCTTTGAGTTAAAAAAAAAAAATGGAGGTCAACCAGTAAGAGGCAGAGTGGGTGTTTATTATGAGAGACATTTCAAATGTTGATTTTGAGCATGAGGGTTGACAGAGTGAGAGAAAGACACACACATACACACACACACACAGAGAGAGAGAGAGAGAGAGAGAGAGAGAGAGAGAGAGAGAGAGAGAGAGAGAGAAATGGAATCTTGGAGCCTTTTAAAACCTGTAAGCCCGTCCCTAGTGACACATCCTCTCCCTCAAGGCCACACCTCCTAATCCTTCACAAACAGTTTCATCAGCTGGAGACCAAGTATTCAAACATATGAGCCTATGGGTGCCATTCTCATTCTTAAGTGGAAAAAGTAGCTGAAGATTGAATTTCTATGAAAACAATAAGGTTTACACTTCAGAGACTCTCTCCGTGCGGCTGCTCTGTAATGTGTTGACTTGACCTTAAATGTCACAAACACCTTGGTAGTAAGATGTTCTACATGTGACTAGAGAGCACAGTCAACTCCTTCCACTGTAATTTCTTTCTGTCAGTAGCTATTGGATAGCCTTTGGTTAGTTATAACCACTGTTTGCGTTCTAAGGAAAGTAGGGCCAAGAGAATGTCTGGTCTGGTCCAAAGTGGGTGTGTGACACAGTAGAGTCACTTCTATATATTTACACTTCGTTGGTGACCCCACTCTAGGAAGGTCATCTAGGAATATCCCTATCACCCACTGCCCAAGTTCACTCAGGGTAGTAAAGGGAGACAGATTGCTTTTGACCCAGCATCTGAATATTTAGGGGAGGAGAGGTGGCGAGTACACCTTGAAATTGGACTGTAGAAAGTTCCTTTGATTATGAGAAATATAAAACGGAACACAGAGGATTTGATTCTCATCTTGGCCCTTCTCAGAATGAAATTTTCTCTCCTGCTAGGAGTGTACCTTACGGTTATTAAAAAGATAATGAGAATTATGCAAAGTGGATTTTCTTTTCCTTATGACATAAGATGGTAGGAGAGGTGGTGTTAGTCTGGACTGGAGCAGGTGTTTCTCTGCTCAGCTGCTTCATTAGGAGGGTGGGAGGCAGGGAAGGTGTGGGGAGGAAAGCCTGGGGGGGGGGAAGAGGGGGGATAGAGAAAGGTGGGAGGGGAAGTGGGGGGAGGTAGGAGGATGAAAGATGGAGGGAGGGCGGGAGGAAGGGGGAAGGCAGGAGGGGGAAGGTGAGTAAGAAGGGAAGTGGGGGAGGTAGGGAGAGGGGATGGGGAGGGAGAAGGTGGGTGAGGAGGGAAGTGGGGGAAAGCTGGGGGAAGGGAAGGTGGATGGAGGGAGATAACAGGAGGCAGACAACTCTGTATTTGTCAGAGATGGAATTCCATGCTTCCTCCTTCTAGTTTTTTAGGTTAGATTATCTAGTACTTTCTATGTCCTGCATACTTCTGCAGCATCAGCTCCTAGATTTGTTTATAGGCTTACACATTTACAAGGTTTTACTTTCACGTTTGCTTAGTTATAACCACTGTTTGAGTTCTAAGGAAAATAGGGCCAAGAGGATGTCTGGTCTGGTCCAAAGTGGGTGTGTGACACAGTAGTCTATATATATATATATATATATATATATATATATATATATATATATATATATATACACACTTTGTTAGTGACCCACTTGCATTAGTGCTTCGTTGTTATCCAACTTAACAGAACTGCCAGGTTTGTTTCCTTTGCACTGAATTGAGATGCAAATATTTTAGACTAGGTTTGCCCTCCCAGCCTACAGCATGGTGTAGTAAGTGTGAACCGGATTACAGTCAGTATGCTTGGGCTCAAGATCCCAGCCCCTTTCATACGGACTTTTGAAGACCATTCCAGATACAAACTATGGCATCTATTCTGAGCAATCCTCAGGGTATCAGTGAGTATCATGTTGCTCTTATTGTATGTTTTGTCTTGGATAATATGATGGGATTGGCTGATGGCTCCAAAAGCAATTTCCTTCCATTTAGTAATGACAGTAACATGCTCATTGAGCAGGGTGTGCTTTGGATCTACTGATCTTTCCATTGTCCCAATGAAGGAGAAAGGTGACTTGTGTTGAGACCCCAATTCTGCAATCTGTAACCAAGGCTACTCTGGGCAATGTGTCTGAGCCTCAGTGATGCCATTTGTAAAATGGGAATACTATTGCCTTTGTAGAGTGATGGAGATCACACCAGCGAGACAGTGCTTGGTACTAGCAAGCTGGTTCCTAAGGTACTGTTGATCCCTAACCCTGCAGGCGTGGGTCTTGGGAACAGGCACGAGGGAGGGTCTGATTCCCAGCCACACTGCAATGATTGTCGTGGGATAGACAGGCATGTGTCAAGCCAGCATGCAGGGAGGAAGAGAGGTGGCTGCAGGTTCCTTTTAGACTTTCCATCTAAAAGATGTTCTTTTCTGAGGTCCAAAAGAGCTACTAACTTATTTCAGAGAATAACTCTTGAGTCTAACTTTCCAAAAATGCAAATGGGAAACCGAGTAAGTGTTAATGCGAATCCGAGGGCGAAGATTTTAAATGTTCACGGCCCGGGCCCCAGCTAGATTACTTTCCCGGTCTGCTTTTTGGAGGACAGAACACTTTTATTTCCAGTGCCTGCTTTCCGCATCTTTTTTTGGCTATTACTGCACGCCTACCGTGTTGCCCACACAGCCTAATGGACTGCTTTGCCCCAGAGGGGTCTAACTACATCACACTTCTTTGCCATAACCTTGAAATGACCAGGTCAGGGTACGACTCTTGAATGTTTCAGCTCTCCATTTTATTTATTTATTTTTTATTGGAGTGTGAGGAGGCGCTTACGAACCTTTCAGACAGCACTGAGAATCAGGGTGAGGAAATTTCCACACCACCGCTCAGGTTGCACTCCCATTAGCAGCTCCTCTGTTGAGAACAGAGATGCAGTTCTGAGTCCCACTTATGCATGTGTGGCGGGTGGGGTGGGGAGTGTTATATATCTGTTATGATGTTTCTCATCCTTTAATTGAATGCACATCATAGGGAGAGGAACATGTCTATTAAAGTCACAGAGAGTTCAGTTGCAGAACTGAATGAAACTGGGTGATTAGGGTCAGCTATCCTATTGCTGCAGAGAGCAGGTAGCAGGAGACTTTGCTCCATCGTTCATGATAGAAAATAGAACTGATACAGGTTCAGAGGTGAGCCTCCATGGCTTTGCCAGACCATGCGAGACCTCAGTACTACTCACTCTTGTGAGTCTTATCTACAATTCTACCATCCTGGAAATGAGAAGGGTGGGGTTCAGAATTGTCTTACTGCTGCAGCCACACACAACCATTGGAGCTTATGACCATGGAACATATGAATAAGAAGTCCTGCTTTCCCTCTTTGTTGAAGGGGACAGAGCAACTGACAGTGTCACAGCTGAAAGGACAGTATCAGCAGTGTCATGAATGTCTTTGTCATTGTTAAATCTTTCCATCTTTACTGTTGCAGAAGATCAGAGAAAAGTCACCATGACGGTCATGAAGCAGACACTGACATAGCCCCGCAGAAGCCAAGGAAGGAGATGTGGGCTGTATACCAGGTACTCTGCCTGAGCCTGCTTAGGCTAGCCCTTCACACTTAGGGATGAGAATACCCTCTCTTTTCGTTTTACATGTAAACATGGAGGCCTATTGTATGCTATGTGAGAATGTGCTGTCATCTTGGGCTGATTTCCCTGGAAAGAGCGAGTCTCTGAGATAGAATTTAACAAAAGCCGTTTATTTGGGGGCTCGGGGTGGCGGTGGGAATGAATGGATGAAAATGGCTCTGGACTGCTGCTCATTCCGTGCCAGACCACTAGGGGGCTCCCGAGCTAGGTGAGCTGCTTCGTGGTTGACCTTAGACCAAGATGGCAGGTCTCTGGACACCTGCGAGGACCACTCTTCTGGTTCCAACCATCTCAGGAGAGGTACCACCTTGGGCCAGGGAAAGTCTTCAGTAGAAGCAACCCCCAATGGGGCTGCTTTCCGTATGCCAGGGCTTCTCACTGGGCAGACACTTTAAAGGACCACGGAAATGTTTTAACCTTTAAAACATTTGTATTTCTAGTTTTAATTATGTGAATATGTGTGTCTCTGTGTGGGTATGTGCACCTGACTGCCTGTGGAGGCCAGAGGCATCGGATCCCCTGGAACTGCAGTTGCAAATGCTTGTGATTGAGAGAGCCCAGTGTGGGTGCTGGGGACAGAACTGGATCCTCTTCGAGAGCAGTGCCTCTTAGCCACTGACCCATCTCTCTGGCCTCAGTAACTTTTAAAATTGAAATAAAAGTGGATTTGGTACAGCCTAGACTGATTTAGTCTTTATACGGGCATAACACTATAATTTTTGTATCTATCCCTCCCCCCGCCTTTTAAAATAAGAGTGGGGTCCATGAAGGCAAAAATAATGATGTTGAGTTATAGTGTGGTCTCCTGGAGTCTTTCATCAAAGGAGAGCACTCTTCAGAGTTGCTGAGTTACACAGCTGCTTCCGGCACATGATTATTCTAGACTATTAAAAAGATTCCTTTTTTTCTTCCTGTCTTCCTAGACCTTTGATCTAGTCAACCGCCTGCCAGCCACTGCTGCATTTGCCAGTGTGTCTGCCTCATGTGTTTGTCCTGTTTCATACCTTTGTGTGTTTAGTGTTAAGAATTAGTGTCCTTAGCTTTCCAGTGCTAACCAGCCCTGCAATGTCCTAATTTGCCCTTTTCTGCCACTGGATTTTATTTTCATTAATCGTCAAATTAAATACAGAAAGGGACACAGTTGGTTTGGTATGAGCTTCCATGTGTCCTTCTAAACACAGCGTCTGTTCTTGATACGTAAGGACATTCTTGAGAAGCAGGCAGACAAACATGTGAAAAACAAGAACAGGCAATTCACAAAGAATCAAGGAGCATGAAGGCATCCAGGTAGTAGTTGTCGAACAGTGTCTAGGTTAAAGTAGCAAGTTCCAGCTGAGAATGTAGTTCAGCCCACACACTGCGGGGAGCCATGGATGGGACCCCAAGCACAACACAGTCCATGTGTGGTTGAGCACACCTGTACTCTTAGTACTTAGGAGACAGAGGCAGAAGGATCAGGAGTCCAAGGTCATCTTTAGTTACATAGCAAGTTCACAGGCTAGCCCAGAATACATGAGGCTTCAACTGAAGAGACACACACATGCAAAAGCTAGTTCACTATTCAACTCTGAAGTGCCACAAAGCAAGCCCCATGTTAGAAAACACATGATGAGAGAGAAACATTTTCTGATACAAGGAGTATGAGAAGTTATACACATTGTCTGGATGAACAGGTAATAGACAGTAATGCCAGTGATGCCTAGCGATGCTCTTAGCAATGTTACTCTTTATACCAGGGAGCACCATGGGAGGAGACAATAGAAGAAGACAGAGAGATACATGGTGGGAAAACTTCCTGAGTCCTAAAGCATAAAGCAGAGAGTCTCCTAAAGTGGGAAGGTTTCTCAAAAGAACGACACACAGGAGCTAAACAGAACCCAGAGCAACTCATGGCTGAGCCTCTGTAGATGGGGAGAGGAGAGTGAACCAAAGAAGAAAGAAAAGGTAGAAAATCCTGCTAGGGGTCTGGAGTCAGAGAGGATCATGGGAAATATAAATTCTAGTGCAGAATTCATATTTTTGATGCTTGGATAAACCCTGATGATGGTGACCTGCTCTCTGTCAAGGAAGACCATGCCAAATGCTTGCAGGTTGTGGTGACTTTCTGTAGGGAGAGGCTAACATGGCCTTCCCTTCCCACCACCCCCAAGAGGATAAGGACTCAAAAGACAGCAGAGTTAACCCTCCTGAACCTCAGTGAGCCCCTGCTGCCTCAGCCACAGGTTTCAAGTGAGGAGTGAAGGAACGTTGCTTGTGTTACTAGCATTTGGAAGGTGACCTTTGAGAAACCAGCGTAGTTCCTGGGCCTGTAGCAGAGTGGGTGCTGTAAGCCATTCCCAGCTCTAGGGTTTGCACACTCATCCCAGGGAAGGGGAGAGGACAAGCGTTTTTAGGATATCCTCTCTGCTCTGGATGAGAAAGGCAAAGAGTCTTCTAGGAGGTCAAGTCTGCAGACCTCGAAGTGTGAGAGAGAAAAAAAAAAATACTGTTGCTCTTCAGAGTGTCTATATAAGCCACGGTCTTCCTTCCCTCAGAGTCAATGCTGAGTTTTTACAGCATAGCACGAGTGAATTTTGGGGCTGTTATAGGTATTATTTGGGGATAAGGATGATGAGGTTGGGAGGACAGAAGATGGCTGGAATGACTCAGTTAACATTTGGAGCCTGATCCAATATGATCCAATATGATCCAATATGATCCAAATGATGAAACATTGGCTAATCATCTATTGACTGTCCAGAATATGCTACCTTTTTGAGAAATGTCACTGGCTGAGGCTAGAGAGACAGCTCACCGGTTAAGAGTGCTGGCTTCTCTTCCAGCGGACTGAAGTCTGATTTCAGTCTCCATGTTAAATATTCACAACCCCAAGTTCTAGGACATCTTGTGCCCTCTTGTGACCTCCATGGGCACTGCATGCAAGGGCACATACTCCCAGAGACACACATAATTAAAAACAAAATAAACCTATTTATTGGCATGGTAAACACAGATCATAAAGACTGCTTCAAAACAGAATGCCTGAAAACTTCAACAGGTTTTCTCTGCATGAGCTCAATCTCAAAAGATCTCACTGGTTCTCCAGTGACCAAGCCTGCCATGTTGAAGCTGGAGATTGCCTTGAGGGAAAGTCATTCTCTGGACAGTACACAGAGACAGACATGTGTCTTAGAGGTGCTAATTCTCGAATGGTCAAAGGTCCTGTCTTTCAGTTATGGTGTTATAAGTATCAATTTGCCCATTAGACCTACTCACTGGGGGACTGTGGGAAGGCCTGATGGGGCAGAGCAGGCAAAGAGGAGGGCCTGTGCTCTTAGTCAGGAACTCCTGTGAACCTCTGCCTTTTGAACTTTGAACTCTGCAGCCATTAATGGTGGAATTTAGTCGATGACAACAGAATTTTTATCAAGTCAGTTCAAGAGTTGGCTGACCCCAGGAACATTGGTCTCAAGAGATTAACTCCCTATCAGGGTAGTGGTTCCTTTACAAATAGAAAAACAGATGTTTCATGTTAATCAGTGCCAGCACAAAGTGTCCTCCATGGTTCCTCCTTCACATTCTGGTTTGAGCACCTACCCTGACTTTTATTTTAGGATAGATCAAGACCTGTAAGCTGAAACAAACCCTTTCCTCCTCTTTTTAAAAAAATTATATATATATATATATATATATATATATATATATATACATACATATACATATGTATATGATGAGTACACTGTAGCTGTCTTCAGACACACCAGAAGAGGGCATCAGATCCTGTTACAGATGGTTGTGAGCCACCATGTGGTTACTGAGAATTGAACTCAGGACCTCTGGAAGAGCAGTCAACATTCTTAACCACTGAGCCATCTCTCCAGTCCTGTCCCCTCTTTTTCCTCTTCTTAAGTTGCTAGTGGCCATGGTGTTTGTCATAGGAACAAACACCAAGTGAGAACACCTTTCCTCATTGCTTCTGCCATCCCTCAACCTGCCATATATCCATCTATTTGCTTATGGTCATCCCCTCCCCGACCCCACCACACCCCACCCCACCTGGAAAGAATTGCCAGGAAGCCCCTTCTCTTTCTGTGCCTTTCTGCTTTGAATGGTGTCTGGTACAGGGGCAGAAACAGTGATATTTCCTCAATAAACAAATTAATGCAAAACAAGTGTGTTTTCACCACCATAATATTTATTATACAGAAAAAAAACTGGAAATAGTTCATTTGCTCAAAAAAGAGGGGGTACAGTTAAATATATTATGGGTTTTTCTAAAATAGGATTGTTAAGTCTTGGAAATATATCTGACATTAAAATGCTCATGAACCATTAAAGTAGGTCAGAGAGGAAGTAAAATATACAGTGTGAGCGGCCTGCTTTTAGGACGTGTGCCTTTGTGGCTCTTTCTTCTCCTGGGGCACACACTGTGGCTGTAACTTTTGCAGTTGAAGGTGTTATGGCAATATCAGTGTGGTGAGACAATCAAGATGGATACCAAAATGGCTAGCGGGAGGGTAGCATATACAGTTTGGATACGCTGGACAGGCAGATTTGTGTCCTTAGTAGGATGGACTGGGGTGGCATGATTTCATCATACTACTTAGACCAGCATGTGATTTAAAACATTCAAATTGTTTGCTTTTTGAAAATTTCCATATGGTAGTTCCTCCCTCCATCACAGAGTTAAGGGTGGAAGTTTAAGTGTGTTTCCGGGTTCCTCTGCTCACCCTCTTTCTTCCCTCTCTCTCTTCCATCTATTTCATTTTGTGAGAAAAGACCTTGCTATGTAGTCAGACTAGTCCCAAACTCACAAACTTCCTACCTCAGCCTCCCCAGTCCTGGGGTCACAGGGCTTGCTTCCTTTCTTTCTAAATTATTTGTTTATCTTTTAAAGGTACTAATAGGGAAAGGGCATACAGAGACTGAAGGAAAGGCCATCCAGTGACTGGCCCAACTTGGGATCCATCCCACGGGCAGGCGCCAAACCCTGACACCATTACTGATACTAAGTTGTGCTTGCACACAGCAGCCTAGCATGGCTGTCCTCTGAGAGGCTCTACCAAAAGTTGACTGAGACAGATGCAGATATTTACAGCCAGCCATTAGACAAAGGTCGGGAACGCCTATGGAAGAGTTAGGGGAAGGACTGAAGGAATTGAAGGGGATGGCAACCCCCTGTAGGAAGAAAACAGTGCCAACTAACCCAGACCCATAGGAGCTCCAAGAGACTAAGCCACCAACCAAAGAGCATAAATACATGGGCTGGTCCATGGCCCCTGGCACATATGTAGCAGAGGACTGCCTTGTCTGACCTCAGTGGGAGAGGACACACCTAATCTGATAGAGACTTGATGCCCCAGGGAAGGGGGATGCTGGAGCAGGGCAGTGAGGTGGGGGTGTGGAGCACCCTCTCAGAGGCAAAGGAGGGTGTATGGGGTGAAGAATTCTGGGAGGGGGACCGGGAAGGGGGGCAATATTTGGAATGTAAATAAATAAAATATAATAATAAAAATTAAAATAAAAGGAAAATTTAAAAAAAAAATAAAGAGAATTTTTTTGAAGATTTTCACTAGCTTAAAAAAAAAGGGTGTTGAAGAGTAAATGACATCTTTAAAGATTTTTGTCACAAAAGCTAAAACAAAAGGAAAACTAGTAGAGAGTGGACTCTATAGTAGTTCTGCAGCCCTATCCCAGGACAGTGCAAACAGACCAAGCAAATTTCCATGGCACATGCTGCACAAAGCAGGGGTCACCGAAAGTGAGGACTCCCTGGTGTGCACCGGATGCTGAGCTGGTGGGTCTCAGTGCCTGCTGTCTGCAGATCGGACTCACCTGAAAGGCAGGTAATGATGCCTGGATGGCTCAGCTACACTCACATGTTCTACAGGATGGTATATCAATCAGAGTTCTATGAAAAATGAAACCAATAGTCTATCTATCTATCTATCTATCTATCTATCTATCAATCTACATATCTATTGTCTATTCACCTATCTATCTACTACCTATTGTCTATTCATCTGCCCAATCTATTGATACCTCGTCTCCATATCTATCTATTTGGGGAAAATTCATCAGAACAATTGTGATGTGTTTATACAGAGCATCTACAAGCTTTAGACCCTGGGTTCTCAAGTATAGTCTAGAAGTCCCAAAGCTTCAGATTTGGGAAAGCCAATAGTGAGACTCTCAGTCCAGATTAGAGGCTTACAGACCAGAGGGTTGGTTAGTGAAAGTCCTGGAGTCGATTTAGAGAGCCTGAGTTTCTGGGCCCAGAGCAAGAAGAGAAGGGTATTCCTGCGTGCGCGCGCGCGCGCACACACACACACACACACACACACATATATATATATATATATATATATATATATATATATATATAGAGAGAGAGAGAGAGAGAGAGAGAGAGAGAGATCTCCACCTTTGGAAAGGAACACCTCACAGACACAGGGCAAGGAGTAATACTTGATCTTTCTATCTATGTTTCCTTAAAAAGTGATTTGTTTTTATGTATATGAGTGTTTTGCCTGCATATGTCTGCAGCATGTAGTGCCCTTAGAGGCCAACAGAGGGCGTCATTTACACATATCTATGAGCTGTGTTGTGGGTTTTTTTTGTCTCAAGGTCCAGGTCCTCTGGAAGAGCAACAAGTGCTCGTAACCACGAGACATCTTTAGCTTGTCTAGTTCTTACTTAAGTCAATCCTATTGGCACTAGAAATTAACCACCCCAAGTGGCCTGGGCTTAAAAACATGATTTTAAAATGTTAATCATGTGTGTCTGCTTCGGGGATATGTGCACATAAGTGCAGGTGCTCTTGGAAGCTACATCTCTAATCCTAATTTCGATTGCCTGAGCTACAATTATAGCTAGTTGTGAGCCACCAGGTGTGGATGCTGAGACATGAACTCTGGTCCTCTGCAAGAACAGAGCTTCCTCTCTAGCAGTCTGATCTGCTTGTCTTTATGTTAAGTTCTCCAATGAATGCAATGTATAGTACAGTTTGAGAATCACAACATTAATTCACTTTATATTTCACAACACAAAACGCTCGCACCATCTTCAATGTATACCCATTTTATATGGTTACAGGGACTGATGTCAGCCAACTTGCCCCAGGGTCAGTCACACAGATAGACTGTAATGAAACTTACCAGAGCACAGGCAGTCAGGCTTTGAGGCTGATCTATCCGCTCCTACACTCTGCATGCAATGCCAGATGCCTGGGCTTAGTGCTATTTATTGCACCATTTGACTGAAATATGAACCCATAAAAGAGCATCATATATTCAAAAGTACTTTATAGCAGACAAGGAACTATTTAAAGATGATAAACGTTATTTCTAGTTTTACCATACCCCATTTGCATCTATTCTACTGAAGGAAGAAATTTGAGACTTCATCAATTTTATATGTTCATTAAAAAAAAAAGAATCAGGCCGTCAGTTCTGTCTCCTCCTCTTCTTCTTCCTCCTATTCCTCCGCTTCCTTTTTTTTTTTTTTTTTTTTTTTTTTTGAGACAGGGTTTCTCTGTGTAGCCCTGGCTGTCCTGGAACTCACTCTGTAGACCAGGCTGGCCTCGAACTCAGAAATCCGCCTGCCTCTGCCTCCTCTTCCTTTTCTTTTCCTCATCCTCATCCTTATTCATGTAGCACAGGCTAGACTCACACTTGCTATGTAGGCAAGAATGACTTGAACTTTTGGACCTCTCTTGCCTCCACTTCTGGAATCCTGGGATAATAGATGTGCAGTGCCTGGCCTAGTTTATATGGAGCTGGAGATCAAATCAAGGACCTCATGCATGCTAGACAAGCATGAGTCCCATCTCTAGTTCCATTTCTGTTATTTTTCCAGACGATTATTACCATCATCAACACTAATTACATTAATTTGAAATAAAAACTGCTTTTGTCAGAAAGTTAAGGGGGGGGGAATTTGGATAAAAATAATGTCCTGGGATTTGAACCAATGAAGCACATCTAGTGTCTAAGCATGTCACCAAGGTGCAGTTTTTCTATACTTCAGAAGGATTTTTTCTGCTGTCTTGGGTAATATTTGTTAATTATAACGTATATGCTAAGCCTGCTCCTTGTGCCTGCCCTGGGAATCCCAGATTGTCTAAGACTTTCCAGGCTTACTAGGAGTTACTGGTGGGGAGCCTGGTGCATAATGCCATAGTTACCCTCCTAGTGATTCATGACCCAGAGAAATAGAGGATGAGAAGGGGCAGGAGCCATCTTAGGAGGGTCTTCAAAATAGCAAGTGCTTGAGATGGACCCTTTCATAACCTGATAAGGGTTAGCCAAGCCGAGAAAGTGGAAGAGAAAAATGTCAAGGTAAGAAGGTAATACAGCAATTCACAAAATGAGGAGAAGGAAATGATAGAAGAACCCACTATGAGGATCAGGTGGACAGACAACTGGTCAACCACAGAAACCAAGGGATTCTGTAAGGTGATTTGGAATTGAGTTTGTTGATGCAGCCTGGAAAAGAGATCTCTCAGTTTTGGGTTCCATGCAGTGAGCTCACCTGGACATGAAAACCACCATCTCTAATCTCATGTTATGTGACAGTCTCATTGAGACATCCTCCCCATCTTTGCAAAAATTTGTGTTCTGTAGAGAAGCCACTTTTGTTATCATGAAATGCTTAAAACCAGAAAACAGTACAAAGGGAGAGAGAATACAGCATGTGAGCTCAGTGCTGGATCTGAGTTTTGAATTTGCTCAGTGCCCAGGGGCTGAGCATTCTCTATTTGGTTTTGTGTGTGTGTGTGTGTGTGTGTGTGTGTGTGATCAGATGTGATGAAGGAACCTGAACAGAGTCCAGTCTTATAGGTGTGGGCAGGTCACCCAGTGAGTCAGGATAATTCCTACTGTGTCCACCACTTTGGGTCACCAGAGATTCTCTTAGAAAGACAATCTCCCATGTGATTGGAGAGAAAAAGAACAAAAAATGTTGCAAATATTCTCAGCATAATTTTAGGTGGCAGAGGATGTGGGAAATAGCTGCACATTAAGAATGGCATGTGATGTTGCTGGAGAGATGGCTCAGTGGTCATGAACACTTTCTGATTATGCAGAACCCACATGGTGGCTCACAACTGCCTCTATCTCCAGTTCCAGGGGATCCAATGCTTTCATGGTCTCCTGGGGCATTGTATGTTCATACGTGCAGGTACTCACATATAAAATAAAAATAAATGTTAGGTTTTAAAAAATGACACTTGGGAGATGAGGGAAAGAGAATTGAAAGTTCAAAGCCATCCTTGGCTACATTGTGAGTTCAAGGACAGCCTGGGGTCCATGAGACCCTATCTTTTTGGGGGTGGGGCTTTTTGAAACAGGGTTTCACTGTGTAGCTCTGGCTGTCCCAGAACTCACTTTGTAGACCAGGCTGGCCTCCAACTCACAGAAATCCACCTGTCTCTGCCTCTCAAGTGCTGGGATTAAAGGTGTGTGCCACTATTCTTGGTCATGAGACCTTATCTTAAAATTTTTAAAATGGGCTTTCATTTCAACTGCTGATTTTTTTTTCTTTTTGTGTCAGTCATAGGGGAAAAAAATAATCCAAACAGAAACTATAGTCTGTCCCTTTAAAGAGCACATTTGGGCACCCAGTGCTAAGTGATGCTTAGCATACAGCTTCACAGGACTCAATAAATAATTGATATAAATTAATGGCCAATGAAAGAAGCATCCGTGCTAATCTATAATTACGGGAAGCAACCTCATATATTTTTCATGAAAATGTCATTTCATTGCAATTTTTTTTCTAAAATTCTGTGTATTTAGAATTTAAATGGCTTTCAATAATTGCTTTCAACTGCTCTCCGTGGCGTGGAGGCTTCCCTGTCAGCATGGGTGACTGAGAAGCACAGAATTCAATTGTTGTTGTTCCTTGCTTCTGATTCTGCCTGACTTACTGGCCTGCATGATGACATCAAAGAGTGTAGGCAAGGATGATCCATAGTGACACTTCAGCACCTTGTCAATGTGAGCAGGGTCTCACAGTTCCAACACCTCAGCAGTGTACAAGTGCTGACAGCTACATCCCACTTGCAGGCTGGCCTAAGAGCAAGTTACAGCCCCGCAAAGAGGGATCCACCTCCTTGGGTGCTCTGGGCAAGGACAGAGGTTTTCCATGCTCTGAGTTCACATCATTAACAGAGCAGTCATTCAGAGAAAGGGCAATGAGGGGCAAACAAGTGAGGACAACTGAAGGAGAGTCTGGAGAGTCTGAAACCACTATGTGGCTCTTTCTGCTTGGTAAACTGATTCATCACTACAAGTAAGGTTTCTGGGGTATCAGGCAAACTGATTTTTTCTAGTAAGCTAGAACACAGACAAATCATTGCTAGTAAGCCATATATAGAGAGGTATCGCTTTATAGTTTTGACTCTGTATTCTCACCCGTGACAGAGGGGTACCAACTCCTTACAATTACTCAGAACAGTTGTGCTGGGATTGGCAAGTGTTTTGATGAAAAAGAAGATAGAAAATGAAAAGTGGGAAAGAACTAGGGGAGAGGGAAGGAGAGGGAGAAGGAGGAGGAAGAGGAGGGGGAAGAGAAGAGAAGGAAGTCGGGGAAAGAATCATTGAGAGCTCTCCTGTGTGTTTGTACTTCCGGATTGGGTCTCATTATTAGTCTACATTATTATTATTATTATTATTATTATTATCGTTATTAATTATTATTATTACTACTACTTGACCCTAGAAATAAATTCATTTGCAGACAAGAGTCTCCTGATAAAGGTAGCTTTAAGCTTCAAATGGGGCAGAGAACACCAGACGTAGGGTGGTGGAACATGGATAGGGAGCCCGTTTGTTCAGTTTACTGTTGTATTCTACAGAGTGGCCACAGAAATAGCCCTGGTGGTAGGTATCTGAATAACTCAATCAATTTACCCAAACATTGGTGGTTACTAGGTACCGACTGTCTCAGGAACCATGTCAGATGCAGGGTCATCATGCTAGTTACAACCCGTCTCTAAAAGCATTGGATAGCAGAGGGGAAGGCGTTTTATACCTGAGCTCTAGTCTTTGACAGGAACCAACTTTGTATGGAAAAATTCACAGGAAGATGTTGAACATATATGAGCTCAAATGATTTATTCCATCCTTGGGTTGGTGAAAGGGGCCAAAGATAATTTTAAAATATACACAAATTCAGTTATAGGTCCCATGACTCCACACTGGTGGGTATTCATGATGTCTTGGTTGTCCGCCATATTGTAATTTTGTTACAGAGAGTCTTAGCATTGACCCTCCTCTTTCTTGTGTCCTCTGGAGCATCCTGGGAAAGGCCCTTATGGAGTCTCGGCTAAGCTGACAGAACACTGAGAGCTAGGTGCTGTGCAGGGACTTCATAAGTGGGTTATTTTATAAATTAGGGGTGAAAACACAATCCCAGGGATCAAAGGAGACAGATGCAAACTGAACATCATATGGCCCTGATATTTCTATATTTCTGTGCCCTCACTTCAGTCAGGAGGGAGGTGTCCTGGCCTGTTTTTTTTTTTTTTGTGCTACAGTGAGGGGTCTGCTTCACAGGCTGGGTCTGCTCTGTGTTTTTGTTACTGGCTGTTGTTGTTGTTATTGTTTGTTTTTTGGTTTTTGACAACATAATATAAATAACCACTTTGTCTGGATTCCCACCATCTTTCTCATCTTTTCTTGGTTATAGCAGTTAATGGGTCAATTAATCAGGGTCAATAAATTAATATCACAGTGCTGATGGAGCTCTCAACTGGTGTCTTGTAAGCCACATCATCAGACAGGATAGTGTGTGCTGTGCCTGCCTGTAACATATCGAGCTTAAGCTGCTGTGAAGTCACCCTTCAGCAAGCATTTGAACTCCAGCCACTCAAAAGGGCTAATAAAATGGAGAAAGGATATGCCCATTCCCAGTGTCTCTTTCTGTCACTTTCATACGATATTATGAGGTTGTAAACCAATTAAATCCCCCACAAAGAGAGGGAAACTGAAGATGGAGTTAAAATTTGCTGCTTATGTGAGACTTGTTCAACTGCTGTGTTCCATTTGTACTGTCCAATAAACAGTACAGACATGGCTTAACACCACAGGACTCCTCCTCTTCTTACTGTGTGTATGTGCGTGCACACATGTGTGTTTGCACATGTACCACAGCACAAATGTGTCCAGAGAACAACTTTTGGGAGTTGATTCTCTCCTTCCACCTTGTTGAGGTGGGGTCTCTTTTTTTCTGCTGTGCTGCATACAGCAGGCAAGTTGGTCCATGAACTTCCAGGTGATTCCTTGGTTTCTACCTTCCATCTTGAGATGGGAAAACCAGATGCATGCCACTTGCCAAGTCCCACTCTTTCACATGAACTCGGAGGAACAAACTCAGGTTGTCACACTTGTGGAGCAGGTGCTTTAATGTCCTCACCCTCACACCCACCCCGAGTCGTCTCATTTCTCATCTCCATTTTGTCTTCTCTTGTTATTTAGTTATCGTTTTCTGAGCACTAAATTTAGTCCAGCTTCTGTTTTAGGTACTTAAAACACAATGGGAAATACAAGAGACAAATTCCTACTCCCAGCTAGCTTGATTTTGGTGTGTGACAGAAAATTAACGAACATATTAAAAACAGCAGCAACAAAACGAAACCAAAGAACATCATAGGTTCTAGTGAATATAGTTGGGAGCTCTCTTATTCTTTGGCCTATGTAATAGTCTCCCTGTAATATGTCTGTTTGTGATAAAACACTCCCTCTCAAAAAGTGAAGCATTATTTTTGAAATTCTCACATATCCAATCTCATCTGATGGGTTCCATAGCCTTCTGATGTGCATCTGTGAGATGAAGGAACAAGAGGGAAGTAAGAGGAAGGAGGGGAGGAAGGAAGGATGAAAGAGAGAGAAAAAAGGGTGGGGAGAGGAAGAAGAAGGGAGGAAAGGGTGGAAAGAAAGGAAGGAAAGGAAGAGGGGATGGACGACAGAAATGAAGGAAGGAAGGAAGGGAGGGAGGAAGGAAGGGAGGAAGAAAGAAAGAAAGAAAGAAAGAAAGAAAAAAGAAAAAAAGGAAGAAAGAAAGAAAGAAAGAAAGAAAAAGGCAAAAGTAAGAGGGAAAAGACCTCTTGCCACTAGCTGGGCCCTGTCAGTCTCTTCTTCATATCTAGAGCTGAGAGAGGAATGTTTATGTTGCATTTATCAGCCTTGGAAGCCCTAGAAGTGGTCTTTAGTGACAACACCCTTAAAGTGCATGATGCATCTCAGGGTGGAGGAGGGCACTGCACTGATATCAACTGGACTTGGCAAGTGGCGTGCATCTGGTGCTCCCACCTCAAGATGGGAGCTAGAGACCAAGGAATCACCTGGAAGCTCATGATCTAACTTGCCTGCTGTATGCAGCGTGGCAGAAACAAGAGACCCCACCTCAACAAAGTTCAAACCCTTCTAGGGCCATAATTTTTCATTAATTTCATCATTCCTACAAAAAAGTCATGTGACCTGTCTTCAAGAGCTGGAAAAGCAGACGAGACAGGCTGTTTTGAATGTGAACAGTGCTCCTGAAATAAAAAAGGCTTGCCTCCTGGAGGGTGCTGTGGACTTTTAGAAGGTGTGGCTTTAAGGGAAGTCCCTAGACCACTGGGGACATGCCCTCAAATGGTTTCTCTCCCTCCTGTTTTATAGCTTCAGATGAGTCAACATGCTTGGGTCTGTGCCCTTGCCATGGCTACTTACTGTTCTCACCAGACTCCAAAGGGATGGGGCCAGTTGACCTCAGCCTTGACCTCCCCTTTCGTGGGTTTATCTTGTTCTTTAGAAGGAGACTGTACCATTTCCCCACACCCCCCAAACCTTAACACATCTGACTCCATGATGGTAGTGCTAATCAGGCCATAAAACTCAGTGCTTAGACAGCTTCACCTGCCAAAACTAAAACAAAGACCTAATTTATCAATGCCATCATTCTGGAGAATGTACTAACCTTACTTTTTGGCATCTATAGTTGTGATTCTAGCTAACTGTTCTTGTTAACTGAAGTATGTCAACCTAGAATATGGGTTTTGTGCATAAAGACTTATAGGTGAGTAAAAGCTTACAGTGAGAAAGGCTTAGTGCTATAGTAGGACCCTAGTGTATCTGCCAGCTGGCTCATAAAGACTTTCTGTTGACTTAAACTCATGTCCTGGTCTTCTCTGGTGGACACCCCACAGGAGAAACTGCTCCAGGCCCTCTGCTGTAGCAATGAGAAACAGAATCCTGCAAGAGGCAAACACTTTGAAAATTACACAGTATCCCACAATTATGAGATCCATTCAATAAAAACATCTTGTCTTATAAGTAAGTCTGTCAAAAGCACCATAGGACTTGGCTATTGAGGTGATTAGATTTAGACTCAAGTAAGGGACTGGCATATAGATGTCCTGTAACACCATTTCCAGGAAGGATGAGCCTCATCCAAAGTGGCAGCACCTTCAGGCAGCAGCCCAGATACAACAAACTTCGAGTTCTGCTTTGCTGGCCTGACTTCATTTCTTGCTGATGAATACATCTGCTCTGTCACAGGTGAGTGCACCTCACCTGTGCACATGAGAGTTTGTGTTTGAAAGCTTATTAAAAATAGGAACTCATGGATCTGGGGAGATGGCTCAGTTGGTAAAGTGCTTGCTGAGCAAGCATGAAGACCTGAGTTCAATCCCTGGTACTTATCTAAAAATCCAGAACTCACAATCCCAGAGCTGAGGAGGTAGAGACAGAGAAGATCCTGGAATGCTTTCTCCAGTCAGCTTAGCTTAAACAGGGAGCTCCAGGTGTCAAAAAATAAGCAAGCAAAAATGAGTGTGGACAGCTGACCTCTGTCCTACACAAATTCTCACACACATACAGGTGTACATACAGGCACACACACATATAAACATGAATTTCTTCTTGGGGAGATATCTATCTCCCCAAGAAGAAATACACACACACACACACACACACACACACACACACACACACACACACACAGAGACATGTGTGTGTGTAAATATATACCATATATAATATGAAGGTGTTATATGTGATATACATTATATATAACTATACATAATTAACAAAATCTATCTGAATTTTGGATAAGATGTCTCACCCAAAGAGACCAGAATCTTAAAACTGACATTGATTCTTTTCTTATTTAACTTGATTTTGCTGGACAGACTTCCTTGTGTGGGGGTTTGTAGCCACTAGCTCAGTGCTTACTGCAGCTAGTGCCTGGGCAGGGACAAGGCTACAGGGGCTTGTACTATGACAACATCCTCTCTCTTGTTGGAAAATGTCTTTCCCATCAGGTTACTTTTGGGGCAGATATTTAATTCCCATCTGTGATGGCCTGGCTATTTTCATCTCTGACATTCGAACCCTTCTGCTCTCAGGGCCCTCTGTGGGATGGCAATGTTACTAATGACCCTAATTATGCATGGTTACCCCTACTCTCTCCATTACCTCCATCACCCTTGGCCACCATGCTTTTAAGGGAGGGTGCCTGGTCCCTGGTCAGAAGCCCAGCAATGGCTCTGAGAAGCCACATGGGCCTGGAATATGTTTTCTTTGCTGTGCTGTTACCACATAAGAGTGGCCAGGAATCACTCAGAGCTCTTTCTGTGATCTCAAAGTTTCAGTAATTTGGATAAAAGGGAAGAAATGGGTTCTTATTAGAGCCCTTTAGAGCCCAGAGCTCTAAAATGGGACAGGGCAAGGTCAGATAGGCCAAATTGAAGGCCATGTGAATTTTTAATACTTTCTGTCTCGCTCAGGCACTAAAGCACACCCAGAGAGGCAAGGGAATGCATTCCTCAAAAGCTTACACCCCCCACCTCTTCTCAGCCTTGCTGAAGGCAGGCTATTTGAAGGCAGACATTTAACAATATGGTTTAAATAAAGTCTTGGGGGCCTTTTGAAATTATTTACTTTAGGTCTCATGAACTCTTTTTAAAAAATCCATCCATCTATCCATCCATCCATCCAACCATCCATCCATCCATCCATCCATCCATTCATTTTCTCTTTAGAGACAGTGCCTCAATATGTAGCCCACATTGGCCTCTAACTGGAGATCCCAATCACTGAGATTTTAGGGGTATCCTACCACGCTTGGCTCATTTTGTTTGATGGTTGGTTAGTTGGTTTTTTTAAGACCCAGACTGGCTTTGTACTCACTATGGCCCTGCCTCAGCCACCCAAATGCTGGGGTTATAGGTCTGTGCAAACGTAGCTCTGTAGCATCACTGACATCAATGGCTTGGATTCAAAAACACCTCTGATGGCTAGGGGTCTTCAGATGCTGTGGCTGGAGTGTTCAGTCCTCAGGTATTGTGTCTTTATCTCTGGCATGTGGGGGTAAACACTATGATTTCATAGTCAGTGTGACATCTGAGCCAGAGCCTTGCAGGTGATGTCCATGACAAACTGAGCATGGTGCTGCATGCCTGTAGTCACAGCAGTGTGGTGGCAAGAGGCAATAGCTTTGGCCAGGACTAAGACTATGCTATGCTAGCCTTCCCAATTACTTCCCTTCTAGCATGGGAAGTTGTCTCTGCATGATGCGTACACCCAACTATACCTGATGCCTCTCTCCTTGTCAATGCCTCTAGGGGAAGACCTGGGTTTCTGGAAAGGGCAAGGCCCTGACCTATGTGGACCTGCATCCTCATACAGGGTCAAAAGGGTGGGACAAGAGCATAGACCCTGTGTGGCCTCAACATGAAAGTAGACTCTCTATGTAGTTACCAAAGGGATCTTCACTTTAAGCATCTTTCATGGAACAAACTCATCCAGAGAGGGAAGGACTCTGCTTTGTGATACTCTGTAGCATCCCCATGAGGGAAGAAGTGGGCTCAGTGCTTGAGAGAGCAGAGCGCCTCTAGCAGGCGTGAAGGTAATAGGGTTGGAGAAGGAGCAGACTGGGAAGATGGAAGGGAGACCCAGCTGGTTTTCCAGCTTCTTTCTGCAAGAGGAGGCACCTCATAGGGTTATATGCATCGGAGCAACTTGCCATGAAACTGCCTGCTCACTGGAGGCAAACCGCCCATTTGCTCCTCTTTAAGGAATTGTTTGTGTGTTACTGGAAGTCTCTCCCATGACTGCGGTTCCCATAGTCCAGAAGCAATCCGAGCTCTGGTGGGAATTCCCTGTGCTCACTTTAACTGCCCTCTCTCCTGTCTTGTCACATGAGATGATGAATGCTGGGGTAAAATCAGTAGCTTCTTTGTGTCGTTACTCTCTTCCTGCCTGCCTTGCTCCATACTTGAGGGCAGCATGCTGGCCCTACCTGCCCTGTGCCGTCTCATGGTGGCATCTGCTTCGTTGGAGCTGCAGTGTTCAAGCACTGCTGAACCTGAGAATCATCCATTTCCTTAAGTCATGCCTCTCTGGGGATCCTGAAAGTTCAGCCTAGGATCCTAGGGATTCATTCTGTGTGCATTGTCTACAGTGTAGGCATAGGACTTTAGTATGCAGCAGAGCTCAATGTTAATAGGACACATGAGCACGCCACTGCTTCATGTGGGGCTGGGCAGCAAGCTAAAGTCCCTTTCTCCCTATAGTTCTCCCCAAAACAAACAGAATTACAGAGGGCAAAAGGCATCAGAGTAGGAAGGAACTCTTTTTATAAAGATTTATTTTATTTTAAAGGATGTCTATGTGTGTGTGGGGGTGAGTCTTGCGCATGTGAGTATAGACACCTGTAGAGGCCAGAGACTTGAGATTACTTCAAGCCGGGTTTGCAGGCTGTTGTGAACCGCCCAGCATGGATGCTGGGAACCAAACTTGGGTCCTCTGCAAGAACAGCGAGCTAGCACTCTCTTAGCTGCTGAATCATCACTGCGCCTCCAGGTAGGAAGGATTCTAATTGGGTTGGTCTATCACCATGGCTGGCCCTTTGAGGACACACCTGGAGCATGGTGACAGGATTCCATCTTCCTAAGCTTTGTTCACAATACAAGAGTGAGTAAAGAACCAGAGTCAAACCAGAGCCAGTCTCACTCAATATTTTTAAAATGGTTTTCATTGAAATAAAATATATATACCACGTGATAGCTACTTCTCCACCACCATGACAAAATGGCTGACAGGAGCAGCGTATAGGAGGGAGGGGCTTGTTTTGGCGCACAGTTTCAAAGGGTTCAGTCCACCAGAGTGGGAAAGGCGTGGGGGCAGGGCTCAGTCTGTGGGGGTGGGGCATGTGGCAGTAACTGCTCACACTGGGTTGGTTGGGAAGCAGAGTGCTGGAATTAGGGGCTGGGCTCTAGTCCTCAGTCTAACCTCTAATAAGCTACGTCTCCCCACCTCCGGTTAGCTCCATAGCCTCCAACTTTGCACCAGTGACTGGGGACAAGTGCTTGTAATGTGAGCCTATGCATGTGTGACTGCATTGCTGATACAATCTGAAACAGAGAGTTTGCCATTCAGAACCTTTTCAGTGCTCGGTGATGTCAAGTGCTTTGTAGCTATCACTGTCAGCCACTTCTAGTTTATCCAATACTGACAAGTGTTCTCATGGGACAGACATCCAGAAAGCAGAGCTGGGACAGCCGGTGAGTATGGATTTTGCAGAAAGCACGTGAGTGCCCGTGTTTATCTTAATAGGGACAAGGATCCATGGAGAAGCCACCAAGGCCAACGCTGTTTCTCACCTAAGAAGCCTGCTTGGCGAATGGAGTTGGATGGCTTTGCTTATGGCCGCCCTCTCCTGGTATTGAGAGGTAGTGCAACCACCTAACATTAAAAATAAAAGTCCTTGCCTAATAGGATGAATTGGGGGAATTTTGTTAAGTCTTGGGTAAAATGACAGACCTTCACTCTGCACACCCAAACTCATATTCTGCCTGTATTTTTACAGTTATTGGCCTCATTTTTTACACTTTATTTTTCTTTCATATGAGTGCTTGCATATGTGCATGTGTGCAGGTGTGTACAATGTGTACCTGCCTGTGTGTTGTATGCATGTGTATGTGTATCCTTGTGCATTCAAGTGTGTGCAGGTACATGTGTGTCTGTGGTCTGCACACACACGGAGGCCAGGGGTCAACCTCAGGTCTTGCCCCTAAAGAGCTATTTACCTTGCATTCTTTCTAAAGTAAGTTGGTTCTTCGATGAGTTTTTACAGGTATGTAATGCATTCTGGTTACCTTCTTCCCAGCTCTCTCTAATCGCCTGCCTCCTGCCTTCACCTGTTCCTTTTCAGATCCATGATTGTTCTTGTTGTGAGACCCACTGGTTTAATGGGGGCTATCTGTGAAATCACTGGATTGAGATGATCTATATTGGAGCCTAGTGGGGTGGGGGAGGTTACTAGTGTGAACGTAACTGAAGGTAATGACTTTGCATTTTTTTGAATCTATTCATTTAATTCAGCAGCCCCAGAGTCTCTCTCCCATCTTTGTCTGGCTATTGATGGGCTCTTTCTTGTGCAGGCATCTGTGTTTGTTGAGAACGCATGATTGCAACTGGCCGTGTCGTATCTAGGAGACAGCATTCTGTAGCCTGCTCCCTTTGCTCCTGCCCTTACCGTCCTCTCGTTTGCAGAGCTCCCTAAACTTTATGAAGAATGGTGGAAGCATATTGTTTAGGGCTAAGCACTGAACCATCACTTATTCACAACATCTGGCACAGCCATAAGTCTTTGCTTTTGTCTCACTTCACTGTTGCCATAGGCCACGGGGGCCAGGTTCCAGGAACATGTTTCTCAGGACTATGCACCGCCATGATTTTTGAGACAAGATCTCCCCGCTGCCTGAAGCTCACAGACTAGGGTAGGCTGGTTGGCCAGTGGGCCTCACTTGTTTCCACCTACCCAGCAGTGAGGCTATAAGTACATTGCCACAGTGCCTGGCTTTTATGTGGGGTTGGGGGGGTGGTCTATCAATTAGACTTTGAAAGCATGTAGGCTGATAGAGCCATCTCTCCAACTCTTTTACTTACTTCTAGATGATTCTAGATGGCTTTCAGAACATGGTAAAGATACTTAAATGGAACTTGCTTGGCTTGGCCAGATGATGGTTTATTGGTTTTGATAACAAGATGTTTGGATGAATAATGAAAACTTATGAGTTAAAGTGAATAATCTGACCCTAGTAACTAAAGAAATCGATGAGGGCGTCCCGCCTGACTTCACTGTCATGATCTGGAGACTCAAATGGTTTCCTTTGCTTCTTATGCTTCTCTCTGCACTTTTAGATCAAGCTGCTCTGCTGAGGGGAACTGAGGCAGTGAAGGCTCATATCAGCATCCATGAGATTTCTTTGCATTTCTTGGGCATCTATGGTGGTAACAGTCATTTCTTTCCTCTTGGTTTTAGAGACTGGCAGCATGAGGTCGAGGTGGTAGTGCTGTTTCACTGTCTCCCTGTGGCTCATGGATGGGCATCTTCTCCATGGATCTTCACAGGATTACTCCATTTGTGTGTTTCTATGAAGGCTCTTTTAAAGAAAAAAAAAAAAGAGCAAAGTTCAGTCTGATAGCTTCATTTTGCCTTTATCACCTTGTTGCTATGTGTTGTTGTGATGGTGGTGGTTGTATGTTAGCTGCATGTGTTCATATGGCTATGTGCATGTGGGCATGCATATGTGTGTCCATACATATGAAAGTTAGAGAGTTTGTCTTTGGGTGTCTTCTTCAATCATTCGCCAGTTTAGTTTTTGAGACAGTCTCTCACTGAACCAGACAGAGCTTAGTGATTTACCAGGCTGGCTGGCCAGGGAGCTCCAGAGATCTGTCTGCCTTTGACTTCCCAGCACAGAGATTACAGATGTGTGTACCCCTAATCCCAGTTTTTAAGTGGCTTCTGGGAATTCAAACTCAGGTTCTCATGCTTCCATTGCTAGTACTTTACCAATGGGTCCTAACCCTTTAGTCATCCCTTTAAAGACCTTATTTCTAAGGAGGCTCATATTTGGTGGGTGCAAAGAGTCCATTCTTCAATGTAATATGTTAGAAGGACATAGTTCAGATCATAATAGAGACTACAAACCACATTTTGGATGAGATAACAAGGCTGAGCCATGCTTGCAGGAAGCCTAAAGCAGCTTGTAGTTCTAGAATGCAGGTACCTCTCCGGGGTCTGAGATCCTTCAAGGAAGGCACCTGCACTAGGCACTTTTGTCCCTCAGGGTCAACTGTCATCCTATCCATGATGCTCAGCATCAAAGACGTGTTGCTTTGCCTCGCTCCTTCTCGGTAAGGACCAACACATGGTCACTGTCACAGCACATCCAGGTCTCCTGCCTGACGTTCAAAGTCTGGTCAGGCTCTGAGTCTTCAGTGCCACGATGCCATCCAGTCTCAGCTCAAGGTTCTCAGCACAGTCCCCAGGCAGCAGACTGCAGCAAGTCTTCTGCTTCTACGGGTTCTCTCTCTTGTTACACTTTGAGCCCATGATGAAATTGTACAACTGTGTCATAACCTGTACCGATCACTTGACGACACATGCTTTGATTCTACCCTTAGACATTTAGCTTGAAGTCAGGAGCTGGAATGGGTAACCCCCAATGTCTTTCCTTTTCTTTGTTCCCAGTCCTTTTCAGTTTGCTTGATTTTTCTATTTAGGTTTTTTGTTTGGATTCCTTGCTTCCTCTGAAGATTCTTGCTGCCTCCAGTGCAGATCAATGGAAGAGAAGCCTGGGTTTGCTGGCTCTATCTAGAGGTACAGGTGCAAGAGTGTGGAGTAGGTGCTGGGGATGCTCCAGTCCTAGATCTATTCTTAAGGTTGATCTTGAGAGTCTTCCAATTCCCTGTCTGTCTTTTTGGTAGGATCTCCTCTCACAGGCTTCCTCACTTACGGGAAGAGGCCTTTGTTTCCATGCACTTTCCATGCACCCTCCTGTCTCCACAGCCTTGCACTTGGCCATTGTTACAGCATTTGTTACCTGACTCATGATTAGGGTGTTCGCACTAAAGGCCTCAGTCTTGTATCTGTTTTGCCCCTGTTAGCTTAAAAGGTTTTTCTCTTCGCACTGAAATACCATCTATGGGAACTGCCACATGAATTCAGCCATGCTTCCAGAGCTTGCACAGACATCTGTCTCTACAGAAATATTTCTTGGTGTGCATTCTGCCTAATCTCGAACTCCTTTGTCTCATCCCGTCAGATTTATGTGTGCGTAGGTATGCATGTGGAGGCCAGAGGTTGACACTTCTCAGTTTCTCTCTAGCTTATTTTATGATTATATATATGTATGTTTATCATGTCCATCTAGGTATCTGCCAAGGCCAGAAAAGGAAGAGAGAGCCCCTGGTGGTTGTGAGCTGCCTGATATGGGTCTTGGGAACTGAATTCTCATCTTATGGAAGAGCAGCCAGCACTGTTAACTACTGAACCATCCGAGCCATCTCTCTAGCCCTACCCACCTTATTTTTTGAGATAGGGTCTCTCAATGAACCCGGACCTTTACTGATTCAATTTGACTAGATGGTCAATAAGACCCAAGAATTTTCCTGTTTCTATCTTCCTAATGCTGAGATTGCCATGCACACCCCACCTTGCTACATCAGGGTTTTATGTGAATGCTGGGGATCTAAGCCAAACCCTTCTGCTTTCCAGGCAATCAGTGGATTGACTGAACTATCTTTTCAGCAAATGTTATCAAATTTGAAACTAAACTCCCCTCTTTCTACATGTTGATAGCTTACACTCCATATATAATCTTATACTGGAGGCAATAGCCAATACTTGAAGACCCCCAGTTAGAACAAAGGCATCATGTTGGTGGTGTGATTCAAATCTATCCACTGGCCATTCATGTATCTCTTCTTAAATCTTCTCTTCTTTTCTTGTCTAGACACAAAGACAGTAAAGAGGACTTAGGTGGAAATATCTGTAAATCAGCAAAGCTGGCCCAGCCCAGCTTAAGTGACATACTCCTCAGCCCTGTGTAGGCAGCCCAAGGCTGAATGAAAGACAGAGTTGGAAAACGTACAGATATGCAAAAGAGCAGTGTCAGTTAAATCACTTCCATTTAAGAGTGTTTTTCTAATTTTAATTAAGGATTTTAATTCTTCAGTTAATTTCATCATTTTTCATGATGAGGATTTCCCATCTCATTTGTGGTTTTTAAAATGTGCCACTAACTGTAGAAATTAGGTTTTAGTATGAATTAATTCTGTTGGCAAGCCAAGAGTGGAAATCAGGAATGCTTACCTTACTTGAATTTAATAATTACCATCTTAGCATTTCTGCATTCTTAGGCACGGCTTGTCTCTCTATTCAGCTGCTAAAATTGCTCTTGCATGGTGTGACTTTTTCTTTTTTTCTTTCTGTGTTCCTTCTCTTCAAAGAAGCTTAGTGCGGGAGGCGGGGCTGGGCTGGGATGTGTGTGACTATAAAGTCCTCCCTCCTCCAGTGGGCTAAGAGGCAAGCAGGCTCTTTGGGGAGAGAGAAGCTCTTGGCTGATTGAGCAGCTCCACGGTATGTTCTCAGCTTTTGCTTTCTCCCTTCTGCGAGTGCCGCCCTTGCTGTAGCTCGGGCAGTCGATGTGATGAGTTTGGTACCTTCAAGGGATGGGGGCAAGATGCTGCTTCTCAGATTATCTCCTCTCCATTTGAGTTGGTTTATAAATGTGGGAATTTCTTCTAGAATTTCTGGGGCATGTTTTAAAAATATGATTGCATGTTCCCTTTCCTGACTGGTGGATAGATGGATTGATGGATAGTCCTCAAAATAGCGTTTCTAACGACTTCCCTATCTACTGGGACTCTGAATCAAGTAAGTTTTTGTAAATCAACGCTCTGGTGAGATGGAATTAATTAAAGAAGATGAATTCAGATAGCAAATTTTCTTTGCTAGCTAAAGAAGGAAAATGGGCTTGTCTTGTCTTTACTCACTGTGGCTTGTCTGGACCTCTCGGCTGATTGGAATAGGCATCTCTTGTATTATTTAGAAGTCAGTGAGAAAGCAGAGGGGCTGGGTGAATGATTAAAGGTTTCACTTCTAGTTCACTTTAAGGCTCATGCGGACATTTGTGGTGTTGGGACTGTAGAGTGTTGGCGCCCTTTGAATGTGCTGTAGCCAATATGAGCGTCTGGAGAAGGAGTTTCGCCTTCTCAGAATCCCAGGAGTGAAGGGAGGGCCACTTCAAGGCTGTGACTTTGTAGTTATAATTCTCTAAAGTTTGGGATGAAGTTGTCCTCATCTATATTCTTTGTATATGAATTGGTGCTTCTTTTGGCATCTATGAAAGCAGCAGGGTCTAGGTTCCTCTGTGGCCCCCTCGTTGTTCATCTAGTTCTAGAATGCTTTTTGGCAAGTAGCACCTTTCAGCTCTGTCTGTGGCCTGTTTTTGCCTATGGTCCTTAGAGCAGGGAGGCTCCTACTATTGGTCCTAATAATAACCAATATTATTATTTTGTTGATATTTGTTTTGTTGACACAGGGTTTCTCTATGTAGTCTTGGCCATCCTGGAGTTTGATATATAGAAAAGACTGACTTCAGACTCACAGAGATCCTTCTGCTTCTGCCTCCCAAGTGCTGGGATCACAGGTATGGGCACTATGCCCACCTGGGCCCAATAATCTTAAACTTTCACAAAATTTGCCATTTTGCCAGTTTTTAACCCATCTGTTCAGACTTCTATCCTGTTGCAACTAGAAAAACAGGAGAATGTCTTCAACAACAACAACAACAACAACAACAACAACAACAACAACAACAACAAAGTTTTAGGTCTTCTCCATGGTGAGTTACAGATGAGGGTCAAGGTGGTCCCCTACAGGCCTGTGTACCTCTGCACACACCTCTACTGTGCTATTGCCAGAACAAGGATGGATAGATGGATGTCTCTGAGTGGTGTCACATGTATCTGAAGTCTCTGAAGTGTCACTCTCCCCATTACAATAAATAATTGATGGGAAGGAAGAGAGGAGCAGAAACAGGATGGGGTTTGGTGCCAGGCCCGCTTTTTTTTTCTTTCTTATTCTTCTCTCATATAGTACATCCAACCACATTTTCTTCTCCCTCCACTCCTCCTAGTTCCTCTTCCCCACCTCCCACCTCTTCCAAATCCACTCCTCCTCTGCTTCCCATCAGAAAAGAGCTGGCTTCCCAAGAATATAGACCAAATGTTGCATAACAAGTCACAGTAAGACTAGACACATACCCTCATATCAAGCTGGGTGAGGCAAGCCAGTAGGAGGAAAAGGGTCCCAGAAGTAGGCAAAAGAGTCAAAGACAGCCCCTGCTTCCACTATTAGGAATTCTACAAGAACACCAAACTATATAATTATAGCATGTATGCAGAGGACCTACGTCAGACCCATACCACCTTCCTCCCTGATTGTCATCAGTCTCTGTGAGCCCCTATGAGCCCTGGTTAGTTGAGTCTGTGGGCCATGTTTTTATGGTGGCCTTGACCTCTCTGTCACAAAATAGCTTTTTAATGGTTTATATTTGGTAGTGCATTAACATAGCAGTAAAAAACAATCTCTATCTTGTTAAAGAGATATGGAAGTGGCACAAAGCTACTTAAAGTTTTCAAGGTTGGGATTTGGGATAGCCTGGTTGGATTGGAACCTTTATGTTTTACTTATCAACCGTGGGACTCTGGAAAAGTTGGCTTCTCTGTGTTTTGTCTTTCTCATCCACATAAGGGTTCTCATTGGAAGGGAGTCAGGAGCTTGGCACAAAACCTGGCACACAATAGGCATGCGGCATACCTGTTCTTTATTTCTGGTGTGTGGAAGTATTTCTGTGCTGGTGGAGTATGCTAGAGTTTTATGCTCTAGAATGAGTAGATTGCACTGTTCATGAGTTCAAGTTGACTTTGGAAGAACACTGATCTGAAGCTTACATGAGTCTGCCTCTTCAGGTCTTGAAAATTACAGACTGTATTCTTGAAAGATTTGATTAGATGTTCTGTGGACTTTTCAGTGAAGTCTAAGAATGGGTGTTCACTGTTTAATCTATAGCATTGCAGTGCAGACCAGAAGTTCTACAAGTGTGGTTCATACCTGCAAACTCACTCCAAGAGCACAGGAAGTGAGTCTAGAGCAGTGTTCTCAACCTGTGGGTCATGTTCCCTTTGGGGTCACATATCAGATATCTTGTTTATCAGGTACTTACATTATGACTCATAACAGTAGATAGTTATGAAGTACCAGTGAAATAATTTCATGGCTGGGGTTGCCACAAAATGAGGAACTGTATTAAATAGTCACAGAACCCTGGTTGAGAACCACTTGTTTGGAGGCTCGGAGTAGTCTGTTGAGTGAGCCTGTGATGTAAACCTCTGTTGCCTGAGTGGGAAGTTGCTGTCTTAGGCTTAGAGCCACCCTAAAATACAGATACATTCTAAGAGCCCACCTTGATTGTAAATTTTCACTGAGATCACCTCCTGGTAGGCACAGGGAGCCCACTAAATGCACTAGAGCCCTTAGAAATCTCTGAAAGGACTGTAGATCAAAATAACTGAGATATGGAAGAAAATATAGAGCTAAAAGTTTCACTGTTAAATCAATCTGTTCAAGAAATCAGATGGTTAAATTCTATACCCCCACCCCCATGAGTCTGACTTCAAGGTACATTCTTTGAAACTTACTGTAGTGATCACCTTCTGCTTCATTTAGGATGGTATAGGAAGCAGGCACGTTTTGTCTGGTACCCAGGGTACTACCTGACCGAAGCTGCAGAAATTACGTGGTAGGAGCTGTAGGTGCTACATCGTTGGTGCTGCATATATCACATGATTGATGCTGTAGGAATTATACAATCAATACTGTGGGAATTACAAACTTATATCAAGGATTCTTCTGACCATGAGACTCAGGATGTTGAGACCATTTTCTTTTAGTTTACCACTGTGTTGGAAAAAGTATACTGTAGGGAAGTGACATGTGTCTTTCATTCATCTTCCCATCCTCTGCAATGGGTAACATCACATATAACTACTGGATTTTTACTAGGCCCAGGCCAGGGCTGCAGATGTCACTCAAGTCCCCCTTGTTTTCTCATTCACTCATTAGTATGTGCAGTTCTATCACATGGCTATGGAATTGTCCCATCCATAGAAGCCCTGGGGCTGCTCTTCGTAGTCACGCTCACGGTCCCCATCCATTTGTCCCAGCTGCAGATATTACACTGGCCTCTGCTCTGTGTGCGAGCTTGGTGCACTTCTCCAGCTCTGGCAGAGCTTGCAGTTGGCCATGTTCTTCCCTTTGCTTTGGCCATCAGTGAGCTCAGGGTACCACTAAAGCAGGCTTCCTTGTGTGGTTGGACAAAGCTACCATAGCCTTCATAGCCTGTCTCTTTCTCTTACTTTACCCCCATTCACTTCATTCTTTCTTCCTTTCTTTGCATTACAGACTCTTTTAGGTCTTTTCAAATCTCTATTCATTGAGGTAAAATATAAAAATCCTAAACTGAAAACATATCCCTGCCATGTTTTCTCCATTTACTCGCTAGTTTTGTCAATCCCTATGTCCCTTGACCCTCATTCCCCATCCAGAGCTGGGCTTTGAAGTTTAGGCTGGCGTCCTTTCTTTCTTACCTTGTTCTTTCCATGGTCCTCACAGCTGTGTTGGCTGAAGACAGAAGCCTTAGGTCCCGATATTTTCCGTCTCACAAAGCAGAGGGTGCACTAGCTGCATCTAGATGAGAGTTTAGGAGGTGAGAAGTTGGACACCAGCCTGGCCTTCCTCCTTTGCACTGTTTCTCTGCCACTCTGACTGGATGGTTTGATATTTATTCTCATCCTTAAGTAACTTCTGGACAATTCTGGCCCTGTTTGTTTTGTTGCATCAGAACCAGCGGGGTTTTTGTTGTAAACGTTCTGATCTTTGCTTAGCTCAGTAGGGATTTATCCTGTTCACATTTCCCGTCCATAGGACATCTGCTTCAGAAATGATGGTTCCTTACATAAATCGCTATGTTCCCCAATGCTTAACCAGTGATTGACACCGATGGGCTGCCAAGAACATGAACCCAGGAGCTCCCTTCCCTGTTGAGTGGATCAGAATCTACAATCTTAAATCCAATTCGACCCGTGTTCTGCCCTTCCTGGTTCCCTTCTGGACTCAGGGCTGATCATTCAGGACACTGTGGGTGCCATCTGTTGCCATCTCAAGTGCTTTCTATGGCTTGACATTGACCCCTATGATGCTGCCAGTCTTTGGTATATCTCTGAGGGTATCAATTTCATGTAGAAATGAGGACCAACAGTTGCTTTGAGAGCCACTCTGCCCACAGAGCTTGTGTTTCACTCTGAGCTGCCATATACCCTCTCTTCCCCTCACAGTTGCTTTGTGACATGTTATGGATCTGGAGAAACAGTCTTGTGCAATGTCACCCATGCCCAGGGGAGGCTGTTGTCAGAAAACAACAATATAATTTCCAGGAAACAAAAACAAACTTGAATTTGCACATAGAAGAATTTATGATCATTATGAAAATTTCAAGGCCATTTCTAGCCAGAGTCAATAAAATATTAACCATGATAAATTCAAGACAAAAGCATAATTGTGGCAGGGAGAACATCAATGAGGCTGTCTATAGAGTTTATTACAGGGTCCAAAAATCTAATGAAAAGAGACTCAAGCTTGCAGCACCGGGGGTAAGTTTCAGTCAAATTGTCCAGATGTGAACTCTCTGCCAAGAACCTCAACCGATACCCGTCTCCCAACATACACACTTTCTACTGTGCTCCACTGAAATCTTCCCTATGGTGTTTTTCTGGTGCTGATGAACGAGTCCAGGATAGACAAGTCGGGGGGAAGGGCCACGCCTGCCATAAAACCAAGAGACCCACCTGTAAGAGTAGAAGACACAGAAATGACCATTAATAGGAAGATTATATTTCCTCTCATAGGTGAAAACCTGTAACAAAAGAAGAGCTTAATCATAAGCTGGGCCAAAGTCAGATGAAGTTGAGCATTGTAGTAAAGTAGGGTAATGAGTGTCATGGTAACTGGCAGACAGATGCACCAACCTTCCTTTTAGAGAAGCCAGCTGGTGGTACATGGTGAACATGTAGGTTGCTTTCTCTTCCTGTTTGCTGTAGTTATCAGCCTAACAGCTCTCAAGGAGCCTACTCCTGCTAACAACCACTTTCTTCATTAAGTCTAATGAGTGACACCCCTATTCCCATCACCCCTGCTCATGGAGCCCTCCCCTCTTTTACCAGCTCTTTTGCACGTGCTCCCCTGTGCTTCTAGGCCTTTAGGATGCAAATCTAATTAGGTTTTCTCAACAACTAATGTAATGACAACTGTCCTGACACCTTACTTCCCTTCAGATATCACTTTAGCTGTTCTTAGAAGGTCCCAACACTAGTTTAGCAGAAATGATAGAGCTCTGACCCTGATGCTGTTCAAACACTGTGCTAGTCTGATGAGAAGACATTGTCTTTGATTCTCGAAGTAAACCCATGGGCTGGGCACAGTCTCAGCAATGAAGAGACAGAGACTTGAGGGGGTGTGTTAGTTGCTGGTCATCAGGGAGGCCAGCTTCAGCCTTGTTTCTATTCAGACCCACAAGCCCTTGCTTTGGCTTTTTTCTGTACCATGGTAGCTCTTTCTCCCTCCAGTGTTATGTTTGATTATCAGATGTTTCTTTGATGTGTTTATCTGATGTTCTCTTTACACATGGTTTTCATTGTCATGGGGAAGTATGTCTTCTATTTCTCTATGAACTTCTGAATCTTGGGGGTGAAGGACACCAGAGTGTTCATGTTTCATTCCTATCTTCATGACTTTTTAAAACATTACTTCTCTCTCTCTCTCTCTCTCTCTCTCTCTCTCTCTCTCTCTCTCTCTCTCTCTGTGAATGAATGAATGTGTGAATTGCCCCTAGAGACTGGAAGAAGCTATCAGATTCCTCTGGAAGTGAAGTTATAAATGGTTGTGACCCTGGTCCTCTGCAGAGGACAGCAAGCACTCTGAGCCATCTCTCCTGTTCCTTCCTCTATGATGTTTTAGAAGTAAAATAGCATAATAAGCAACCTTCATGAGTTGCATGAAATCATCCTTATCAAAAATCACCACTAAGCCTTGCAGGACATAATCCCATGCCAGTTGTCTAGTGGAGTCTTATTCATGGTGGTCATCTTGGTGGGTGGGCCCACATCAGGCAGCGTCTGCCATTTTTCTTGACTTTATTGTCCTGCTGCTGTCCAGAATCCCAAGATTCAGAGAACTACACTCACGTGGAACACTACATTAGTCAAGAAGCCCTGGACTTGAAATTTATATTTCAAGAAGACTGCTGAATGGTAGAATGTCAGTACCACTTATAGAAGGAAACAGCATCCAAGAAGCATTTCTGGTGAGCACTCAAGAGCCTACAAGTCAGATAGCATGGGTATGTTACGCCACGCTGTGTTGTGCTGTATTAGAACCTTGGGATTATGGCACCTGTCTTTCAAGTTCTATGCGAAGGTTTAAGTCCCAGGTGTAGGACAGGCTGACATAAACCATCTATAAACTCTCTTCTTGACTGAAGCAGCAGCTCCCTTTCCATTACAAGACAAGAGCCACAGAGGTTCCTCTGCTCACCTGTGCAGTTACATGATCAGAGCAAATAGGTAAAATGGACCTAGGGCTCCAGGGCAGATGCTTGTAAAGAAACTGAACCACAAATACAAAACCCAATGAAGACTGCTCTGCACCTGTTAATGCGGCGAGGGATCTCTGAGGTAACTCTTCAAGTCACATCTCAGGCTGCTTGAGTGAGACTCTGGGTGCCCGTGCTCTTGGACAGACTCATGGTTCTCCTTGAATGAGAAATCTTTAATTTCTCATCTCTCCCATCTACCCTTGAAATGCCTTCTGGTTCCTGTGCTGTTATTGTTAACAGTAGTATATTCTGATATTTACTCTGGTCTTTGGTCTCCCACTGTCTGTAAGTTGTTTTTCCCAAGACTCAAACTCAATACCACGTCTTTAGAGCAAACAGAGCCATCAAGACCTTCTCCCCCCAGCTCTGCCTTCCTATCCCTGTGCTCTGGGGACAGAGACCTGTGGTGGCCTTCACTCTATCATCCCCTGTTTCCTAGAGAGGGATGCAGCTAAGGCCAGAGGGTTATCTTCATCTTACCCAACTCCAAGATAATTTTCTTTTCATTAAAGACGTCTTCCACGTGAAATACACGATGTCTATAATTTGGGAAAACATGAAAAGTTAAAGGATAGAATTAAAATCATGCCTAGCCCTCCTCTGCCCACACAGCAGTGGCCAAGCACTTTGGTGGATCTGCATCCATATGTTTTTGAATGTTATGTGTGTTGCTTTTAAAGAAGCCTTGACGGCAAGCATGTTACCTGACGTCCCTGCAACTGGAAGCTGTGTCTGGGAGCTCTCGTTCAAGTACTCATGAGTAGTGCTTGAGCACAAGCCCACAACCAGAGTGAGTTTTCGCTATTGTCAGCTTGTTCTTTTCCTACTTCCAAGAAGCCCTAGCGAACATGAAGACACTCCTGTCATGGTATCAGCAGCTTGTCTATTCTGGGAGAAACATTCTCCTGGCGATGGAAACCTATGTTGTTTCCAGTTCTCAGTATTGAACATCTTCCAAGTGTAACTGTGTGTATGTGTGTGTGTGTGTGTGCAAGCATATTCATGTGCATTCAAGTGCACATGTGTCCACATGTGCCTGTCAGAGAACAATCTGTCAGTCCTCAGCCACATTTCTGTTTGAGACAAAGTCTCATTGTCCTGGAACTTCAACAAAGATCTGCTTGTCTCCGCCATGGGTATCTTGCTCTTGGTGGGACTACCGGTACACACCACCACAGCCAGCTTTTTAATGTGGCTTCTCAGGATCTAAACTTAGGTCTTCACGATTGGGATGTAAGTATCTTATTAACTGTGCCCTCTCTTCAGCCCCTGGGAGAACATCCTTTATTGTTTGAGATTTTCATGCATATGATATGTTTTCATTGAATCCACCTCATTCCCCTTTCTCCTACTGTTCCAACATGCCCCCCATCTCTGTTCTCTCTTGACTTTATGTATTTTTAGAAACTCCCACTATATAACACTTGCCAATATGTTCATGGGTGTAGGGCCATCCTTGGAACATACCCAAGCTACCAGGGGATGTGTTGCTGAAGAAATCTCATGAGTCTAAATGTTAAATTTATTTCTAATTCTTTTATCTAGACTTCCCTCAAGCCAACAGTCATCATTTTCAAAATTTGCTGTGCAGATTGTAAGATGTAAACTTGCTATGTTTTCAGCAGTGACTTGGCAGGAACTGAAGCTGCGTTTACCCCACCTTCTACCCCTGACCCTCCACCCCCATCATCCGAGTGTGTCTGCCACTCTCCCTCTTCTCTACACATAACACTGCTGTTCACAAATCCCTGTTGGTGCCTCGCTGTTGATGAACCCTTCCTGTGTGTTTACAAAACGGCTGAACAATATTTGTGTTAATTAGAGACTGTATTCTCTGTGGTGGATTTAGATTTCAGTCCTTGATCCATGTTTCTAGCAGGTTCAGAATTATCGGATGTAGTTGGGCATTTGGGTGTGGACATTGAATGGTGCAGCTTTCTCTCCTTTTTGGCATTTCTGGTTTTGGTCAGTCACCCCAGTTCTCCCTCCTTTGGGTGCGTTTAAACCTCTTTCTCTTTCCCATGCTTCCCCTCAAGCCCTCTCTTCTTAGCTCCTCTCTGGTCCCCTGGGAGCTCCCTTCCAGTCTTTTCTCTTGAGATGTCTATCTCTTCTTGCAAACATTTGTTTTATTTTTTTCATACCAGAATATGTCTAGAGGATCAGTAAACATGTGTTACACAAGACATCATAAAAAGTGCCTGGATTCACACGACCTGGACCATCAGCTGACCTCAGACATGGTTTAGAGACAAATGCCTGAAAAAAAAAAGTGAGGCAGGTCTGCCAGATGCACGGCTTCCACGGCTTCCACGGCGTTCCCAGTTCTGGTGTGGTGGAGAGTGGTCTCCAAAGCGACAGACACACCTTTCCCTTTGTAGAGCAATCAAGTTGCTCATTGCAGAGCAAATGGATTGCTCCCTGGCCATCTGCTCCCTGCTCAGGAGTGATTTCTGTATGTGAGGCATCTCAGATACATTGCAGGATTGATTTGTGGTTTTACAGTAATGTATGTGAAGTACCAATTAATACTCTGTGCGGCTCTTTGAAATGCCTGGGGGGAGAAGTAAAAGAAGTACTTAGTGCTTTAACCAGTTTGGGCTGCACACTCTGCCTGGCTTCTAGGAGAGCTTTGGCTCCCAAGATCTGTGGCTCAGGAGAGTTTGTGGCTCGCCTGCAAACACTGATCTTGGATGGAGGAGTCGAGGGCACGGAGCTGTGGGGTCACCTATATAGAGGCACTGTATAGGTGGGTGGTGTGTCAACTCTGTGTGCTAGCTGTTTCTACACCCAGAGGTTACAGGAGGTGGCATGGGGGTTGTCCTACAGGATTTGTGAGTGAGTCCTGATTCACTCAATTGACTCATCTGATGAATGTGTATATGAGCATACTTCTGACACATTGACAGGTTCTAGATGTCTAGTAGGAAACAGATGGCCTAAGTGAGCCAATAGGAGCCGGGGAGATCAATAAATGTGTCTTGTGATGGCTTGGTTCAGGGTTGAAGGTGCTCCCAGAACATGTGAGCACATTAACTTAGCCTGGGTTCATGGAACATCTCCCCCACAAAAGGCTTGTGAACTGAGCCCTAGAAGGTGAGCAAGGATAACCAGATAGAGGGAATCTGGGGAAGAGGGCTCCAGACAGAGGGTAGGGATGCAGATGGGAAAGGAGGAGTCCAGAGGAGGAGCAGGGTGCAGAGGGAAAGGAAGGTGGATGTCAGGCCAGGGAGGCAGCAGGGCTCCTGGGTGGCCACTGTTGCAACTGCAGAAACTCAGGAGAAAGTAGAGGGCAGTCTAGGATTCAGTGGTCCATAGAGGAGAAGACACTGGGGAGTGTGGGCAATAAGAAGGATGGTGATTTTGTTCTGGAAATTTCCTGGTTGCTGCACTTAGATGTCAGGTGGTCTGGTTAGTAGGCTTAGTCTGGAGCTTGGGATGCAGGTGAGAGTTTAGAAGACATGAGGGAATGGATCTCTGTCCGCAGAGATGAGTGTCCCCAAGTGAGAACAGTGAGGATGGTGACCCCACCCCCAGGACAGACGAGCTTCCTGATGTTCACACAAGTGGGAGGCACTAGGTGTCCCTGGGACTCACACACAGCTTCAGAGTCTCAGGGAGACCTGGGGCATGCAACTTTAAGGCCTTGCTTAACTGAGTCAGAGCCAGGATCCTGCCTCCACTTGGTGGCTGTGATCTGGCTGATACACGATGGCAGCCAGAGTCCAGCAAGCTGGCTCAGCAAAAGAAAGTCCTTGTCATGCAAACCTGAAGATCTAAGTTCAGTTCTTGGAATGCATTGTGGAAGGAAGGAACCTACAGACCCAGAAGCTGGTCTCTGATCCCCAGATGTGCCACAGAATGTGTGTGCTCACACACACACAGACACACACACACACACACACACACACACACACACACCAGACACACACACAAAGTTTTTTCTTTATTTTTTAATTGCTAGCCATTCCATGTTTACCAACCAAATAGACACCGTGCAAGCACAATGGTGCTCTGGGGGCAGGTCAGACACAGTTAATCCTAGGAATGTGGTGGTCATGATGTGCTGTCATGCACATTGCTGCCATAGGGTGGCAGCACTGAGGCATGAGGGAGATGGACGGGGCATAGCGCTGAAAGGCAGAAATGTCCCAGAAGGTGAGAGGTTATGGGTATAGGGTATGGGGATGCAGGTAAGTGAGGCAGACCATGGTACACAGCACATACCAAAAGACAGGAGGGTGGCAGGAAGGGACACCAGGGCACATGCTTCCAGGGAAGCCTTTTTACTGTCTGTAACCCACTTGTCCTCAAATCTCCGCAGGCAAGATGTCCTTCGAGGGAGCCAGGCTCAGCATGAGGAGCCGCAGAAATGGTACTTTGGGCAGCACCCGGACCCTGTACTCCAGTGTGTCTCGGAGCACAGACGTGTCTTACAGTGACAGTGTAAGTCCACACTAAGGCCACGGGACACAGCTAGGGTTACTGGGTGACCAATCTGTCATCTTTAAAAAGATAAGCTCTTGTGTCCTGGGTAGTTTTGTTTTGTGAGTTGTTTCTGTAGAATGTAGAAGCATGTTTATTGCTGTATTGTATTTCAAGCATTTCTCATTTAAGATAGCTGTCATCTTAATATATCATGAGGAAAATGTAAACACCATGTTTCTTTAATCATTTTTATTTTCTGGTGAAATTTGAAGATTTCATATGAGTGCACTGTATTTGTAGCATCTCCAGTCCCTCTCTTTCCTGTCTAACTCCTCCTCCTCTCTCTCTCTCTCTCTCTCTCTCTCTCTCTCTCTCTCTCTCTCTCTCTCTCTGTGTGTGTGTGTGTGTGAAGCCTATTGGAGCTATCTAATTAGTATTCGTATGGATCACCTCTCTCCTAGCAGCAGCTGACTCCCTGTAGCCCTTCCGTGTAGGGGTGGGGCTTCATGAAATTTTCCTCCATCCATTGGCACGCCAATTAACACGGACTTTGCAAGTTTTGGGCAAGTAACCATGTTGTTGAGAGTTTAGGGGAGCAACATCTCTGTTCTCCTGTACAGAAGACATCATGCAGCAGACATCTTGGTTCCTACAATCTTTCTAGTCCCTCACCTATGCCGTTCCTCAAGCACTAGGTGCAGGGACATTGTAGATGGTCCATCTGGGGCTGGGCAGCCTAGAGCCATTTATTCTCTGCATTTTGGTCACGTTTTCAGTGTTGATTTCAATACTATGGTTGATTCTCTCCCTTCCACCCTGTGGGATTGAGGCTGAGCTGCGATGCCTATGTGCTTGTCTCAAGTTGTTCTCTTTGGCAGTGCTCTTGCCTCTGGTTGTTTTCTCTGGCCCATCTCTCCCCATCCTGAGCCAGTGCTGGCACTGCGGACAGGCCATGGCTTCTAACTGGGCCAGCTTAGTTGGACACCAGGAGGCTATCTCTGTTGAGTTTTACTCATGCCACACGTGGCCCTCTCCCACCAGCTCTCTATCCAGCTAGACACACACTTTTATTCATCAGAACACTGTAGTCTGATGTCTGGCTTCCACTGACTGCACCATTTGATGTTGGGGTAGAAACTAGCTTTATAAAGATGGAAAAGGAACAGGAGTGTGTGTCAGGGGGTCAGGGTGCCAGCGATGTCATCATTTTGATGGATTGTGTGGGTCTCTGAGCTGACAGCAAACTCACAAAAAGGAACAGCAAAGGCCTGTGCCTTCCTCCAGCTGAGACCTACATTCCACGGATGGAAGTAAGGAAAGAAATACTCAGGACCCAAAACATAAAGAGGCACCCAGCCTTGGGAGCCGCTTCTGACCTTGTACACCCCCAAGACTAAGAGTCCCCGTGACTACCTGGGAACCACCTCCAGCCTAAGAAGCAGAGTGCTTCAAAGTCCCCATGTGACCCTTCACTCCCTAGAAGGGTGTGGTCTCTTCTGCCTCAGGTTACAGGCACCCTTCTCCTGAGCCGTGTGTCACCAGGTCTTTGTGCAGCTGCTTATGTTGCTTGGCTTTGTCTCTGTTTGCTACAAGTGCAGCTGTGTCTGCAAGGATTCTTTGGTGAGTTCTTTATTTTTTGCTTAACACTACTATTTGGAGGGATTGGTCCATGTGAATTCACATAGCACCTGTAAAGGTTTTTTTTTTTTTTTTTTTTTTTTTTTTTTCTGCTATGTAGAACTCCACTATGGGCTTCTGCTTACCCAATCTCAAAGAGGCAGATACTCAGGTTTCTGGCTTTTGATGTTGGGAGCAAGACTACCTGGTATTCTTGGGTGTGTACACTGGATCTATCTGGGTGGGGGGTGGGGGGTGGTGGTGGCGAGAATGTCCTTTGAGTTGAGGACTGATAGCTGAAGATGGAATGTCTCCTTCTATGAGTCTGAGTTTAAGCAATGAGATTTATGGGGTTCACTCATGTTCAGAGGGTGAGAAAGGTAGTGAACTGCCAGGGTCTCCAGTGCCTGATAACCAAGGACAGGCTCACTTATGTTCAAAGGGTAAGGAAGGAGGCAAAGGTCCCCAGTGGACTTGTTAGTATAGGGGTTGGGGATGCATGGTGAACTCCATCCAGGAGAGGAACCCCACCTTTTGGAGTGCACATCTAGCACTGGCCATGCTATCGAGGACAAGAACTTAGGGCTGGCTTCAAGCCAGTCTATCTTGTGAGGCCACTTGGACGGGAAGTGGTCTGAGTACTTCAGCTGCCAGCACCCAATGACCTGCAATTGACTGGGGCTTCCAGGAAAGGGAAGCTCCTAGCAGCCCCACTTCATCAGGACCAGACATCTCTGAGGATGGAGCTCCACCTCCATGAGCTGAGGGAGTGCAAGTGGCTCATGAGAAACTGCTCTCCTCTTCGTGGGTCCTCAGAGAAATGGCTTCGTGTGCAATAGTCGTGAGGGGTGCCAGTTTACTCTCTCATCCATTGATGATGTGAGGTGTGAGGTCCTTCACCTTCCTCCTCATCTCCCATGGCAACCAACTGTTGTGTAAGGCTTTGTTCACCTGGTGTGTGTAAAATGGCCTCCTCTGGGTGAACTTTGGGTTCATTACTTTCCTGTGGGATCCTTTTTTCTTATCTGCTCTGTCTCTTGATGTTTTCCCATTGGGCCATTTGCTTTGTTTTTACCGATTGACAGTCCTTTTGTATTCTTGCCACACTAGTTATGACACACAGCTCTTGCAGATCTCTCATTGTGAGGAATGTGAGTATTTTTAAAATACTATTTTGAAGTGTCTTACTCTGCCAACTAAAGGTTTTGGCTGGTTGCTGCAACTAGTTTCCAGTTGTGCCTAACCACCTTGCCCATATTAGAATGAATTCAAATGTATGGCATTTTGGGAAACATCTCCTTTTTAAAAAGCAGGTGGAAGAGGCATGGAAATATGCATAGATAGTTTTTCTCATCCTAAACTATCATCCTACACTTCTATCATATGCATAGATATATATGCATAGGAAATATGCATAGATAGTTTTTCTCATCCTAAACTATCATCCTACACTTCTGTTTCCTGATAACTGTGAAGACTGAAAAACATTGTGTGTATGTGTGTGCGTGCGTGTGCACATGTGCTCATGTGTGTGTGTGATGCCATTTTTACATAAGACAACTCTATGCAACTTTTAGAAGCATTTTCATTTAGTCAAACAGTTTAAATGTATGTGTCAATAAAAATAAACTCAGATTACAGTAAAAGAAGCAAAGAGGTTGCCATGGCAATCTTTGAAGGCGTGGTAGAACAGAGCATTCATTAATACTAGCAGATCTGAGAACAAACAAGTAATGTACTACTCCATGTTTTTCTCTTCACAGGATTTGGTGAATTTTATTCAGGCAAATTTTAAAAAACGAGAATGCGTCTTCTTTACCAGAGACTCCAAGGCCATGTAAGCTACAACTTTCCTTCACGTTTGCCTCTGTGGTTCAGAGAACAGTCTCACCAACTGTTACTACATGAACAGATGCCCACGAGTTCTTTCCTGGAGGTGGTTGCATCTTCTAAGTCCCTGATGGTGTGTGATTAACATGGATTTGACACACCTGTAGTTGTTCCCTGGTCCTGTTCTTCCCTCTTGGCTTTTAGCTTTGGTAATTTAGCAGTTGGGAAAGTCACTGAGAGAGAATGTCACTCCCTGCAACTGCCATGAGCCCAGGAGTCCACCCTGCTGCAAACACTGCAAGCAAAACTACACTACTGTCACTTCTTCCCAACTGTGGTCCTTAGAACTTCCCCTCTAGCTGGGTGTTTCTCTACCCCAAGTCTCCTGTGTTTGGGGGAGACCCCACAAGCCTCACACACAAGGGGGCTTTTATAATGTTAATGAGCTGGTGAGAAAATGAACAGATTTGATCCTGTGTGATACAAGACAAGGGACTCAAATGAAGTGGCGAGAAATATTGACACCCCTATTTCATCGTTATTTGACAAACTAGATGACACAGGCCAAAGATCTCTGCTGAGACCCTGGGGTTGCCACACATGGGCTAAGCCCAGAGAACCTTTAGTTCCATGCCTAGCAGATGTCTGTTTCTTGAGGGGTCCCTGGAGGAAGATGCTGGAACTTCTTCCCTGCTGGGCACCTTTGAGGTACTGTGTAGCCCAGCAGATACCTGCTAACACTCCCAAAGTGGGAGTCCCATGGAACCAGTCCACACTGTTCTCCTCTCACTTCTCGGGTTCTAAGTAGAATCAGGAAGTCCACCATCCACAATCATAGCTCTTCACAATAAAACTCCCTGCACATACATGCTACCAATATGGCAGTGACATGTGACTACTGATCTTTTGGAATGTAGCTAGTGTCACCAGTGAACTGAATTACTGACTACAATTACTCTTCATTAAGCTGCAAATAGCCACTCATGGTTCATGGCCATAATAGAGATGTGTGATTCATAATAGCTCTGAGTGATTCAGAACTTTTGTTCTGAGGATGTGAACTAGGGTACCAATGCCTCCCATCCTTCCCAGCTTCCCTCTCTGCTAACTCTGCCCCGCTTCCATGTGTCTATCCTCCCAGTTCTTTCTTGGTAAGCTCCTTTTCTTGTTTCTAAACAATTCATGCTTATTGGTTCTTGGAGGGCTATTAGCCCATAAAGGAGATAGACAACTTGCTTGGTCAAACGGTCATTTAAGACATTACCCCTATCCTTAGCAGGGAAAGGGGCTCAAGAACATGTCCTCAGTTATAGCAAGGACAAATGGGTTTCTGTCACCCTGCCAATGAGCTTGGGTGGCTGTGGGCATGGCCAAATGAGAGTGGGATTGTCAGGCAGCAGTGACAGAGTGGAGCAGCCTTGTCTCCGGATGTACCCTGGGACTTAGTGAGTGAGAGGGCTCGCAGAAATGGCTCAGGCCCAGCAGACTCTGTCCTCTTGGATAAGTTGAGTGAAGCTCCCTGGGGGGTGGGGCTATGCAAATGAAGGCAAGGACCCTGCTGGGGAGGGCACAGGATCTAGTCTGGAGCTTGAGTTTTTACAATTTTAGAAAAAAAATATTTTATTATTTCCACAGGTATTTTGAGTTGCTCCCTGAGGTAACTAGAGGTTTCCGTTACATAGAGTTCCATGAGTTGATTTGAAAAGGGGAGACTTGCTATGGGGAGACAGGAGTGCCACCTAACAGCCCGCAGTGGTTGGGTCTCTTGTGTAGTTAGAAGTTCTGTGACTAGATATGTGGGGTCTCGGGAAGTCCTCTCTATTCTCACCTCATCTCTACTCTCTGTGCCTATTTCCTCCTTCCTTGGTACTGACAGGACTCTTGTTGTATGACCTGGAGGGAGAGGAGAACAGGTCTTTTGGTCCTAATTCTGATTTTGTTCCCAAATTTCCAAGAAAGGGACACTGATGTCAATACTGTCCCTGTTGACTGTGGGCAGATGTTCAGGGTTATGGTGCATAGACAAGGTCACCTTGATGCAATCTCGGTGCTGGGGAGTAAGGTCAGTCTTGTCAGTACCCAGGTCAAGTGTGTACTCCCCAGCAGGGTCCTGTAAGAGGTAGCAATAGCAACAGTTTCCTGGATTGAGAGCAGCTGCTGATGAAGACTCCTGAAGAGATGCCTTTATTCCTCTTGCTAGTCTCTCCCTTGGCTTTGGTGGCTAGCCTGACCTCTGTACTTCACATTAGCTTAGAATCCCTGAGCCCCTGGAATGTAGCTGAGGTCATAGCTTCCTGGCAGTGGAAACAGGCAGGTTTGGTTTGGCCATTCATCATCTTCTTCTGCAGTGATCATGATACTTGTCTACTGAGCTGTGAGCTCCTTCTGTTGAGTATTTAGAAGGATTCACATGAACACACTCCACTCTCATCACCTATAAATGAAAACACCACCTACTGCCAGACAGCAGTCTTAGGACTCGCCCTACGTTTTGCTACATGCCAGACAAACTCAATGGTGAGGAGGACCTTGAAGCATAGAGCTTCCTCTGCTCCATGGCAGCTGCGTGTATGCATCCTTGGGTCTTGGAAGGGAAACTAAAATGTCTACTTGACACACACACAAATCATTGAGGATGCTTGCAGATGCAAATTATTTACCAGAAGACTGATCAATGACACTCCTATGCGCTCGTCCACTCACACAGTGCTTGTTAGATGGCATTCTATTTTTGTACAGAGAATATAAAGTAAAGAATCCAGCCAGAAACAACTGTAACAAGATTTTCTCAATTGCTATATCGTTATGTGGCTCAGCCTGTTGTGGGAATCTTTGCTCCAGAATCACCTTGTTTAGTTAAGCGAGTGTGTAGGGCACAAGGCTAAAGTGAGGAAATCTTTTACACTGCTTCCATATCTTGGAGAAGGTCCACATCTTGGGACACAGTCTTTATTGTGAGAATGAAGACGTTAATTCTCCTAGCCATGGTCAAAGGGTATAAAAGAGAGCACCGGGCTTTTGGTCAGCCACAATGATGGTGGATGACATTGTCTGGCTCCATGGTTCCCTTGTTCTGTCCTTCTGAACAAACTTCTGTCATACTGGTCAAACATGGGCTGCATCTGCAGATATTTTATTTCTTTTTGGCTGTTAGCCCTTCAGTATTCCTTGCCTTCATGCACAACCCTGAGCTGAAGATCTCCTTTTCAAAGCATGCACTGTGCACCAGATGGACTTGATGCTTTGCTCCATTTCCAGACCTCACAGCAAGCCTGGCAGGGAAGAAGGGACTTTACCAGGGCCAAACGAATCATTTGGTTGGTCCTTTCATGTTCTTCGCCAGGTTTGTACTTAGACACTCCCAGGAGATCCTGAGCAATGCGAGGACAGGAAATCACAAAGTCTCAACTTGGGATGTTGCAGATATTATTTTATCATAAGCAGTGTTCTCAGACCCTTGTTGAACAATTGTAGAGTACGATGGAAGGAGGGGAGGAAAGGCTTTACCACTTAATGTGTATCTTTTCATCCCCTTTCTGCTTCCTGCATGATGTATGTCACATCATGGACAGTTAACATCGACTTCTGCTGTGCTTTCAATGGGAGGAGCTGGTACCCGCTACTGCAATTGTCCTTGTCTAGCTCTAACTATTATTGGTCCAAAGTCTCTGAAGCAGCTATTATTCAGTAGAGAAGGGTAATTTCTAAGGGAGAACTGTGGGCCCTGAGAAGGGACAATGTCTCCCCCAGTGAGTCCAGCTCACGGGAAGAAGAGTTTATCTGCACCCAGAATAGCATCCTTTGTTGGGCGTCTGGTGAGGCTGGCACTGAAGCACAATGCCTGCATGTTCCTGGGCTCCTGTGATGTAGTGAGGATCCACGTGAGAAGCTGAGTCAAGGGTTCCCAGATCCCTGAGCTCCATCCTTACCAGCTTCATGGCTTCTTACACAGCCAGTGGGCTCCATGTGGCTCTGTTCTCCGCCTCTTTCTGATTCCAGCACAGGATAAGCTTGTTGGCAAACAGATAATTAGCAATGGGAACAAAAGGCCAAACTAGTTTCTAGACAACCAACCAAGATGAGGGAATAGTCTGGGAATGCGAGGCCATGATAGGATCTTGTTTTGTGTTGACTGAAGTTAATAGTGCATTGTTTACCCTACGATGTGATAAACCGTTTAAGTAGATGGAAATCTGTTGCTTCCCATGAACATGGCTTGCTCAGGGAGAGCATATGCAAGTGTGGTTATGCTCAGAGCCAGCACATCGAAGGCACCCAGATCAACCAAAATGAGAAGTGGAACTACAAAAAACATACCAAGGAGTTTCCAACAGATGCCTTCGGGGACATTCAGTTTGAGACTCTGGGGAAGAAAGGCAAGGTAAGCAACAGTGTTCTCCTTTCATATATGCGCTAAGAGCTTGGGCTGCCTGAGTTACCTTGAGCTGTCCAGTCGCGTAGAGGGGGGAGGGGATTGGGTAATAACCACCAAGAATCATAGAAAGAAAAAGACAAGTTGTGAAAGCCAAAAGACTAGATTATGTTCAGTGAGAAAACTCAGCAGTGAAGGATGGGATTGTGACTGGAGCTGTACCCTAGACATGTCATGGGTCCCTGTAACATCTGAGCCTAACTTTTAGAGGATAGCAGAGTGCTTTTTGTGAGTGGTCTCTTTAGTTTGAGACAGATATTCTGAGGATAATACTGTAGCTCCGATCAGGGCAACATTTCTCCATATCCATGCATTTTACCGGGCTCCTTCCATTAGAAACTGGTCTTACCCCACTGTTTCAATGACAGCACAGTTCACAGGCTGGATACCTAGACCTTGACCTCATGTATCCCCAAGCCCTGACTTGGCAGTCCCTGAGCACACCCAGCTTCATTCACTGGGGATCTGCCCCAGGATGGGTCAGTGAGTCTCTCTATAGCCCTGCCCACTCCTTCCTTGACTCATCCAGGTGTGCCAGGATGACTATTTGAGAACCCTGTAATCATCTCTCCTACCCTGTTTCCAATACCTCAAAGGCCAGGTAGAATTGGGGGTTCACCGTCTGGTTTGTGGAACCATTCAGGGTCACCCTTCCTTCACATCTTCCTTCCACTTTCCTATGAGGTTCTGGTAGCAGCCCTGCCTAGGACACTCCTGTGCCCCAGGAGCAGGCAGCCACTCAACATCCCAGGGGCAGAGCACACAAACCTGGTGCTTTTATCCTGCCCCCACAGTATTTACGCTTGTCCTGTGACACGGACTCTGAAACCCTCTACGAACTTCTGACCCAGCACTGGCACCTCAAAACACCCAACCTGGTCATTTCCGTGACGGGTGGAGCCAAAAACTTTGCTTTGAAGCCACGCATGCGCAAGATCTTCAGCAGGCTGATTTACATCGCGCAGTCTAAAGGTACGCAGGAATTGAGAGAATACCCAGGGGTCATTCTGCACTGCATCTTTGGGTGCTGGGGACAAAGTTTCCACATGCCACTTTCCTGCAGAATCCAGATGCTCTTAGAGCTGTGTGTGTATGTGCACATAATTATATGTGGGTATGCTCAGATGAGTTCAGGTACCTTCAGAAGCCAGAAGAGGGCATTGGTTCTTCCTGGAGATAGAGATAGAGGCAGTTGTGAGCTGCCATTTGAGTATTGGGTTTGGATCCAGGTCTTCTGCAAGAGCAATCTACACTCATAATGGCTACCTTTCCAGCCTCAGAGAAACATAGTTGTTATTTTATTACAAATATAATTCTCAGGTGGATGGGAAAGACAAGATACTCTGGTTGACAGATTCACAGAGTAACTCTCACTCAGGTGTTGCCTTGATTAAAAAAAAAAAACAAACCTCCCAGTATTTTAATTATTTACACGTATAAAATTTTACCCAGAAGAGTCTATTAAATCAAAAAGGGTGTTTTAATTAGGTTTATCTTTAATCTCAGAGATCATTGATGTACTTTCGGAAGCAGAGGCTGCAGGATGGGTTGGGAGCATTGCGTGGGTGCATGACCAGATAACGATGGCTCTGACTTCATACACTCACCTTAGGGGCTTCTCTCCTTTTGCCTTTTCGGTTTAAACCCTTTCAAGTCTTACAGAAATGTTTCAAGATGAATATAAATGCACACATCTAGATTTACTGATGGCCATCACTTCGTACATTTGTCTTCTATTGTTTTATGAATATTTGTGTACTAGAGTTTGGGGCCAAATGATTTTAAAGCAGGGTACAGACATCATGACTCTTAGCCAAGTTCACTGGCATGCATCTCCTAAGAGGAGGGGTGTACCTGTACATATATCTTAGTGCAATTATCCAACCCAGGGCAGTTTACACTGGGACTATCATATAATAGTTTATTGTGCCCCTTTAATAATGAGCTTTCTAAGTAAGAAACTTAGTCTCCATCTGGATTCCAAATACCTCAGTTTTCTTACAACAGCACTAAGTCTCAGCCTTTGTCTGGCTTCACACTTCAATGAACACACACCAATAGCTTTGTAGATTGCATCTCAGCTTAGATTTGATTGGTGTCTTTCTCGTAAGTGAGCCCAGTTTATCTGAACTCAATATTCTTGGAGCTTCTTTTGCAGAGATTCATTGACTAACAGAACTGAGAAGACACACTTTATCTGAGATATGAATTTCCCAGTGTATGTCCAGGGTTGTTGTGGGCCCTGGGAACATGATAGAAGAAAATCCACAAAGTCCCTGGCATTGGGGCTAGCAAGATGGCTCAGCTCAGCACATAAAGGTGCTTGCTGTCAAGTCTGAAAATTTGGGTTTGATACCGGGAACCCACATGATGGAAGGAGAGAACTCTGACACTTGGGCTGTAGCGCCCTGGGGCTCATGGCAGGAAGGTTTTTTTTAGGAGTCTGGAAACACAGGACAAAAACCTTCCGCAGTATGAGCTGAAGTTCTGGTCCTCCTCTCTCCTCCACAGGTGCATGGATCCTCACCGGAGGCACTCATTACGGTCTGATGAAATACATAGGCGAGGTGGTGAGAGATAACACCATCAGCAGGAATTCAGAAGAGAACATTGTGGCCATCGGCATAGCGGCGTGGGGCATGGTCTCCAACAGGGACACCCTCATCAGGAATTGTGATGATGAGGTATGGATGGAGCTTTGCAAGATCACGTGGGAGAAAGACCAGGGCAGTGGTTATGGCAGTGGTCCTCAACCTTCCAGATGCTGCATCCTTTAAAACCGTTCCTCATGTGGTGGTGACCTCCAACCATAAAATCGTTTTTGTTGCTACTTTTATAGCTGTAATTTTGCTACCGTTATGAATTGTAATGTAAACATCTGATATATGGGATATCTAATTTGTGACCCCTGTGAAAGGGCTGTTTGACCTCCAAATGGGTTGCAAGCCAGGGGTTGAGAACCACAGGTCTTGGCCTGAAGGCTAGGGCTCTGATGGAGCTAGATCATGGAAAGCCTGCCTTATAAGAATAGCATTTTTTTTACCTTGGCAATTAAAAAACAAGGATTGTCTGGGGATACTTAAGGGACTCCAAAGCATAGGCTAATCCTGAGGTAGTTTTCAATTAAAGTCTGTCCCCAGCAAACTCAGGTTAGATTTGGACCCATTGTTTTTATAACCACGATCCAAATCTGTCTCAAAAGAGTTCACCTGCAGGTATGATCTCGCATTGCTGTACCAGAGTCTTGGGAATTTAAATCTATTATTGTTCAAATCTACACCACCAAGTGTTTCTTGAGAACTGATTTAGAGAGTAGCAGGACTCCCTCAAATCTCGTACAGAATGTACTAGAGGCATGTGATGTCTTTTGTCATATGTGTTGAACATGACGTTTTAGGAACAGCGAGAAACTTCCAATTCTAACTCAGAAGATTTGGGGTAGATGTTCAGAAATGTAAATTTAATACACATATTCATCCAGCTGTGGCTCAGGAGACATTTAGATGGTTAATGTTAAGAGATCTGTGGTTTTAAAAACCATGGTTCACTTTCCTGTCTCTCACCATTTTTAAGATTTAAAAGGGGCACAAAGAACCTAGGAGTCAACTCTGTGTTCTTCCCAGAAAAACCATTTAGAAATGTATCAAGAGGGTAAAATTTGTTTATAGAAAAGTCTCAACAATTAAAGTCATAAATTCATTCATGGAGAATTTAATATTAGGGCAGTATGTTCATTAAAATATTTCTGTAATAACCAAGAATTGACATGAATCTAAATATCCAACAATACTTGTGACTAGGTATTTATTATTAGATATTATAATTTAGTAATATTACTACAGAGGGAAGTCTCACACAAAAATGAAGTCAAACCATGGAGGTAGGAAAATACTACTTCTGAGGATGTTTTAACACCATGGGGATGCTTATAATTATAAATAAGAAATTATAAAACACAGGCATGCAGAAAAAATAACTAAATGCACATCAACTCTTGATAACAACAACTCCTGGCTCTCAGAATTAAGTATAATTTACATTCTCCTCTTACATTCTGCAGACTTTGTTTCTATAGGAAACATAGTTTTCAGATGGTTAAATTATACCATTAGTTTTTATTTCTTTCATGTCTCCGATGCCAGTCTTTAGCAGATGATGTGGTTTTGCAGCAAACTCTTAGGTGGTGGTTGTTGTTGTTGTTGTTGTCATTAATGTTGTTGGCCTCGTCTTCCGACATGGGCTCACGTAGCTATGACCTGAGTAGAATAGAAACTCAGCCAAAGTGAGCTGAGGCCACAGTTCGAAACGCTTGTGTGCACTTTAGATTCATTTCTGAGTATTTTGTCTTCCATCATCTGTTTCCTTTTAATTCTTTAATCAATATTATATCTTTGAGTCATGTGAGTATTATACGCACATGAAAAAAAAAAAGGCAGCACTTCTGCAGTCTGTCCTAGGCTGTCTGTTATACTTTTTCTGCTTGAACTTTGATGTTCTTTGTCAGGTACAGTCAGAAGAGGAAGTATATAACAAACACTCATTCTCTAATTTCAGTAGGGTCATAATAATGTCAGCCTGTATCTCAAAGACAAGTGTCCCTGTGCCTTGCAGGGACATTTTTCAGCTCAATACATCATGGATGACTTCACTAGAGATCCTTTATACATCCTGGACAACAACCATACCCACCTGCTGCTTGTGGACAACGGTTGTCATGGACACCCCACGGTGGAAGCCAAGCTCCGGAATCAGCTGGAAAAGTACATCTCTGAGCGCACCAGTCAAGGTCAGCCGTTAGGGATCCAGAGGCCAGCCACGAGCTGTTGTGGCAACAGCTTGTGCCACATTGCTAGCCCTCTTGATTCCATGTCTTCACTGCTAAAGAGGAACTAATATTTCTTCTTTCTTCAGCATCCCAGGAGTGTCTCTGCTTCAGAGTCACTGACACACATCCTTCAGCATGCTGAAGGCAGTGACAGATAGCTTCTTACACTTTTGTATCAGTTTAAAAGCCTGCTGGCTTTTCTTCTATTAGCATTTAGAACAAGTGAAGCCCCTAAGGGAAAAGTATGTATTTAAGAAGCAATGCACTTAGGTAGGGTTAGGTAAGAAACCAGCCTACTAATGTCACAACCAAAAAGTTATTTATTTATTTTATGTATGTGAGTACACTGTAGCTGTCTTCAGACACACCAGAAGAGGGCATCAGATTCTATTACAGATGGTTGTGAGCCACCATATGGTTTCTGGGAGTTGAACTCAGGACCTCTGGAAGAGCAGCCTCTTAACCAATGAGCCACCTTTCCAGCCACCCTGGAAGGTTATTTAATGCTTTAGTTTCTATGGACTACCAGGATAGGATCACCTAAAACATTGATTTTGCGGAAACTGAGTCCAATATTTTGTTTGATAAGCCACAGGTGTCTTCCCTTCCTGTGGACAGGGTGCTGAAGGGCGTCTTGCTTTGGAGAGGAGTTGCTCTGTGAATGAGTGACAGTGACTCACAGGACATCCTCAATTGTTTTCCCTAAGAAAGCTATTTATAGATGCAGTAAACTCCATTGAGAGAATGCCTCATTATACAAATTTGTCCCCCACTTATGAAAGCATAGGATTACACAAATGAGGGAGAGAATATGAGCAAACTTCAGCCCACTCTAATCAAATCCACAACTGTTGATGAAGCACCAGCTTCAGCATTTCAAAAAGCAGAGACAAATGGCAACACTGTGCATGTCACACAGTTGATGGTCTGGTGCACGGTGATTCATTCTGTGTGATCTCTCCATTCAAGATCAAGGTCAAATCCAAGCAGCTATGACCCAAGCCATGAACTCTCAGAGTGGACACTCCTCCCACCTCCAGTCCTTAAGATGGAATCCAAACACAGTTTATTCTTTGTTTTACAGATTCCAACTATGGTGGTAAAATCCCCATCGTGTGTTTTGCCCAAGGAGGTGGAAGAGAGACTTTGAAAGTGAGTTCTGGCTTGGTTTTTTGAAAGGCTGGTCTACAGCTTAGGCTGGTCTACAGCTTACTCAGTAGATACCCCCCACCCTCAGTCTTTTGGGTTTATCTGATCTTTTAAAACTAAGTTTCTAGATACTGTATAAAATCAAATATACTGTGAGCTTTTCATACATGAACATCCTGCGTTTTCCTCACGTTCAGCAACTCTCTCTCCCCATTTCTTTCATCTCTTTCCTTCTGCCACACAGTTCCTTCTCCCTTCATGGAGTGTGTGTGTGTGTGTGTGTGTGTGTGTGTGTGTGTGTGTGTATACTCTAGATTCTCCATACAAGAGAAAATATGATTGTCTTTTCTTATTCAACATTATTATCTACAGTGCCAACCGTTTCCCTACAGATGACAAAGCTTTCTTTATATCTGACTAAAACTCCATTGTTTTAACCAACACTATATCTTTCCACCTATCGGGTGGCTGGTCTGATTGTATATCTTAGCTATCATGAATAGTTCCATAGTGAACATGGGAGCGCTGGTGTCTCTCGTGCCAGCTGACTTAGATTCCTCCCAGGTGTATACTCCTGAGTAGTATGCTGGGTCCTGTGGTTTTTTTTTTTTTTTTAATTTTTATTTTGAGATACCTCTGTTTATTCCCATAATGACTGCACTAATTTAAACTCCAATCAGAAGCACATAAGGGTCACTTTTCCTTGGCACCCTCGCCAGCATGTTCTCGCTTTATTTCTTGATGCTAGTCAGTCTGTCAGTGGTGAGATGTCCGAGGATGTTAAACATATTTTTATAATTCTTTGGCCCTTGGTGCTTCTTCTTTTGAGGACCCATCTGTTGCCTTTAGTTGCTCATTTGATGACTATTTAATTTGGGACTTTGGTACTTAACTCTTGGAGTTTATAGATTCTAGATATTAATATCCTGTTAGCTGTATAGCAGGCAAAGCGTTCTCTCTCATTCTGGTAGCCGTCTCCTCACTCTGTGGACTGTCTTCTTTGCTATGGAAGAGCTTTCATATTTTATCTAACTCCAGTTCTCAATTCATGCTGCTATTTCCTGACCCATTGGGATCCTTTCTGGAAGGGACTTGCTTCTGTATTTTGAAATGTACTGGCTACATTCTTCTACCTCTGTTCAAAGTTTCAGGTTACATATTAAGGTCTCGGATCCACTTTTTTTTTTTTTTTTTTTTTTTTTTTTTTTTTACTTTGGTATAGGATGAGAGATAACCATCTATCTAGCCCCCTTCTTCAATTTTAAAAGATAACTTTCCTGAGTATGCTGATCTCTTTGGCAGTTTTTGTTTGTTTGTTTCCCTGATTCAGGGTTTCCCCTGAGTCCACTGATATCTCCAGTGGGATTACTGTTGTGAATTGGCATCTTTTTCTGCAACTTTAGATAGTGCTTCTATGGTCTTACCATTTTAGCTGTATTACATTGTGGAGAGATTTTTTTTTTCCTGGCTGTATTTATTTAAGTTCCAAAACAATGCTTGTATTTGGATGGTCCTTCCATTCCCAACTGGATCGTTTGCTATAAATTGCATTGGATAGCTTTTCTGTGTTTTAAGTTTTAATTGCAGTTTCTTCTTCTCCCTGACAGTGTTACAAATTTGGTTTCTATATGATGTCCTAAATTCTTGAAAGCTATGTTCATGGACTTTCTTGACTTTGTCATCTATATGTAACAAGCTCTTTATTAAAGTAGGAAACATTTTCCCACCATGCACTGTTCCTTTACTAGACACAGGTTGCTCTTCAGCTGAGAAGTGTGAGGAAATGTATTCAGAATGGCGTGAGCAGCTCCTGGGGATCCTGGACTCCATGTGCAGGAATCTCACGGCCAGGTGATGCTGCCAACATGGAGTGCCTGGATGATTCTGCACCTGTGACACTGAGTATCTGGGCAAAGACTCCACTTTCCCACCCATACCCTGGGTCTTGGTGTTACTGTTGCACTGAATTCAGGCCTCTGGCTCTGTAGAAATGAACATCAGCAAGACTGCATTGTAGTTAATGGATACATTGTCTTCAGAACTTTTTTTTTGCTATAGGAATAAAATATAAGAAAATAACAATCAACTCTTCTTAATTATTTCTATGCCCACCTCCCCTTTCCTGATTTTAGTTTAAAACTGGAGTTAGGGTAAGCAGACCTGCACACAGTCACCTTCTCTGCCCCCAGGAACTCAAGTGTATCACCAGAGTTCCCAGCCCTTACTGGAAAAATTACCTGGAATCATAGATGAACGCTCACTGTCTGTCCTTTCATGGAACAATGGCCTTTCATTCAACAGATACTTAGATGCTTTTGTTTGTTTTCCATTCAGGAGCTTTTCAAAGAAAAACGCTTTAAAAGAATTTTCAGGGAACAATTAAAATGAACCTTTTTTTTTTCAGTGTGAAATGGCCATCAGACAAATGCTGAAAAGGGAGCCATATAAAGAGGAGTTGTGGAGAGGGTGTGAAATAGATGGCCCATTTAGGGCTGAGCGCTCTGCAGTTTCTCAGTCTCTGCACTTTGCACAGCTGTAGTTCTCTGTGTTAATCTCCATCTACTGCAAAAAGAAGCTTCTCTGATACTGGCTGACTGGGTCACTAATCTGTGGGTATAGCATTAAGTCACTGAGAGTCAGTTTAATTCTACGCCCACTTAGCAGAGTGACAATCATGGGTTCTCCCCTAGGGCCTAAGTGTCTCGCCACAGGTTCCTGGTCCTGTTTCTGAACAGTTCTGGCTAAGGGTCTTATCTTGGGGAGTGTGCCTTAAATCCAATCAGAAAGTGATAGGTTACTCCCATGACATTCAGGTCTCCTACTGTACCAGTGCGCATGTCTTGCCTGGCCACTTGCTATTGTAGCTCACAGGATCCACAGCTGGGTAAGACTGAGGATTACTTTTCTACTCTGGAAGTGCATAGCACTTTCCCGCACTGTGAATGCTAGTCAGTAGAGATGAGGTTTCCAGGTCAGTATTAGCTTGATTTCTCCGTGTTCTGACTAGTGTGGGTGGTGTCTTTAGCAATAGGCTCTTATTGTCAAGGATAATACCCTGTAGTGTTTGGGGAGGGTGTCTTTGAAACCTTACTGGCCAACAACTCTTCAAAAACTAACCCATGCCTTTTTAAAAAAAAAATTAGTCTGTGATGTCCCCTAGAGCCTTTGCTGACTATTTATTGGTTGGAATGATGTGGGAGGAGCTGGTGGAAGGAGTAACCAGAATCAAAATGCATTGTGTGAAATTCTCCAAGAACTAGAATAAATGAGAGAGAATAAAGAACGGACAGTCAGTGATGGCAAACAGCAGAGGTGGGGAGAGATGGTAGATCAGAGAGATGGTGGAGCAGAGAGATGGTAGGTCCATCTTGAGTGTGGACTCTGAAGCATGTGAATGGACTTCTGGCCTGTTCCCTCAAACTCAACATAGCTCCACGCTCTTGGCCTGATGGGCTTGTTTTCTCTATGGGAAGCGTTCAGCCTGTAAAGAAGGGCTTACAGGTTTTTCTGTGCCTATGTGTACTAATCCCTTGATCTTGAAGTTACATGATGAAGGGTCTGAGTCCCCTCTTCCAACTTCCAAAGTTCTTGCAAAGAAAACATTGGTGGGAGAGGTGTTTATCCAGAAAGCAATATTTCAAGAAACTTCTTGCAATGAGTGAAGAAAGGAAGAAAGGAGTCAATGAATAAATCACATGGCTAACTGCTTTTAAAGTATTTTCAGGGCATTGATTATTTCCTTTACATAAGTTGTCAATAATAAGTTATATTCAATATAATAATAAGGGTATTTTCAAACTACCTCTTTATGGAAGACAAACTATTACATTTTTATGGAATTTGTCATTTTCTCAGGTTGTCAAGTGATTGGCTTTACTTTTCCCATCCATAAAGCCAATGAGGTTGGTTTGATTTTGGTTTGAAATAAATGTCACATCTGGAAAGGCAGAAAGAAGCATCAATGCATTTTCTTCACTGGCTTGATTTAGAACCTTGGGCCTGAGCTGGACCATGCTGGTCACTACAGACTCTTCTATCTGTCCAATTCCCTCTCCTAGGCCATCAACACATCCGTCAAAAGTAAGATTCCCTGTGTGGTGGTGGAAGGCTCAGGGCAGATTGCCGACGTGATCGCCAGCCTGGTGGAGGTGCAGGATGTTTTAACCTCTTCCATGGTCAAAGAGAAGCTGGTACGGTTTTTACCACGCACTGTGTCCCGACTGCCTGAAGAGGAGATTGAGAGCTGGATCAGATGGGTGAGTTTGGGGGAAGATGCTGGGTATGGACAAGGCAGGTTTCTGAGATAGGACAATGTCTTATGTTTTTGATTCCACCAGCAATGGTGAGTATTTGAGTTTTCTTCATGACTTTGAGGCTGTTCTCTGGTCTATACTAGGTGTCTTGCTGGAAGTTGAAATTTGGATAAGTTGTATACTCTCCAATTATTTGTTCTTAAGAGATAGACTCAAGCCCTTTGCAAAGCTTGTTTTTTTCTTGTGCCACAATCCCAACGCATATGCTTCTGTGTTTGGTATGCATCACAGACAGGGAGAAACGAAGTCCCTAGAAATGCAGACTCTACCCAGAGTTGACATCTACAAGAGGGTGGCTTGCTCATAAGCTTGAAAGAATGGGGGGATCTGAAGTGGTCAGAAAACAGGTCCTTTCTAGATTAAGCCCATTGTCTAAAATTTAGAAATTTGGAGCCTAGAAATATGGTTGAATTTCATCCCTACAGCCGAGAGACAGCACTTGTATTGGGCTAAGTCTTGACTATTGATGGCTTGTGTGATCTTTCTACTGAGATATTGTGGTTTTTATTTGTTTGTTTGTTTGTTTGTTTTAGATTTTCACACCAAAAGGTAACACTGGTGGTTTTGTGGGACCGTTCTTGCAAGGATTATAGTTTGTCATGTCCAAGTTCAGCACAAGAATCAGGCAAATGGAGATGAAGACTGAAATGTATGGAAGGTTGAAGGCAAAATTGACCAAAGAGAGGCATCCAGCCATAGGCATCCTTCCTTGTGCTGAGTCCCAGTGTACTGGTTGGGCCCACACATCACAGTCAGTACATGACAAACATTGGTCTCCTTAGATCAGAACATCCCATTCTGCAAGCAACAGATACTAGGGAAGATAACTATCATTGATTTGGCTGGGAAAGGTCAAACTCACTGTCTATCCAGAAATGATGAAGTGGTAGAGAATGACCAGGAAGCTCATTCCTTGATATTATTTCCACGAAGAAATAGATAGATAAGGGGAAGTGTGCCTGCTGTCTGAAATGGGGATACATTTCTGACTCTCTACACATTGCACAGCTGTACAGTTTTAGCTAGTCCTAACAGGTGAACAGACAAATGTTCATCCCCAGTGTTGCATACCAGTCACCTCTTTCCATTTCCTGTGATAGGTGAAAATAATTCAGTAGCCAGTGCAAGAATACCCAGAGAGGAAGGAATGGAGAACTTTAGTTTGCCTCTTTAACATGGACCTGAGTCCATTCCAGTGGCTTTCTGTTTTAAGCCTTCTACAAGTTGACACATGGAGTCTGGTTCATATCATATCCAAAGAATGAAATAGTCCTAATTGTCCCTCCATTCTTTATGAGGGATTTTAAATTCTACTTCAAGAAAACTATCATAGCCAATTCATCCTAAGCTAAATGTCAGGCTAACTTTGCTGCCTTTGATTATATTATCATTTCTGTGATTCATATCTAATTTATATTCACATCTAATTAAATATATTTATTTCTAATCATGTCAACCAGAAGGCATACATAAAATGAAAATTACTCTGGCATTTTAACTATGCATTCATATGGAGTTGTGCAATTGGTACAGATTTCCCAAAAGACCTAACTTGGGAGTGGGATTATTAACTAATAAATATGTAAATTAGTGGAATATATGAACAACCTTCCAGTATAGTCTTGAGTGACCTCGCTGGTCACATGGATGGCTGACTTCCAAAATTGAACTCATGCTTACTCCATCTCTCCAAGAAATCCCTATCCCAGTGTCCCTGGCAGCACACCTTGTCCCCAACAGCTCCCTCACAGTGATTCCATATAACTACTATGGGCCCATCAAGACCTCAAGTCTTTATAGTATCTGAATATTAGCCACACTAAATACCATTCAGTCAAACACAGTTAGAAGGTCCACAGAATCCTCTCTAGGGCTGTCACTGTGCTCTGTATCTGTGTTTGTTTTCTTTTCTCCCCCTTTTATTACAAAATCAAAGATGTCTTACCCCAATCGAGCTGCTTTGTGACTCTTAACCCATGGTGGCTTCTCCTTCCTTCTCTTTCCTGTACATTCTTTTTTCTCATGATCCTCCTAGTCTCTCAAGCCCATGAAACCTAAATTCCACCTGTGTTTCCTCTGCCCAGCTATTGGCTATTGGCATCTTTATTCATCAATCAGAATTAACTTGAAATTAGGTGCTTTTTCAAAGACTGTTTTAAAATTAAACACTACAGAAAAATCACAAAGGCTATTTGTCTCTCAAAAATAATAATGCAAGTTATTGATCTCTCTAGCATCAAGTCCTCTTGCTTCTTGTTTTCCTTTGAATTATTCCTTCCTCCTGTCTCAGACTTCATGACCAACCACACTTAGAAGGCTTCCATGGTCTTCTGTTGCCTGTTCTTCATCCATTTACTTACCAAACAATTGGTATCTTTAGTGTGTCAGGTTTCATCTCTCTCACATTCATACATTCATACAGACACAGACACACACACACACACACACACACACACAGAGAGAGAGAGAGAGAGAGAGAGAGAGAGAGAGAGAGAGAGAGAGACAGAGAGAGACAGAGAGACAGAGAGAAACAGACAGACATGCACACATGTACATACAGAGACATACACCCTCACATACATACACAGAGACAAACAGACATGTATGCGCACACATACACATGTAGACATATAGACATGACTTACACACTCACATACAGAGATAGACAAACATGCATGCACACAGAGACATACAGACATACACATAGGCACACACTGACAGACAGACAGACAGACAGACAGACAGACAGACACACACACACACACACACACCCTAGTTAAAATGGGTCTTTCACAGCACTATTATAGGAACCTTTTGATGTGTGTGTCCCTATATAACTACTCTGACCACAGTAGTTGTTGTGGTCAAAGGGGTCATTTATACAATTCAGAAGTTAGAGGCTGTGATGTAGGTGAGGAGGAAGATCTAGAATCTTTGATATGTGGTCATTAAAAACAAAGATGGAATAATCATAGGTGGGAAGACTCATATAAAAGCCAGCTTCCTCCCTGGGGAGCTATAGGTAGTTAACGGTTGTTGGGGGGAGGAAGAGTCATATTCTCCGCTGGTGCAAAGTTGCCTGGGCTCAAGTGAGTGATCCTTCACTGATGTTCACACAGGCAACCCTAACTAAATGCAGGGACTCATGGAAAGACAAACAGACACACACACATACACACACACACAAATGCACACACACAAACACACATATGCGCACACACTCACACAAATACACACATGCACACACACACGGGGGAGAGATCACAGCAGTAGAAGGGAGATCTGTTGAGAAGAAAGGGTTTAGAGGGAGTAGGGAGGGAATACAAGAGGATAATGGGGGTAGAATCAAAGTGTGTGTGTGTGTGTGTGTGTGTGTGTGTGTGTGTGTGTATGAAAATGTGAAAGAATAGATTCATCAAAAAAGTTTATATTCGTCATGCCTAAGATCTGTTGATTGACAACATTCTTCATGATGAATTACCAGCTCAAAGAAATTCTTGAGAGTTCCCACCTCCTCACAGTCATTAAGATGGAAGAGGCTGGAGACGAGATTGTGAGCAACGCCATTTCCTATGCGCTGTACAAAGGTGAGTGGAGTCAGCCCCCTTAGAGTACATCCTTGGGAGATAACGTGACTGTTGTATAAGGGGAACTTCCTTGGATGGATGTATTTCACAGAATAATACATTCTATGTCACTAAAAGGCTGATCAAGCACAACCAAGGTGCTCTGCAAGCAGCTGTTTCTGATGGTGGTTTCAAGCACCTTTGGGGTCTCAGACTCAATTTAAAAATGTTGTAATGACTTTGTACTTCCAGGAGTGTGTGCACACATGCTTCACATACACACATGTTCATGTGCTACACACACACACACACACACACACACACACACACACACACACAACTTTGAATTCAACTTCAGGGGTTCACATATCTCCTGAAGGTTATGATTGACTTCTAGGAAGAGCAAGGCTTATCTGCCTTAGAATTCCATCAAACTGAACCAGATGTGGTGGCACATACCTTTAATTCTAGCACCTACGAGGCAGAGGTGGGTATATCTCCATGAGTTCAAGGTCAGCCTGATAGTAAGTTCTAGGAAAGCCAGAGCTATATAATGAGGCCCTGTCTCAAAAAAGGTATTCCATCAAAGTGGAATTATCTGTAGTAAATAGATACTAGTAAAGCCTTGCCTTTTAGATAGAAATACCTGACCAATAAATGCAAAGTGTGCAGAGAAAATCTGGGACCACATGGGTGTAATTTCATCATTAGGTATTTATTAGAAGATTCTTGTGCTGGTCAGAAGCTTGTCAATATTGATACTTATTCCAATATCTAGCTAGATATATAGATCTGGACAATATCAACTCTGGAAATAGTCATGTGTGCTATATTAGCTACTTCTTTTATTTCTGATGCCAAATATCTGACAAAAGTAACATAATGGAGGAGGACTCGTTTTGAATCATGGTTTTAAGGGATGTAATCTACCATGGAGGTGACAGGCAGCCCTGTGGAGGTTGGAGCAGATGGCTAAGACTCCTCACCTCCTCAGATCTGGATGGACTAGGAAGGAGAGCTAGAGATGGTAGACATAGATAGATAGATAGATAGATAGATAGATAGATAGATAGTATCGATAGATATATGATTGATCAATAGATCAATCGATAGATCGATTGATAGATTAATAGAAAGATAGATGAGAAGAAAGAGAGAGTAGGGACAGAAAAAGAAAAGAAGAGATTGGGTATGAAGTTTGGTCTCTAAGACCTGCTTCCTGTGACCCATTTACGATAGCTAAGCCCTGCCTCTTAGATGTTCCACAGCCTCTCAGAACTGTGCCAGTAACTAGAGCCCAAGAATTCAAACACAGAAGCCTGTGAGAAATATTTCACACTCAAATAATAACAAATACATTGTTGTGACATGGCTAATTGTTTTGTAGATTTAGATATAGGATAAGTAAAATATGACTTTTGGAATATAATACTTATGGAGCCTCAATCTATAGAGACATGTCAATATATCCTAGTTATACTGTATTCACATGTAACAAAAAAGGTATTTTGATATAGGTTGATCATTAGAGACTCCAGGGCATACACAATGCAGATTAGAATGGTGACAGTAGAGACAGGACAGTTTTGTCTGAGTCCAGGGCTTTGACAAGTGGCTCTGATAGTTGGACATAATAGCCTGGCTTCCTTATGTGTGGCCTGCTGGTCTGTCCCTTTTCTTCCTCCCCACTTCCAGCTTTCAGCACTAATGAGCAAGACAAGGACAACTGGAACGGACAGCTGAAGCTTCTGCTGGAGTGGAACCAACTGGACCTTGCCAGTGATGAGATCTTCACCAATGACCGCCGCTGGGAGGTAGCAGAAGCCTTGGGGGTCGGGGGAATGGTCTCAACAGGAGATGGTCTATATCCAACAGGGTCATCAATCTAGAATCTTGTTAATGACTCTGTCCTGGTATATCAGTGTTGTCCAGCCTCGCTTTCCTTGATTGTAGAATGGGTTAAAGATGCTGACTTAGTAGGCTTCTTGCAAATAGATAACATAGCCAACAGCTCTAGTGTAGGCTATCCTTAATATGTGGCCCTGTCTGATGTGGAGCCATGGGTTGGCTCTCAGGAGGGGTTGCGTGAAAGGATGGGGACTTATTGTGGGATTATTAATCTGGCTTGACTAAAAAGATCAAGACAGCTACATTCTTTTGCCACCTCCTTACCTAGCAAAATTCTGGAAACAGAATTTGTCAGGGATGAGATGTATGAGGAGAGAGTGGAACGACTTTACTGAAGACACTCACCAGTGTCTTAGAGTGAGGTTCTTGGGGTTCCTTTTTTTCCTCTTTTTTTTTGTTTTTTCGAGACATGGTTTCTCTGTATAGCCTTGGCTGCCCTGGAACTCACTCTGTAGACCAGGCTGGCCTCAAACTCAGAAATCCACCTGCCTCTGCCTCTCAAGTGCTGGGATTAAAGGCGTGTGCCACCATATTTTCCATTTGATAAACGTTTTAGGAGCCCATTTATGGGCTTACATGCATCTAAAGTTCAATCAGCCTTGGAAACTCTGTTCAGGAGGAACAACTGAACCACCAAACGGAGATTTACAAGGGAGCATGTCTGTGTTCAGCTCTTCTGAATTAGTAGACATTATCAAGGGCAGCGAGGATAGATTTGATTTTACACATGCATGTGTGGATTTGAAGACGTACATAACTCAGTTTCCATCTTCAGCAGCCAGGTTAAGAAAACACTCTCAGACACATCACTGTATCGAGACGTGATTTACATTAACATATGATCAGTTTTAACGACAGCAGCAGAAATAGTAATGGCTCATGAATTTTTGAGTTATTCATCCCTTTAGCAAACATTGTGTGGTGTTTGGTCTTCGCACTATAATGAACCCTATTACACACCACAAGGCTTTAGTTAATGGAGGCAAAGTAGGTGTATAACTGCATTCATTGATTCATAAATGAATCCCTCTGAGAGGACTATTCTGTTTAAATAAGGTCAGGTGGTAAATAAACAAACAGACACTTGTGAACATTATACATTTAATTTTATTGACTATGAAGGTGGTTGGGGGACAGACATGGAGGTTAAGAGTTTGAGTGCTGGAGTAGTTAGTTATCTGTGTGTCCTTGGGCAAGGTCCTCAGCTATGCTCCGTCACTTCCCTCGTACAGTACCATGCTGGAACCAACTCATCCTGGCTTGCAAAAGCTGGCTGCTAAGTTTTCAGAAACGTATGGGGTTGGTTGTTGAAAACAGTCATTATTAAACATTGAATCATAAAACGTTATAATCTGAAGAAATTGTGTGAAAATCAAAAGTAAGATATAATCAAGGCTTTTGAGGATGGTGGAGAAAGCTTAGTGGGCTAGGGCATTTATTCTGCAAGCATGAAGCCCTGAGTTTGAATTGCTGGCCATCACATGAAAATCTGTGTATGGCTGTGCGTGTGTCTGTAATGCCAGCATTGAGGGTTGGAGACTGGTGGATCCTAAGAGCTCACTGGCTACAGAAGCTAGCTAAAGAGGCCAACTCTATGTTTAGTTAGAGGTCCAGCCTCAGGACAATAAGAAGGCAAGTGAGAGAGGAAGAGATGTGATGTCTTGCTCTGGCCCTTTCATAAGCACAATCGGGGGCACATATCTGCACATGCACGCACATGCACACATGCCTGCACACACACCTGAACACACATATATGCACACACACCTGCACACACACCTGTGCACACACACCTGCACATACACACCTGCACACGTACACACACACCTTCACATACAAGCACACATGCACAACTGCATCACACATATCCAATGCTTCCCCACCAAGTCATGACTTTCTACTTATTTTAGAAATTGTGTTTGTGGGGGAAGATTCTTCTGCTGCTATTGTCTACGGTTAGGAACTTCACTAATGTGGACCCTGTCTACTAGTGGGACCCTCCAGATCTGTTTCCGGCCCTACATTTAGAGGTGTCACAGTCGTAGCTGAAAACTCACCACAGCAGGAGTGTGTGCAGCACAGGACTCAGCAGACACTGCATCAGAGTGTCTGTTTCTCTCAAAGAGCTATTGCTAAAGATGTGTCAGGCTTGCCTGAGAACACAGAGACTGGCTGTGACACCTTTCACATTGTGTTGCTACACTGATTAAATTAGATGGTGTTTCTAAGGGACTTAGAACACTGGCTCTTACTAAGATCTATTATCCACTTAAAAGGAAATTTAAAAATGACATCATGCGGTGCTTCACAAGGCACATAGCGGTTTCCTAACCACTCACATCAACCTACAGCAGACATGATCTCCTTTTGTTGACAAGTGAGTCAGAACACCGTAGATGTTACTGAATGGGGGCTCCTAGTGGCATCTGGGGGTGCTGCTCTGAGCTTGAATCTCTGAAAAAGCATGACCTGGGCTGTCTCATTTGTTTTCACCAAGCAGAACAAAACAAACTGAGGCTCAGAGACAGAAATCTTGTTCTGACTCATTGAACTAAAGACTGGTAGAACTGAGGTTTGGAAAAAAATGTGTGTGTGTGTGTGTGTGTGTGTATGTGTTTGCGTGCATACACACATGTGCATGCTCAAAGCCTTTCTTTTCCTGCATGTAAGTGGTTCTCAGGGTTCCTAGGACCAGTGACAGTATAACCCAGAAACTCATTAGTAGTGTAAACTTCTATGGTCCATCCCAAGCTTGCTGAGTTAGAAAGCAAGGTTTATTGTTAACAGTCTGCTGTGACAAGTCCCCATGTTTGAGAACCACTGTCCTGTGCTGTCTAGTGTGGCGCCAATGGGAAGGCACACACACACACACACTTAGAACAAAATGCAAGATAGTAGCTGTAATGAACACGTGCTTTGAGGACAGTGGAAAAAAATCTGGCTACTACTCTCACCAGATGAACCTCTTACCTGCTGATCCCAGAGAGATTTAAAGAGTCAGAGATCCCCAGAGAGGATAAGAACGCCACAGAAATGCAACGGAGTCAACTAACCTGGACCCTTGGGGGGTTCTCAGAGTCTGAACCACCAACCAAAAAACATACACAGGCTGGACCTCAGCCTCCCTGCTCATATGTGGGAGATGTGCAGCTTGACCTGAATAACTGTGGGTCCTGGATAACTGGAATGGGTGGGGGCTACGCCAAAAGCTGATGTCTGTACTTGGGATATGTTCTACTAGCTGGGCTCCCTTGTTTGACCTCAGTGGGAGAGGAAGTGCCTAGCCTTGCAGAGACTTGAAATGCCAGGGTGGGGGGATACCCAGGGGGTGGCCCACCCACTCAGAGGAGAAGGGGAAGGAGATGAGGGCAAGGATTGTGAGAGGGGGTAACTGGGAGGAGCCAGTGAGCAGGATATAAAGTGAAATAAGTAAAAAAAAAAAAAAAGTAAATAAAAAAACAATAAAAGAGTGGAGGACCCAAAGACCCCTTAACAATTTCCTCTAGGCAATATGTGAATCTAAGTAATCAGCATTAGGCAGACACAAAAGCACTGGTGCTGCCATTACAGTGGGGGCCAGACAAGGAACAGAGGGAGTGAAGGAGGCTGCTGTTGGGGAGGAGTTATGGACTCAATGGGCGCCAGAGAGCCTGGGTCCCTGGGAATGGATGCCATAGGCTTCTGCAGGAGATTTCCCTGTTGTCAGACCTTGTAGTTTCCACTTGTAATGTTTAAAATAAAATCGCTGTGATCCTTTGGATCAGTGAGTTGTTGGCAATGAAACTAACTTGTAATAAATATCATGGCAGCCATATAATACACCTAAGAGTTGATACAGAGCAAACCTACTGGTTTGTGGCTAAAGCGAGCATTGATTTTTTTTCTTTAGACTCGTAGGAAAACTAGACATCATGGCTTTCTGCCTGTAAGCTCAGCCTTTGGGAGGCTGATACAGGAAGATTGCCATGAATCCAAAGTGAGTGTGGATTATGCGGTGAGTTTCAGGTCAGACTGGGATACCAAGTTAAGACCATGTCTAAAAATAAATAAGAATCAAAGGATTCTTGGGAAAGATCAGCAGGACCATTTTTACCAGACACTCAGGATGCATTGACACAGGTAGACAGCACCTAGTGCTCCAGTGACTTGCTGCTGTGTCACACCCCAGATCTTTGCTAGACAGTATGTGACTTGATGGGTTCCATTTTGACAATTGTCTGAGAACTCTGCCACTGTAGGGAAAGCTAGAGTTTACCTAGGAAGGGCGGCTGAGCCCATGGCGTGGACAGGCAGCACTGACAGCTGGCTCACAGTATCTACTGTAGACTCTCACTGGTGGCTTCTCCTCCCCGAGGCTCTTTTTGCCAGAGTCAGTTCCTGACCCATGTCATGCTTAAGTGGGCATGCTATCTCTACATAAGTATATTCACATTCAAAGTACATTCTTGAATTCAAAGGCTCCACTCTGCTGCTTTCCCATCTAGATGCTGAAAGATGAATTTTATTGTCAAAGTTGGATGGAGGGAGAAGCTGAAGATGTTAGGATTTTGTGGCTGGAATGCAGAGACACTTGGTGTTCTCTTTATTGGCCTTGTGGTGTGAGCCCTCTCCTGCTCTTTCTCTGTAGTCTGCCGACCTTCAGGAAGTCATGTTCACAGCCCTCATCAAGGACAGGCCCAAGTTTGTCCGCCTCTTTCTGGAGAATGGCCTGAACCTACAGAAGTTTCTCACCAATGAAGTCCTCACAGAACTCTTCTCCACCCACTTCAGCACCTTAGTGTACCGGAACCTGCAGATTGCCAAGAACTCCTACAATGATGCACTCCTCACCTTTGTTTGGAAGTTGGTGGCAAACTTTCGTAGAAGCTTCTGGAAAGAGGACAGAAGCAGCAGGGAGGACTTGGATGTGGAACTCCATGTATGTAACAGTGAGGTTATTTGAATTCAGTTCTTTGCTTCATATTTTCTATTCCCAGAATTCAGTTCTCTGCTTCATATTTCCTACTCCCAGAATTCAGTTCTCTGCTTCATATTTCCTGTTCCCAGAAATCAGTTCTCTGCTTCATATTTCCTACTACCAAAATTTAGTTCTATGCCTTCATATTTTCTATTCCCAGAATTCAGTTCTGTGCCTCCATCTTTCCTATTCCCAGAATTCAGTTCTCTGCCTCCATCTTTCCTGTTTCCTTCCCCGTTGCTATAAAGCAGCTAGAAGGGTGATATGCATTTTCTTTACCATCTTTCCTAAAAAATTAAAGACACTGGGAAAGTTTCCTGATGTCTTGCTCTAACCCCTGGTTGTGGTTTGGTTACATCATTTCTAGATCACAAGGCATATGTGACACACTTTCTAAGGCTGTTTGATGGGGACAAGGACTAACAGATGGCTTCCTGCTCATATGCCAGCCTGTTTATGAAAATAGCTCCCTGTTGTGCAGGTGAAAGAGTAAAGGACTGCCAGTAATTCTTCTGTGAAGAAATGGAGTAATGGATATTTCCATTAGAATAGATGTGAATCCCCCGAGATTCATTTTTTAGTCCAGGCGGGTCTGGTTCCACCAACAGCATCAGCAATTATTATCAACATTCGCTCTGGTTGGAGTCCAGCGCTGTGCGAGTGCCCCAGTTTCTCCTCATTTAGAGGAGACAGCTCAGAGGCATAGTGAAGTGAGTCTCTGCTCACACACCACGGCCACCTGCTTGATGGTGTGCCTCCTAGTGGCCTCTTTTTTTTTTTTTTTTTTCTTCATTTCTTCACCCTCTTAAATAAAATACTTTCTCAAATTCTTATCTCAAGAGTTCTTCTGGAGGAACCCAAACTGGATCATTATGATTTGTAACTCTGAGGTTTTTAAGTGTGTGTGTGTGTGTGCGCGCGCGCGCGTGCATGCGTGCATGCATGTGTTGTACAAATGAGCTCAGTGTGTGGTTGAACTGAAAGTGTAGATCTTCTATTTGATATTTGTTTATGTTAAAAATTTTGAAACACAGCACATAACTAGGTGTCATATGTGCAGTTTAGAGTTTGGTAAAGTCAACAAGGGAGCTGAAGGACGCACATGGTCACTTTCCATCTGAAAAGGTTCCTTGGAAGATACAAAATCTTAAATATGAACTAGAACTCCAATCTTTGAATAACAGTCTAAAGACATAAGGACATTTTCGCATGGTGACCTTTGGGCAGAAGCCACAGGAAGGTTAAGTTTAATCTGAATGCTTTTCTTTTCCTAGCTGGGAGACTGATCTACAAGATGGAGAGGAAGGGCATTCTTCATGGCATAGCCGGAGTCTTTCAGTCTTTAAATTGCTCTCAGTATCTACCTCTTTACCCCTTCCCCTACAGTTGTACTTTGCCTTCTATGATAGATGAAAGATTTCCTGTCAAATCACACCACCTACTGAGAGCTGCACGGAGCAATGAGAATCAGACCACCGAGCTGCTAAAACAGACTCAGCCCCAATCCCCAGAGGTCTCCAAAGCCAGTGGCTTCCTGGCCACCCCATTTCACTGTTAGAATGATGTACCTAAAATGGGTTACATTTGCATGTGGTGACCCAGTGTTCTGACCCCTGGCAGGATGCATCTCTCACCACTCGGCACCCGCTGCAAGCTCTCTTCATCTGGGCCATTCTTCAGAACAAGAAGGAACTTTCCAAGGTCATTTGGGAGCAGGTAAATGTCCAGACCCATACTGAATTGGGGCCAAATACATGCTGTGCTTAGGAGTCTGGTCTAACATATACTCATATGCCTAATTTAGAATTTGGGGCATCTGGGGCCTGGGACCAAGGCCGTGCTCCTGTTTACATTTCTTTGGGGGTGTCTCTAGGATCTGTGAACCCCAGTAAAGGAGTCATGTAGGAGTCCTCCTGTCCCCCAGGTGCCTGTTAACAATTTTCCCCCCAAGCATAAGAAGTATATTGAAATTTAACTTAAGAAAATTTCTAAGGCATTATCTCACTTGCAGGAGGTCTTAGGTTTGGTCCCCAGCACTGAATTATAAGATTAAAATAAAAATAATAATAATTTCTAGCTTTATTTCATTATGGACCAGGAGTGGAGGGGCCTGTAAGAATTCTGCTTGGAAATATTTATTGTGAATTTTCTTGGTGGTTTACTATATCGCTATTTCTTTAAATGAATCTATGGACACCTATGCTTCTGTCTTCACTTCAGTCCTTGGCTGCTGGATTCACACAGCCTTACTTAGACAGCTCAGGCCTTCCGGTGTTCTCATTCTCTTTCTCCCTGTGTCCTGGCTGTTACAGTATGATAATGTTGAGATGGTGGGTCAGCCAGGCATCCTGCTTTTAGAGGCTTAATGCTTTGCAATATTTATCCAGGTATTTTCTTTTTATATGCTGATTCCACATACAAGACCATGAAGAGTTAGTTTACTGAGGTCTGAGTCTGCTCCAAGCTCATCACAGACTTGACTGAATCACCATGAATAATAGTAGACTTTGCTGTTTCCTGCTTGTCTACACTTTTCAAAAGTTAACGTTGATGTTAGCACTTCAAGGGATTACAAATTAACCAGTATCTTCCCACCCTGCCCCCTAAAAGACCAAAGGCTGTACTCTGGCAGCCTTGGGGGCCAGCAAGCTTCTGAAGACCTTGGCCAAAGTTAAGAATGATATCAACGCTGCTGGAGAATCGGAGGAACTGGCCAATGAGTATGAGACCCGAGCAGTGGGTGAGTGCACCGTAGTGTATTCCAAGATAACTCACCCAGAAGGCTTGGAGTGGGGGCAGGGTAGGAGGGGCTGTTTTAGGTAAGGAGATCAAGCCAGTTCAGTCAATCAACAGGGTCTCAAGCGAGGGAGTGAGGATTGAAAAAGAAGAAAAACAATTAGACAAAATTATAACATGACTCCAGCCCATACTGAGGCTGAAGCAGTTTTATTTTTCTCCAGCCTGCTTTTATATCATTCCAAATATATACAAAAAACAAACAAGCAAACAAAAAACCGAAAACAAAAAAAAAAAAAAAACCCAAAAAGCCCATGGTCAGTTCTTAGATTAAAGACAAAGTAATCAAGTGTAGAAGTAAACAAGGAGATGACGCAAGAAAGGAATCAAGCAGAGCAGTAAGCAAAGAGATCACACAAGGTAGTAATTCAGCAAAGCAGTAAGCAAAGCCCCACGGTCACTATTTTAATATTCTTATCTGAGCCTGCTTCCTTGTCCAAGCCCAGTGACAAATGCCAAATTCCTAGAAGTGACACCAAAAAGCTCTCAACAAGGAGAGGTAGAGAGAGGATCAGAGAAGGGAGGGAGTCATGCCAGGTGTTGAAGGCAGCTGAATTCCGTAAGCATTTATCAACACCCTCTGCATTAAAGGGCCCCACTGACTATGTGTGTCTAAAGAAACATCCATATAGCAAGGCTCGCATTTGGACAGCTTTCTCTATGCTTCTGTCTGTCTGGATCCTCATGCCCAATCTGTTCAGGTTTTGACTGAGAATAGGCAGGCCACGTTTCCTGTCTGCCAGCTGAGCCCAGCTCTCCCCTCCCTGATGATACAGAGTTGTTCACTGAGTGCTACAGCAGCGATGAAGATTTGGCAGAACAGCTACTGGTCTACTCCTGTGAAGCCTGGGGTGGGAGCAACTGCCTGGAGCTGGCAGTGGAGGCCACAGACCAGCATTTCATTGCTCAGCCTGGGGTCCAGGTAAGGAAAAGCCAGTCCATGAAAAAATGGACCTGGGAATGGGCTATCAGAAAATGGGCATTAAGAAAATGACATTAAAAGTCTATTTTTCTTATCCTGTATAAAAATACATCGAGGGAGTACCTGGGTGACAATGTGAAAGATATAAGCTTTTCTGGAAAGTCTTACCTCAAGAGATGATACAGGAGTGCATCAGTCAACTTTCCATGACCGTAGTAAAATGCCTGAGGCGATCAACATAAAAAGAGGAAAGGTTTATTTTGACTCACAGTGTTTGGAGGTTTTAGTTTATGGTTGTCCATTGCTTCTGGGTTCATGATGAGGCAGGACATTACAGCCAGAGCATGTGGTAGAGGCAGACACTTACCTCATGACAGCGAACAGTGAGAAAGAGGAGAAACCAAAGTCCCTTCAACAGTGTAACCCACAATGGTCTAAAACCTTCCCCGAGGCTTCCACCTCTTAAAGAGTGCACTACCTTCCATAGTGTCATACTGGAAACTATGTCTTTAGGATATGGACCTTTGGAAAATATTTAAGACCCAAACCACAGTGTGATGCCTATCTTTGCCAATTTGATACTATGGAATCACCTAGGAAGAGTCTTAGGGCAGGATTGCCTAGATCAGTTGGCCGGTTCAGTGTGTCTGGGTGGTTTGACTGCCTGTAGTTGCCTGGATCGCCTTAGTTGGTGTGGGAAGACTCATCCCACTATGGGTGGCGCTATTCCCTGGTTTTGGACCCTGGACTGTATAAGAGTAGAGAAAGCTAGTTGAACACAAAGCATGAATTCACTTCTCTGCTTTTGATTGAGGGTATGACATGACTGCTTCAAGTTCCTGCTTTGACATCCCTGCTGCGACGAACCATAACACGGAGTTGAGAGATGAAATAAGCCCATCTCCCCAAAGATGCTTTTTGTTAGGATATTTTATCACAGTGACAGAAATGAAACCAAGGCATATGGCAAGGAGAAAGAATTGTTTGGGCTTCCACAAAGCAAATAGTACATTATAATGCTGTCTCTGGGTCGTCTGCCTGGGTCTTGGTCTACTTAGGTATGTGTGAGATGATGAACCTCAGTTTCTCATCTGTGAAGAGGGCATAGTTGTCTATATTAGCTATCTTTCTGTTGATATTAGTTATCTTAAGTTACCTGACAGAGGCAACTTAAGGGAAAGCAGACGTAGTTGGGGCTCACAGTTTTAGCCCAACACAGTAGAGTTCATGGTGGTTACATTACTGACTCCTGGTGGATTAGAAAGCAGAAAATGGGGCTAGAAATGGGGTTAGGCTATTACTCTAAGGGGCCCATCCTCAGTGGGCTCACCTCTACTAGCAAGACTCGAGAATCCCCCCCACCTCCCAAACAGCACCACAGCTTGGGATGATGTGTTCTCAGTTGCACTGGGATGTTTAAGTCTAATCGGGTAGAGAGATGCAGGTGAGCCATGCCGGTTGGTTATGTGCTTTATCTGCACCGTGCATGTGGAAGTGGGCTCCATTCATTTTATTTTGAGGACTCAGTATTCAGAGAGGTTCTAGAATATTTTCCACGCTTGCTTGCTGGGAAGTTGTAGCACTGGGATTTAATCCTCTGTGGATTGCCTCCTACTTCACACTCTGTGTTATACCAAGCGGCCAGTAAGCAAGACCTCAGATGAGGAGGTGGCGTTAGTGTAAGCAGTTTGCTCTGGAGGTGAGCTGGAGGTGATTAGCGGGCAGGGAGCTGTGGGAGGAAGGAGAAGACATGTTATGATAAGAGGGGTGGTGTCCCTGGGAGTTCTTGGGAGCCTATGGGTCCCTTGTGGAGCGTGCTGCAAGTCCTGCAACATTGCTACTTGCTGGGTGCTCTTTCTGGGGTCCAGCTTGCCCCGCCTTGGCCAAGCCCACATCTGTGGAGCAGCTCCAAGAGGACATAGCAGGGCACACAGAAGAAGCAGCTGGCACTTGTCATCCTTCTACTAGAGGAGGAGGTGTAGGACTGTGGGCATAGCACACCAGTCTCAGTGTCTTAGTGGACCTCAGCTTTCCCTTACTCTGCCCTCTTCATTCCAAACCCCCCTTGGTTGGCTTTTTCCCCCAGCTGTGAGGTTTATTGTTTTGTTTGTTTATTTGTCTGTTTTGGTGTCGTCAGGCACTTGTCTATCTTTTGGTAGCAATGTGAAGTTTCCTATCTCTGCCATCATGGAAACCCTTTCTGCCCCACCTTTTGGGGGCTGGTGCGAAAAGTTGGGGGTTGTCTTTGTGCATTCCATCTTGGTTTTACTTCAGCCCTTCCTCTCCTGACATTCTTTTAGTTTCCAATTAAAAGTGCCCCGCCTACCTCCAGCCCAGAGCCCTGAGGGGCTCAGCAGATTGCCTTTGAGCTTAGCATCCCCGAAGAGGAGGGGCCTTGAAGCATGCTTGTTTAAGCTATAAGCTTACACAGATAAAAAACTATAATAGTTAAAAATTCATAGGTTTGGTGAATTTTCACTCACATAACCATCTCTTTTAAAGCTCATGGAACTGAACTTAGAAAAAAAGACTTAAAACATCAAACAGAATTTTAAGCTGTTTCTTCATGCATTAAAATCCAGACAATATCTGCAAGATTAAAGACATGGATGTGGGGGTTAGATATTTCCGGAGTGTGCAGGGCTAAGAAGAAAGACCTTGTCCTGTATCCCATATACTTACGTCAATAAAGACTTGTGCTCTCTGTCTCTGTTTCTTTCCTTCTAGAATTTTCTTTCTAAGCAGTGGTATGGAGAGATTTCCCGAGACACGAAGAACTGGAAGATTATCCTATGTCTATTCATCATCCCCCTGGTGGGCTGTGGCCTCGTATCATTTAGGTGTGGACTGGGGCATCTAATCTTGTGTGTGAGCATCTGTGTGTGTTTAGGCATTTGTGTCAATGGAATGTTCACTGTGGCATCTGTGTGCTTAGTCCAGCATCTTCCCTGGCTTTTCCTGGCTTGGGTTTCTAGCAGGTGGTCCTGAGGTTGTCTTCAGTATCTGAGGCTGAATTTGGATTCTCTAATCACAAAAGGGGGAGGGTGCTGAGTTTTGGCTGCTGTCTATGTTAGAAAGCAAGCCATGGTCCCTCCCACTCTCCTCTCTCTCTCTCTCTCTCTCTCTCTCTCTCTCTCTGTGTGTGTGTGTGTGTGCTTATACAAGTACATGTGTGAGTGTGTGAATGTGTGAGTGAATGTGTGTGTAAATATGTACATTAGTATGTGTTTATGTGAGTGCGTATGTCTGTGTGAGTGTGCATGTGTGTTATGTGTGAGTACGCAAGTATGTGTGTTTGTGATGTGTGTTTGTGACTCTGTCAGTGTGTATAAATGTATCTAAGTGTGTGAGAGAGTGTATGTGTGCTGGTGTGTACCAGTGTGTGTGAGTGTATGTGACACTCCCCTGCCTCTGCCTCTGCCTCTGTCTAGGAAGAAGCCCATTGACAAGCACAAGAAGCTGCTCTGGTACTACGTGGCCTTCTTCACTTCACCCTTCGTGGTTTTCTCCTGGAACGTGGTCTTCTACATCGCCTTCCTCCTGCTGTTTGCTTACGTGCTGCTCATGGACTTCCACTCAGTGCCGCACACCCCCGAGCTGGTCCTCTACGCCCTGGTCTTCGTCCTTTTCTGTGATGAAGTGAGACAGGTAGGCAAGTGCAGCTCTTTCCATAGAGATGTGGATAAAAGTCTGCTCATCTCAGACAGGACACTGATTCCACACAAGGCTAGTTTATGGAGCCGGTGAGTTTACTGGGGTAATTGACAAGAGTGAGGGTGACCCAAAGGCATTTTACATCATCAAAAGCCCACCCAAAATGACTCATGACAGCCAAATCACAGGAACTCAAAGCCCAATTTGTGAACAAATTTTTTCACCAAAGAGTCCCCCTGTCTCCAGCAATGGTTGATCATACAGTTTCCTGGGATGTGTATATTTTGGGATATTTGCTTCACTGTTGAGTCCAAACTCTACCCCAGGCCCCATAGAGCAGGTGCTTACTGAGGTAGCAGATGTTGAAGAAATTCATGTTGTTGGTGAAGAAGGTATTGTCCTGACCCATGGTGGAAAATGTCTCAGCAAGTCCTTTCAGATTTGTCTGTCACTCTCTTGTCTCTTCAGGACCTGAACCTTAAAATATACCCATTTAGCAAGCATTTGCTAGGTACACAACTCCTGGGGTAATCGCAGTTTTAAAATTACAAGGTCCAGTGGTGGAAGAGATCTGAAGGGGGAACATGCTGCCTTGGTCCTTGTAGGGCCCCGACTAGTCTAAGAACACCGACACCTTATGCTGTCATGCCAACTCTCTCTGATAGACCTTTATGTGCAGTCTCTGGGACTCTTGGGTTGTTAGGGATTCTGGGGTCCTGTCTGTCTATTCTTAGCATGGGCATGTCTTAATCAATTAATTATATCTACTGTCAATGTGAGGGCTGGGAGGGGTTTTGGTACCGATGCCCTACATGCCTGTCTTTGTGACTAGTAGGTAAGTGATATGGAAGATGATGGAATGTCAGTGGAGGTTGAGGAAGAAAGCCCCCAAACACACAGGATGGCTCTAGCACCAGTGTACTGACTGTAGTTCTGGAAGGCAGAAGTTCGACGTGAAGGTGTGGGTTGGGTTGGTCCCATACAGCACTGTGAAGGAAACTGTTTTTGCTGTGTTGTTTCCTGACCTCTGAAAGCTTTCTGTCCATCCTTGTCACTCCGTGCCTGATGGATGTGACACTCTGACCCCTGGTCTCCTGTCCATATGGTGTCCTCTCAATGTGCAGGTGTGTCCTCATTTCTCTGTTTCCTGGGGACAACAGTCATGTTGGATCAGGACTCCATCTCGACCTGTCGGCTCCATCTGCAGTGGCCTGATTTCTGATCAAGGTCACATTCCCAGGTAGAGGGCTGAGGACCTAAGTCTAGAGGTACAGTTCATCCCCAGCACTTCCATGTGGCCCCTCTCCCTGTGGCCAGCCTTTACTTCCACGTTTTCCTTCTGACTTGTGATGTGTCTCTAGCAGAGTGGAGCTGAGGTATTCTGTGTGTGGTCAGCAGAGCCAGGGGGGCTCTTAGTGTTCAGGGAAGGACTACTGGACCAGAGGGTCAATTGACTCACGGCTAATAGGAGATTAAGTCATGAGGATTGGATGGAGAAGGGTGAAAGGGACAGAGAAGGAAAGAGGCAGGGAGAAGGAGGAATAATCCAGTAGGCATTGCAAATACATGGTGTGCAATAATTCTGTTTCTTTGCTCTTCCCCTTTCTGGGTGTGTTTTCTACAGAAGAAATCCTTAAGAGAAGCAGAAACCTGGATCATGTTGTCTCCTCTTGTACTGACCCCATCAGGGAGTCCTCTGAGCTCTCTAGGTCCTGACACATGTTCTTAATACAGGAAGGGACAAGCATGGTGCTTGTAAGTCACTCCTGAGGGCCACCACAATTATGGGACTACTGAGGCCAGATGAGGAGACCTACAGAGGGACCCTGCCTTCTCTTTTTCTGAGCAGGCAGCAGACCACAACTGTGAGGATCTGGCCTTGAGAAATCTGTCACTAGAGGGCGCTGTTTCCCTTTGTTTCTGCAGAATCAGTCTTTGTATTCCTCAACTGGGTTGTTTCCTTCAAGGGAAGGCTCTGCAGGCCTGTGCAGAATCACAGTTGTTAGGGGAAACCCCTAGACAGGACATTGTCTATTTTAGATTGTGCCCGGGACTCAGAAACCCTTGCTCTCAGTGAGGAGTGACATCCCTTGCCCAGAGGGAGGATGCTCACAGCTAATTTGGGACTTCTGACCTCTCTAGTCCCCAGTGCTGATACAGTTGTTACTGACTCCTAGTGGAGCTAAAGCAGGCACTGTGGATGTTTGTTTATAGTGTGGTAAGTTCCACCCTGCCTTCTCTGAAAGCTCCTTCAGTTCTGAAGCGGGCACAGCGGGGAGGGGATGGTGAATACATCCTGGTATTTCATGAACACAGCTTAGGTTTGCCCTTTTCCCCCTTAGACAAGAGGCTTCTCTTTATTAAGAACAAAACAACTCAAAACAAAAACCCGAAATCCTTTTGCTCTGCAGTGGCATTCTTGTGGCCCAGGGCTCATTTGTCTGTTATTCCTGTAATATGGTCAGGCTTCTGAAGTCACTCAGGCGAGGATGGGCTGGAGTTGTACAGATGGGTATGTACCAGCCTCCCAGCGGGAACGAAAAAGAGAACAGGTGGGCAGGGCCTGTGCCAGCCACTCTCACCTTCAGAAGCATGGCATAGCGAATGGGTTTTGCTGCCCTGGGGATCAGCACTGCCCGGATAAATGGATGCTCCTATGTCCTCCCCAGTGTCCTAACTGTGAGCCTGTCTCGTCACAGTAGAGCATGGTCTGACCCAGGCCACCCAGACCCGGGGGGACTTCACTGTTCCACTGTCATCTGGCAGTGTTCTCTTCCTTTGGCTACTCAAGCTGTGCATCCTGGATCCCAGCTTGCAAGATTTCAGTGGACCTGAGAAACCCACAATTTCCAGGATGGGCACCTAAGCCATCCTGTTTAGGCTTTGGGGTCAGAGACAGAGAAGGCCATAGGATATATGAGTTATGAAAAGATTTGGTGGGTGAGTTCATGGGAATCAGAATCATGCCTCACTGAATCTACTGTCCCCTGTTTTGAGCTGACCCTGGAGTCTGGCCCTCAGGCTCCTAGTATCCAGATTCTGAGCAAGTAGGCAAATGAAAAGGTTAGACAGCTAGGTTGGCATTCTTAAAAACCAGAGTGTGGAGCCTGTCTTGCTTAGGGTTTCATTGCTGAGAATAGATACCAAGGCAACTCTTATGAGGGTAACATTTAATTGGGGCTGGCTTACAGGTTCAGAAGTTCAGTCCATTATCATCAAGGTGGGAGCATGGCAGTATCCAGGCATTCATGGTGCAGGAGGAGCTGAGAGTTCTACATCTTCATCTGAAGGCTGATAGGAGAAGACTGGCTTCCACATGGTTAGGAGGAGGGTTTCATTGTCAACCCCTACAGTGACACACTTTCTATAACAAAGCCACACCTCCTAAGAGTGCCAGTCCCTGGGCCAAGTGTATTCAAACCACCACAGAGCCCAATTAATAATCTTTCTTTCCTGTATATGTCTTTTAAAAAAGATTTCAATAATCAAGTTGTTCTGCTGTGTGTGCCAGAAATAATATATTTACAATAATACACAACTCTATGGTGATGACATCGGGGTGACACTTTGTAATTGTGCAAGGCACAGTCTATACCATTCTCCATGGTCACCTGGATGTTCCCTGGTTTCCCACACAGGTTACATTCATTCCCTGTGGCTTCATTTTTAAAGGATGGGAGAACACAGCCCTTTTGCTTGACTCTGATAGCTGCACATGTCTAAGAGAGTAGCTATCTTTCTGGTCCTCTTGGATCAGTGGGTTTCTGGTAGGGCTCGCTTGACACAAACAGTCTCAGAAGTGCCCTGGGATAAACTGAGTGGACATTTACAAGTCTGAAAGAGACTGGTGTCCATGATGCCCATTGTTCTGTCTGTCTGTTTCATGCTGCAGTGGTACATGAATGGAGTGAATTATTTCACCGACCTATGGAATGTTATGGACACACTAGGACTCTTCTACTTCATAGCGGGTATTGTATTCCGGTAAGTGGCTCTTCCCACTTTCCCAACGTCAGGCATTTTGGCACAAAAGATGGAGAAAAATTTTAGGACACCTCAAGTGCATGAATAGGCCTGTCCCATCACTTCATTCCCCATCAGAGGTGATCATAAGAGGCCATTGCCTCTGCTCTGCTTGGCCACCATAAACTTCTCCCCATTCTGGGTTCTTTACAATTTTCTTTTTTTGTTTTTTCAGACAGGTTTTTTTGGGAGGAGGGGCATAATTACAATCCAAGGAGTGGTCACTGAGATGTTTAGTGTCTTTCAATGTTAGTTCATTTTGGCACACTTAATTGAAGGTGCAGGTGACCTTGTCCAGTATGCTCAACCTGCAGCCAGGTACCAGTGTATCCCTCCAACCTCAGAGCTACAGTGTGTGGGAAGACAACTAAGTCTAAAATGATCACCAAAGGCCAAAAGTGATCTAGGGAGGAAACTTAGGAAGCAAAATGCCCAGCACGCCAGCATGAGGGTTGAGTTTATACCCACAGAACCCTGGGGAAAGGCAGAGGGTAACAGCACCCACCATTTCCCCAACCCAGGGCTGGGGTAAGACAGGTAGGTCAGGGAGCTCACTAGTTGAATCAGTGAGCTCTGGGTTCAGTACAGAACCATGACTCAAAAGTGAAGACAGAAAGCAATGGAGTTAGACACCCAATGTCTGCCTCTGGCCTCCACAAACGTGTGTGTGTGTGTGTGTGTGTGTGTGTGTGTGTGTGTGTGTGCACAAGAATGAACACACACAGTCACACCACATTAAACTTGGAAATGTTGTGCCCTGTCCCACAAACTCTCCTTTTCTTTCTGCAGGCTCCACTCTTCTAATAAAAGCTCACTGTACTCCGGGCGAGTCATTTTCTGTCTGGATTACATCATATTCACCCTGCGGCTCATCCATATCTTCACCGTTAGCAGGAACTTGGGACCCAAGATTATAATGCTGCAGCGGATGGTGAGAGCCAGCACCCCTGGCGGGCGGCCATGCTCACCATGCTCAGAGTCCTTTGTCCACAGCATAGCTTGTATTCAGTCGCTGGGGCTTCCTGAGACTTCACCCTTTGCAGCATGCTTCCATTTGAGCCTGAACAGCTTGCTCAGAATGTATGTAGGGAGGGGCTTTCATGCCATTTTTTATGGATGGGGTTGTTCTAGTTCAAAGAGGTGAGCGTGCTTCTCTAGCAATAAATGGTGAGCCAGATGCCTAGAGAGGATGGGGCTCTGAATGTCACACCCTGTATGTGAGAGAAAGACCACAGACTTGTTTTACATACAGGCCAGGAGGAAATCTCAGGCTGGGGATGTTGCTTCCCGGAGCTGGTTCTGTCTGGAAATCAGATGGACCACCACTGGATGAGCTCATGTGGACATCTCTTTCCGACCTTGAGGTTGAATGTGTGGTTTTAGTTCAAAGCATATCTGAGGCATCCAGTCACTATGATGTCAAGCTGTGTGTGCAAAACTCAACAGACAAAAAAAGAAAAAGAAAAGTAGATTTTTTGAGTCTTCCAAGGGATGCTTTTGTTTTCCTAAGAAGTAATTCTGCAGAAATAATTTGTGGGTTGAAAGACAGCAAGTATCATCAGGTGTGGCTGGAGAGAGTTCCTCCCACACAGAGGCCCTCTGTGTTTTGAGCTGGGACCTCTTTCGAGAGCTGCTGTGTCTCAGCTGCTTGGAGATCTGCAAGCTAAGGTGCAAGAAATTGAGTTTTATTGTGGGGGACAGACATCTCCAAACCTAAAGCTTATGGTAATCTATTGCTACATTAGTGGCTAGGGTCTGGGGCGGTAGCTCAGTGGTAAAGCACTTAACCCCAGCAGTGCAATCAATCAATGTAAGATAAATAAGTAAATGGCCAGGCTTAAATCTTCTGGCTCCTAGAACCTCTCTCTGCCTGTCTCTGTGGCGGGTTGGGAAGGGTCAGGCTGTGTAGCCAGCCACTGTGGGTGGTACGGTTCTAACTGTTCTGATCTCCTCCCTTGGCAGCTGATCGACGTTTTCTTCTTCCTGTTTCTCTTTGCTGTGTGGATGGTGGCCTTCGGAGTGGCCAGACAGGGGATCCTGAGGCAAAATGAACAGCGCTGGAGGTGGATCTTCCGCTCTGTCATCTATGAGCCCTACCTGGCCATGTTTGGCCAGGTGCCCAGTGACGTGGATAGTAAGCCGGGCTCTGCTTGGGTAGAGGGGGACCTGGTGGTGGTTGGGTTGACATTCTGACTCCATCCCTGATCCTCCCTCCCCCCTCTTTCTCGGTCCTTCTAAATAATATCTTCCTTTGTTCCCATTTTGATCTTTGAGTCTTTCAATTTTATTTATCAGTATTTTTGGAGACAAGACCCCCTAGTCCAGGCTGGCCCCAATTTCCCTATGTAGCCAAGGATCACCATCAATCCCTAGTCCCCGTCCCCCTGCTGAGATTACAGGCATGTGCCACCACCATGCCTGGTTAGTGTGGTGCTGAGGGTTGGACCCATGACCTCCTGCACATTAGTCAAGCAGTCTACCAACTGAGCCACATCCCAAGTTTTGTAAAAGGTGGCAATTCTAAGTTACAGCTATGCTACCTGAGTAGAATGGGACGATCCCTGCTGGTTCACACAGGAGTGCTGTGAGCTGCACTTCCCTATAGGCCACCATGTCCAGGCTCCCATTTATTGCTAAAGAACATGTGGGAGAGTGACATAGAACCTTGGTTGAAGCTTCCATCATTGGCCCACTGCCCAGCAGGCTGTGAGACCAATGGTGGCATGGTGGCTATGTTGTACCCACACTCAGGCTGTAAAGGTCAGGTATGGGGCACAAGCCAATTCTTGTTTGGGGTGGACTGTGCAGAGGGACTTCAGGATGCTGACAGTAGTCCTGACTTCTCATCGCCCATTCTGCCAGCATAAACTATACTGACTGACAGTTTCCTTGAGCCAGGGCTGGGCATGACAGGTGGCACTCACTCCCTATGGTTTTCCCTCCATCCGTGTCTGCTCCTCAGATGTTCTTCCAACTCTTCTTATAAACAGGTCTTGTCCACGCAGGGTGGAAAGGTCCTTGGGCCTCTCTAGTTGGCACTGTGATGCATTTTATTTGAGGATAGCTCTTTATGCTGATGGGTTGAGTCTCATGAAGGAGCAGCACTTAGAAGTGGTTGGGGGCAGGAGAGGGAGGAGCCGGGGCAGGCAGGTGTGGTACACATGCCATCTGAGTTCTTTCACATGCTACCCGGTACAGCACATTCTTCCTGTAGAGTGTGTTCCTGAGGTCGGCACTGAGAGCAGGGGCTCTGGCTGGGTGCCTCTCCTCAGAACCAGAGACCCTGTCTGTGGCCTTCTCTGAACTCATAGAGATCCATATTAGCTAGTTCAAGTAGTAGGTCCCCACTTGTTACTGGTAGACCTGGGCTTCCTCCAAGGGCTGTGCTGGGCTCTTCCCACCAAGGCCACAGGGATGTACATCAGAACCTTTTTGTGACCCTCCACCCTAGTGCTGGGGACCAAGCAAAGCCTTGGACTTGCTAGGGAAGTGTTCCACTACCGAGCTATACCCCCTACCGACGTCATGTCAGAGCATTGACGTCCTTGACAGACATGTATCATTTCACCCGTCCCTAAGACACAAAACCTCTACAGAGACGAATTAAAGAGAAAAGGGTTTGTTTTGGCTCACACTTCCACAGTTCCGGGGTACAGTTCATCGTGATGGGGAAGGCATGGTGGCACAGGGGAGCAAGGCAGCTTGATTCAGTATATCCACAGTCAAGAAGCAGAGAGAGAGAGAGAGAGAGAGAGAGAGAGAGAGAGAGAGAGAGAGGAGAGAGGAGAGAGAGAGAGAGAGAGAGAGAGAGAGAGAGAGAGAGATATGCTGATGCTCAGCTCACTTCCTTTTTTTTTTTATTCAGCTCAGGCCCCCAGCCTGTGGGAAGGAGCTGCCTATACTAAAGGTTGAGAAATCTCTAGGAACACCTTCACGGACACGCCCAGAATTATGTCTCCTAGGTGACTCCAGATCCTACTGACATGTCCAGAATCCTGTCTCCTAGGTGACTCCAAATCCTACTGACATGCCCAGAATCCTGTCTCCTAGGTGACTCCAAATCCCACCAAGCTGGCAATCAAGATTAATGCACAATATCTGCTCTGACACTGCCCCTAGATGCCAGTGCTCACCTGGTTTGGTTGATTTCCCAACCCCATGACATCCCTGTGTGGAGCATTCTTTTCACCAGTACTCTGGCCTCTAAGCACACTCTCCTCGTGTCCCCTGCATCCTTTAGATGCATGCCGCAGCCACAATACTCCTTCAGTGAAGAGTTGCTTTCCGATGCACTCCTCTAACAGTGCCCATGGCTCTCATTATGAGCATAGTGATCCAGCCACGCAGCACCACCCAGTTTACCCTCGAAGCCCTCTGTCTTCCTACCAGGGCTCTGGCATGTGCTGTTGCCACTGCTTTGAGCACCTGTCCCCTCCATGTGCTCACATGGCTGTCTCTCTCTCATCCTTCTGTTTATCTCAGAGATAGTTTCTCTGTGGGAAGCTGCCTCTGGGTGTATTCAATGAAGATCACGGACCCACTACATCTTGTCCACTTCCTTTTGGGACTTTGTGTGGGTTGAATCTTTAAGCTGACTGAGGAGGGTGGATACTTCTTGAAACAGAGAACACATCTATACTCCCTGTTCCAGTTTCTGTTGCTGTGATGAGATACACCGACCAATGGAAACACTTCTAGCTTATAATTCACCACTGAGAGATGGCAGGGCAGGAGCTTGAGGCAGGGATCTGGAGGTGGGGCCCATAGTGTGGGGAGCTGACAGAAGGCGGCTATCATCCTTGCAGCCATCTTGAGCCATTACCCTGACAAGACACTTGATTACAATAGCCTACAACAGCTGATCACACTCTGATAACATCTTGTTTTAGATATCCAGAATTTTCCCTTGGGTGTGTGAGATTAAAGGTGTGTGACTTAAGGGCATGATTTAGAGATTAGATTTAGAGATAAGACCTAAGGGTGTGACTTAAGGGCATGACTTAAGGTTGTGGCTTAGAAGTGAGACATATAAAAGGCAAGAGACAGACAGAAGAGTTCAGTACAACTTGGAGTTAATTATTAGGCATTAGGTAGAAGACACTTGGACTAGAGAACTCGGAAGAACTAGGTAGTAGGCACTTAGCACTTGTCAAGTTGAAAACCAAAGCTAACTAGAATACCCTCCTCCTTTAATCTGGATCTTAATGAGGTCCCTATATCAGTGGAAATGAACTACTCAGTAAACTGTCTAATGGGCAGGGGACTCTGAATATTGTACCCAAGGCATCAAATAACTCTGATCCCCTGGCCTGCCATGGTCCTTGCTCTTCCTAAGGGGGCCTCTTGGTTCTGTGCCCACAGGTACCACATATGACTTCTCCCACTGCACCTTCTCGGGAAATGAGTCCAAGCCACTGTGTGTGGAGCTGGATGAGCACAACATGCCCCGATTCCCTGAGTGGATCACCATCCCACTGGTGTGCATCTACATGCTCTCCACCAACATCCTTCTGGTCAACCTCCTGGTCGCCATGTTTGGGTATGTCTGCGTCACACACGCATGGGCTTTCAGTCTGGGTTGTGCCTATGTCAGGCAAGCAAAAAGCATGTGGGCAGAGGTAATATCTACCTTGAGGAGCTGAGAGAGGAGGCGATTGGGAGCCTTGTGGTCTGCAGTGCTTGGGGGCCTTAAAGGGACCATGTTAAAAACAACAACAGGGTACTCTATAGGCCATCCTTTGACTGATTTGACACAGACAAGTGGTGTGACCAGCTCCATTAAATCCATGTCCTAGTGTTTGACACCATGTCATAATTCTCCGAAAGCAACAGAACTAATTACTCTTCTTGTTGCTGTTGCCAAACACCTAACAAAAGCAATGGGAGGAAGGATGAATTTATTTTGATTGTAGCTTGTGAGGTACATTCTATTGTGGTGGGAAGTCATGGGGGTTGGGGTAGTCACATTGTGTCTGCGGCCAGGGAGCAGAGAGTGTGAATGTTGCCGCTCATCTTACTTTCTTCTTCTTTTTTATTCAATCAAGTACCCCAACCTGTGAATTAGTCCTACTCATGTTCAGGTCTTCTTCCCGACCCTCTGTTAAATCTCTCAGTAAGCACTGTCATGGACCTGCTTAGACCTATGTCTCCTAGGTGATTCCCAAACCTATCAAGGTTGACTGTGTTAGTCCGATGACTACAGTGCCAATCATCCCTGAGGTTCCTTGTTTATTTTTTTAAGTAAGACAAACTTAATGCAAAATAATATGCAATAACCAATAACACCTCAGATATAGAATCCAAAAGTCAAAGGTCCAAGGAGCTTCCATCCATCCTGAACTAAGAAGAAATAGATATCAGAGGTTATTTCTGGCACCATTTGGTCCCAGACTCTACTGGGAGACACTTGGCAAGCTGCTCACGAAGCCTCTCCCAGGCTTGCTTCTATGGTTTGCAGAGCTTCATTTTGTCCAAGCTGCACATTGTTCAGCTGCAGAAGGATTCTCATTTTTACATAGTTTCTGGGAAGCATGAATGAGAGCCGAAATGATCTAGAACAAACAGAATAACCTCCGTGTCTTTAGCTGTGAAGGGACGATTTAATAATCTACTTAACGGTTCCACAACTTACCTATTTGGTCACAACACATATAGCTGTTGCAATTTAAAGTTTGCCTTTAAATGGCAATGAAGGATGGGGCCAATCCACAATCTGCAGACTGTTCATCCGGTCCTGATGGCCAGGTATGGTGTGGTTTCTTTCTGACTGCCAGTTCTGAGGTTAGTCTGAGAAGGACAGTAAGTGTTCCTCTGTTTGTCACAGCCTGAGTTGATTCTCTGTTTGAAGAACAATGTTACCTGTGGCTCTTAGTGTAGTTCAGTAGCTTCTAGAATCTTCGCAAGAAGATGCATAGCTGTTTTCATAACAGGCTTTTCAGTGCATGCTTTTGGATCATCTACAAGGTGGGGAGCTATCTGAATGACCATCTGCTAATGCTTCCAGATCATTGTGATATAGGAGATTGATAAATTAGGAAGACTTAACTGTATGGCATCTAACAATCTAACACAGTTGAAGAATTCTTGTGAAAAGGAAATAAAAGTTCAGAAGACATCAAGGCAATGCTATCTAAGCAACCACACATTGCAAATGACATCCGGAGCCACACAAAAAGCCAACTCTGATTTAATGGCACACTCAATAACAGAGTCTCAAAAACTAACCTGTCACCTATAGTGTTTCCAAGATTACACACAGCTTGTCCACTGTTGTGGGCATGGCAAGATGCCAGCAGAGCATTGAATAGCTCACCCCACCACAAAGTAAGTCTGCAGAAGTTGTGGTCTGAATATGAACTGTCCTCTAGAAACTCATGTGTTTGAACACTCAACCACCAGTTGGTGGCGCTATTTTGGGATGCTGTGGAATATTTAGTAAGGAAGGACCCAGCTGATAGTGATTTCCTGGGGTCTCAGGTCTCAGCTCTTCTTCTGGTGCCAGTTTCTCTCCATCCCTCCCTTGTACCCTCTTTCTTACATCCCCTCTTTCTTGATCTGATTGATGTGAGCAAGCCACCAATGCACCAGCTATTCCAGCTGCTAGCTGCTCACACTGCCATGCCTTTCCTACCATGATGAAGCTGGACTGCATCCCTTCAGACCATGAGTCATGATTCAGACCATGAATCTTCCCTCCCTGAGCTTGCTTCTTGTCACATCACAGGGATTAGAACAAGGGCCAGCAGCAGCCTGTGCCCAGCACTGAGTTGTCGGAGGTCTCAGAATCTTTGTGCTTTGAGCTGTCACGGCAGCTGCCTGTCATGGAAGGACCCTATCAACATTACCATCTGACATCTGTGCTGTGATCAGAAAATGAGGGAACCCAAGCTGTGCTCAAACTTTTCTGCTAAAGAGATATAGGCAATGATATAGGTCTGTGTTCATGATGTGTGTGTTCAGCTTACCTCAGTGTCTTCCTGGAGGACTCTTTGTATCCCACTCAGCTATCTCTCCACTCAGGGCTTCAGTGTGACTGTTCTTGTTGCCTTCCCCTGGGGCGCTTCTTCCAGCATCCCCATCTTACCCTCCTTTCAATGATCCCTGGCTAGGAGTTTAAGGGTAGCTGAGGCCCTACTATGATCAGTGAGCCAGTCTTCTACATGCCATTTCTGATGAGTGCTAAGCTATCCAAAGATTGATTGCTCCCTGAGAAAAATAGCCCCAGGGTGTCGCCCCTGTCTGATGCCACATCATAGTACTTAGTGCAAAGCTTATATACCCACAAGGGTGACCTCATTAGTTTCATTGCAAATGTGTCGGTGAGGATGGTTCTTAAGCACTGGGAGCTGACTAGATGATATTTCACAGAAAAGCAAGAGGCACTCACAAATCCATGACATCATCCACCCTAGTAGCAGGGGAGAAACCTAGACTCAGTCAGTGACTCTGGTTCCCTTTGACAGGTGTAAGTCCCTGAGGATGGCAAGCAGCTCTGACAAGGACTCGCTGACCGACCATGCAAATTTGTGTGGCTTCTAAGAGTCACCTTCTTGTACCCGAGGAATAATGCAAATTTCTTACCAATATGCAGAAAAGGAGAGAGAACACAGTATTCCTCAGCTACAAACTAAAAGTTTGGTGTGACGCCACTGGTCCAAAGCAAGCTATCAAAATGGAGTTTAAATTTTAAAGACAACAGTTAACTGTAATGATAATAACAAATATTTGTGGGGCTTTCTCACCCAAGTGAATTGCATGTGCCCTGTCACCTAATTACCATGTGGGGGCCCAGCCTTCTTGTGACTTTACAAAGGAGAGAGATGGGCAGATCCTGCTGTGAATGGAAAAAAATGGCATTCCAATATTTAACACAGTGCCACATATTGCAATAAAATGAAAGTAACCATCACATCAGGGCAGATGGAACACTCCTGTAAGCCCATCTACTTGGAAGGCTGAGGCAGGAGGATTTCAAGTTCAAGTCCTGTGTGTGGTTCAGTCTAGGCTGCATAACTCTATAGCATCATCATGCGCTAAACCGAGTTGTTATCCCAAGGCAGGTGAATGAAATCACTGTGTCTTTTCCATTGGTTGTTGTTGGTTTTGGGCTTGCTCCTCCCCATATCTCACATGTCATGATCATTATAATTATTTTCTTTTATTTTGTCAGTGGAAACCTTGCAGATCTTCTCTGATCTATTTCAAAGCCTCCTTTACTCCTTCCTGTCCCTCATGTTGAAAACAATGTACATGGATATCAATACTTCTATTCAGCTTGCCATTCAGTCACTTAGTGGGTTTTATTCTGGTCTGAACTGACACATCACACTATGCCTGTTTATGCTTAAGGTTTACACCTTACATATACAATGTGTGTCCAGCAAATGGCATCTCCATCTTCTCAGACTGCCATCATCTCTTTGTGTTGAAGGTCTTGGGCTCCTCTAGTTATTTTACTAGAAAGATTTACTTTACACTAAACAATCATATGTGTATATATCTGGTGTGTGCGTGGTATTTGCGCATGAGTGCAGGTACCCACCAAGGCCAGAAGAAGGACACTAATTCCTTATAGCTGCAGTTACAGGCAATTGTGTGCTGCCCAAAGTGGATGATGGGGAGTGATCTTGGGTCCTCTCTAAAGCAGTACATGCTTTTAAATACTGAGCCAACTCTTCAAAAGGGGACTAGGAAACAACAAACATTTCAATATACATGCTGGGAAACCCAGAGCTCAAGAGCCAGGACACAGATGCAGTTCTGAGGAGACATTATACTGCTGTGCATGGGAATGACGGGCCATTGGTCCTCTAAGACACACTGAAGGAGCTACTTGAGAGATGGCTCAGAGTCTGAAAGATGCTCTCACAGAGAGTCAGGGTTCAGTTCTCATCACCCACATGGTGGTTCCCACTTCTCTGTAGCTCCAGTTCTGGGAAATCCAACACCCTCCTCTGACCACTGTGAGCTCCTGCACACAAACTTATGTTACACATACACTCAGGCAGGTTCTCATGCATACACTTGAAATAAAAATAAGCAAATCTTTGAAAAGAGAATCTAGCTGAGAAGCCTACTTGGATTTTAATTCATTCTAAAACCTGCTGTTGTTTACACATCCATTTTAATAAGTTTTTTTCAGACTGTGTATTCTGATTTGATCACTCTTTTTATTTTGGGTTTTACTACCAAATGGTTTTCATTACTGAAGGGTTTTGTTTTTAAAGTCATTAAAACATTTGTTGTACAAGTGCCCCCCCCCCTTGTTTTTACTCAAAACTTTCCTGGCATTTTGTTGTGTATATTGAATTGTATGAAGGAACCCAGGGCTCATCTTGTGATTTTTTTTTTCTTCTTTCTTCTTTAAAAAAAAAAAAAATCTCACGACTCTTTATGGAATTATTTAAGAGGAATCAGAGTCATCATCTCCAGAACAGTGGCACATTTGCAGCATTCAAGTATCTGCAGTTACCAGTAGACTTCTGTGCTTCTTTCTGCATGGGGCTTGCAGGGTTTTTATTATTTCCAGCCATTTATGGCTGTGAGCAAGTTTTTTCCCTATGTTTTGGGGTTTTTAAAAAATTGTTGTTGTTTGTTTTACAGTGAGTACTTTTTGCTCTGTAGGAAGGCTTTTAAAGATTTACTTATCGTGTAACTAGTCTCCATCATGAGTGGTCTCCCTTCTCTTTATTACCTTGAGGATGGTCCCCCAACTCTTTATTTGTCACATAACTTTTTTCCCCTCTGCCTTGCTTTCTAACCAGTAAAGGATGTTCAGTGTTCCAGAAGACTGTCCTGTAACTATTGAAATATCTCCCTTTTGACCTGAAGTTATGATGCATCACACCAGCAATGGATTGCAGCTCTGTTGTTAAGATCCCACCACCACCCTCTCAGTGGTCATGGCATATTATCCCTTTAATACTTTAACTTCTGGATTTTGTCTGTGACCAAGGCTATTTGAATTCCAAACATCTGTTGCAGGCTAGCAACATCTCCAGTCTCAGCAAGTTTCTCCCTCCAAGGGACTTCTGTTTCCTCCCCTCTCCTTCTTGGCTTTGCAGAGGATACTCAGTTGGTCCCACAAGATGACTGTCAGTGTTCCTGTGCACCTCCAGCCCACTGAGATACTGGCAGGGACAATAACCTCCTAACAGGGTATTAGAGATGCAGTGTGAAGGGGCGGGCTTTATGGTTGCTTAGAGGAGATGGGCAGAGATCATCTGGAAGACTGAGTTGATTCGGGCAAGGCTAATCCTTGTCACTGTGCCTGTGTCACTGAGAGGCATTTTCATGAAACAGTTGCAGAAGGCCTTTCTCTGCAGCGTCTAGTCTCTTCTCTATAGAAGTTAAGACTAACCTCTAAAGACTATAAAACTTAGAGAGCTATGGAGGTAGCTCAGATGGTAAAGTGCTTGCTATGCAAGCAGGAAGACTTACGTTCAAGACCTATAATGTACCTTAAACATCCAGGCATGATGACACACTTGTTAATCCCAGTCCCGGGGAGATAGGGACATGCAAATCCTCATACTCAGTCAACCTAATGAGTTGCAGGCCAGTCAAAAGAAAACGGCAGACACTGGACACTGCCCAAGGAACAACACCTGAGCCTGACTTATGTCTCACACACACACACACACACACACACACGGCACACATTCACATACACACACACACACACACACACGTAATTCATCTTGATAGAGCAAGTTGATGCAATTCTCAATTATCAGCCTCCCATGGAGAACTTGCATATCTATCTGACTGAATCTGGAGCTGATTTAAAAGAAAATGGACAATCTGGAAGTTGCTGTCATGCAGCGAAGCTGGGCCTTGGGTGTTTAGGTATTGGTGCCCAGTGGTGACTAGCTCCTCAAGCCTCGGGACCTGGGTGCAGGTTTTCACCAGTTATCAGGATTGTTGCTCCCAGGGTTCATCTTGCCCATAAGGGACAGAAGGAATGTCTGTTCTGACAGAAGGGGGCTTGAAGTCTGGTTCCACTGAAGAAGAAACAAGACTGTGATTGACAGGCCCTAACTATGTACTCCTGAGGCAGGGATTGCAGCCCTTCCCTCGAAGGGCCTTCAGCTAAATGGACTCAAAACTGCTATGCCCCCTGGCCTTTCCTGGTCTAGACTCCTCTGCTTGTCCTCATCATTCTCAGGGCTATGCAGAAATAAATGAAGACCTGCAAATGGCTTCGGTCTGTCAATTCCTGCAGTGTGTTTCATTGAGTCCAAATGGCCAGTTCAGGCAAGTCACAGATCTCATCCTCAGGGGCCTTCCATCAGAGTTTCTCTCTGAGCTCCCAGAGTGAGGTCCACATGCTTCTTAACTTGCTGCAAGTGTAGTGGTGAATGTGCCTCCCTCCATCCAGACATAGCAATGTCTTTTGTATGAAACACCCGAAAACTACATTTGATGCTTCAAAGTGGGTGTCGTGGCTTTTGTTTGGATTTTTGAGATTTAAGCAGTCAGTATCCATTTTGGAATAGGTGCATGAAATGGTAAGATGCTCTTAGCATTTTATTAGAATCAAAATGGCTGTTCTGGCGGGAAGTAGTGAGCTGTGACCTCTGGTAGGTTCATAGTCTGAGTGTCACTAATCTTAGGTGCTTCTGTAGATCTGAGCCACTGCTGTAGCAGATGAGGATGGTAATTTTTGTAGATAGCAAAACCAGCTGAGGACCAGGGAAGGTGGTGGTAACAGCGGGCTGAGATTAGCCTTTCAGTAATCTGACCTACACTGGGGTGAGATGCTGAACAGCCATTTCTGGATCCACAGAGCTGTCTGCTTTGTACCTGAAATTTCTACTGAGAAAAGTAGATGAAAGAATCAGTCAGGCAGCCACTGGTCTACCTCATAGGAGCTTATGCATGTGGGCATTCAAAAAGCATAGGCTTCTTACCTTTGGAGACCTCATTGTGTTCAAAATGCACACTGCCTAAATTGTCAAATGCTTTGTAGTTATCCAAACTGTCAAGTCATGCTATGAAACCCCTAGGACACAGAGTAGAACTCTCACAATCTCACACGTCTCCTCTAGATTGCTAGATCAAATCCCAGCTTCACCATTTCAATTTACTGCCGTTAGTGTCCCAAGCTGTTTATCATAGATGATAAGAGGACTTACAGAGTTATTTGCATGTTAAATTAATCAACATAAATGGCTGCCTAGAATAGCAGTTTATAGGGAGAGGGGATGTAGCCCAGATGGTAGAGAGTGCTTGCCTAGCATGCATGAAGCCCTGTATTGATCTGAAGCACCACATAAGTTCTGCTATGTGGGTAGCTTATACCAGCTCTGAGAGAGGGAGGCAGGAGAATGAATAGTTCAGGATCATCCACAGATACATAGTGATCTGGAGGTGCCTAAACTACAGGATCACCTGAATAAGTAAAGAAATCAGTCCCTTGTATATTGAAAGTGTTTTCTATCGTATGACCTTGGTGTTTTGGTAGCTTCTAAGTCATTACTATGAAGAGTTAGGGGTAGGACATAACATTGACATTTTAATAATTGTGTGCAGTTGTCACACTTCTTGTATGATGCTTGGAAAGGGAAAGGGCAGGAGAACCACCGGCATCCAGCTATGATACTGGTGATGCCATCGCCAGTGACACATCCACTTTTCCCTGGAGTTGTGATTTACGTGGTGATACTGTGCTGCAAGTAGGGGTTTGAGCCTAGTTATTTCCACTTGACATATAAAAGTTTTCCAAAGTAAAAAATCATTTATAAACCCAATTTCAGTGGCTGTATAATAAAATCACACTCAACATCCATAACCAGGAGTCGTGCTCTCAGTGTTGAGTGCTTAGATTACTCTTCTCTTAGGTAAAGGGCAGGGATATCTCTCACCTGCAGCGTGGGGGAGGAGTCACGTGTCTGCATCCGTTTCTGTATAGTTTTATCAGCTATCTTTTTATCCTTAGATTGAAATCCCAGAAGTGAAGTCACTGCGTCAAAACAAGGAACCTTTTAAAGCTCAATAAAAAAAACAATAAACAAACAAACAAACAAACAAACAACACTTTGCTAAACATGTTACAGACTGGTAATCAGACTGGTGCCACATACCCTGCCCATCACTAACCTGCTATTTCTGATTTAATATGGGAAAAAGAAGCAGAGATCAGTCTGGGTTTCTTGGTCCTCAGCAAAATTCAAAGAGATGGGAAGACGTACTTTTGGATAGAAAATTGAAAGCCTGTGTCTCCATTAAGAGACACTTTTTTTTTCCCTGTGGAGGTGTTTTCTTTTTCAGTTTAGAAACTGTGCCTTTCAGCTTCTTCTGAGCTGGAGTGTTGTATATTTCACGGTGCTCACGGTTCCTATAAACCTGTGTCTGGCAGAGACTTCCATTCAGCTTCCTGACATCTCATCAAGAGCTGGAAGAGGTGTGAATTCTTGCCTGGTTCGTTTCCACAATGCTACTGTTTTAGCACCATCTCTCCCAAAGCAATATGTACTTTACTCGAATTAAACATGGTCTCTAGCTCACTAGCTCGGATGAAGCACTTGTATGAAATTTCTAAACTGTGGACGGACTCACCAGCAGGTGTCTCATTCTCAGCTCCATTACCTCCAGCTATAGTGGAGAGAGCTGAGGACTGTCAAGTGGCTTGTAATCTTCACAGTTAAAGAGACAGCATTGGGTGGGGAGAGATGAATCTTTCTCACTTTGGTTTCCAGATGTTGTGCAGATGCTAATCTCCATGTGTTTACAGCTCACAGAAAAATCAGATCTGCCCTTGCTGATAAACCATAGGACAATTCTCAATGTATCTTTCTCTGCCCAAGGTCTTTCCAGATATAGTTGTGTATATCTGTAACTGGAACCAGTATAGCTCACAGACAACAGTCCTTGATGACAACTCTTCCTAGAGCCCCTCTTCCCTTCTTCTGCAGAGGTTTGGTTCCCAGCCTTCCCTAGCCATGAGAGGAAGGCATCCTCAGGAGAGCCATTTTGGCTTTATGTTTGAGGCTCTTGAGAAATGCTAACAAAGTTTCTCCAGACTGTTTCAATTAGATGGAAGAAGGGATAAAATATTCTCAAGAGAATAGACATCCTGAGCTCCTTTGTAACTAGCACAATAACATATAGATGAGCAAAGGGTATTATTGAAAGCTTTGGAAATTTAGGTCATTTCCAAGTTCACTGAACATTTTTCTTGTGTGATCAGAAACAAGCAAATAAGCACCAAAAAGAAAGAACCAAAGCTAGATCCACATTGAAGCCGTCAGGCAGCCTGCACCAAGTTGTCTTGGCTATGGTATCAACCCATGATACCTTCTTCTGACCAGCCTGGGCTAGGCTACCACATGGATGGCTGTCTAGCTGTGTTGCCACTGTAGGCAAATGGGGTGATGGATGGTGCACATCTCTAAGCTGTGTCTTCTCTCTCCCCTGCCAGCTACACAGTGGGCATTGTCCAGGAGAACAATGATCAGGTCTGGAAATTCCAGCGGTACTTCCTGGTGCAAGAGTACTGCAACCGTCTAAACATCCCCTTCCCCTTCGTCGTCTTCGCCTACTTCTACATGGTAGTGAAGAAATGTTTCAAATGCTGCTGTAAAGAGAAGAATATGGAGTCTTCTGCTTGCTGTGAGTGGGCCACCTGTTGGGGGTTGGGTTCCAGAGCAGGGGGTCATTTCAAGGGATGTATGGTCTCAATCGCTACAATCTGTTCACTGTATGTATCTAAAGATCAGCGGTCAGGCCAGCCAATGCGTGCCTCAAGAGGTAGGGTAGTTTGGGAACCACTGAGGGGCGGCTGGGTAGTCTCGATTAGGGAGATGACTTTGGGACAAATATAATAATAACAACATAAATAAGTTAATTTCCCCCAATAGGATTCATGGATAGTGTGAAACTATGGGTTTAATTTAATTTAGTTTTGTTTCATTGTTTTTCTTGGTTTGGGAGGTGGGGTTAGTTCACTAACCATAGGAAGGTTTTGGGGGGGTTGCTTTTATTAGTCAGCTTTCTATCAGTGTAATGAAATATCTCAGGTAACTAACTTATGAAGAACAAAGGTTCACTTCACTAAGTGCTTGAGATCGCAGTTCAAGAAAAAAGATGGAGTGGCTCCATTGTTTTTGGTCTGAGTTAAGCACATAGATCACTAGCCAGGGAGCAGGGGTGACTCAGAATGGGTCTCATGATCTTTTTAAAGAGAATTCTGGGCTCCACCTCCTGAAGGTGCCACCACAGTGCCATCTTGGAAGCCAATAATTTAACACATGGAAATTTGGAAAAAAAAAATCATGTAATCAGTGTCATTCCATTTCTGGTCCCCAAATTGTCATGCCCATATCATAATGCAAGACACAGTTATTCAATTCTTAGTGTTCCTGAGATCTTAACTATTATTCTAGTATTGTTCAAACATCTAAACTCAGTGGCTCATCTAAGATTCTACACAAACTCTAGTGTGAGCACCTCTCTCATGGCCCCACTCCATTCTGCTCCATCACAGGTTCTCGCAAGGTGCCTGTCCCTTGACAACAGTCAGCTGTGTGTGATGCTCTGGTTGTTTGCCTCATGGTATGTGATGAAGTGCACTTCCACTACCAGATTTGCATATCATGTTAGGCTGACCACGCCTCTTTTTTTGTTTGTTTGTTTTGTTTTTCGAGACAGGGTTTCTCTGTGTAGCCCTGGCTGTCCTGGAACTCACTCTGTAGACCAGGCTGGCCTCGAACTCAGAAATCTGCCTGCCTCTGCCTCTCAAGTGCTGGGATTAAAGGCGTGCACCACCACTGCCCGACATGACCACGCCTCTTTGAAGGAACTCCAAATATTATGCTTCAGAAAGTGAAAATATTACTTTCCTAAATGTGATAATTGGTGACAACTTTGACAGATTTTAAGTGTTGAGAGCCATCTCTATTTTTGGAGGGTGGGGGATTCTATGCATTAAACTGGAGGCAAGATGCTCATGGTTGACCTTCAATACCACTCCCTGAAACCTGACATATAGCCTGGCTTTCGGAATAAAAACATACCTCCAGCTTTCCATCAGCCTGCAGCAGGAAGGACCTTTATCCTCAATTTTAACTGTGTCATTCCAAGACATTAAATGCCACTTTGGAGGTGCATGAACCATTACACGTGTAATTGCCTTCCTCGATGAAAGTATTTTGACAAGTCGGATAAGTGGCTGTCTCTCTTCCCATTATTTTGCCGAGGAAAACAAATTGAGCCATTACTAACTAAATGAGTGGAAATCTTTATGTTCAGTCTGGGAACGGAATGTGCAGATCTAGAATCTGAAAGTACACACAACCCACAACCGGATATCAGAAGCATTTAGTGATTTGGTTCCGTCTTGAGATCATGTTATAAATGAGGGTGTCTCCAGAATCTGGGAGAAGACCGAAGGGAGCAATCAATGCCTTGGGAAGGCTTACACATTTCCAAACAATGCATAAAAGTCACAGTGAGAAAAAGGAGCTGAGAGATGGCTCCACTGACAAAAGCCTTGCCCCACAAGCATAAGGACTCGAGTTCAGTCAGATCTCTGGCACACATGTGAAAGGTCAGGCATAGTGGTATGCGCCTGTAATTCCATTGCTGGGGAGGCAGATCCAGGAGGTTCCCCAGCTTGTCCACCAGGTACTCTAACCCACCCATGGGCTCCAGGTTCACTGAGAATCATTGTCTCAAGAAAAAGGTGGACAGAGGTTAAGGAGAACACCTACTGTTTACCCTCTGGTCTCTACACACATGTGTACACTTAGGCATCTACACATGTAGACAAGCTATGTACATATAGCCTACACATGAACACATGCACATGACCATGTACACACATACACACACACACACACACACACACACACACACACACACACACACACCTGTTGCAACAAAGATGGATTTGACTCAGTTTAAAGAAAAAAGCAGGATCTAAGTAACATTCAGTGTTGTCTGGAAATGGAAAGAATGTTCTAGAGAACTGCCCCACACTGACTCAAGTTGGAGCTCCATGTGGTAAAAGTCCATTTTTAAAGGATCTAATACACCCAGCCTGGGATCAGCAGAACCAGGGAGCTCAGTGTTAGGAAGGTAGATCAGCTCCTGGCTTCAGGCTTGGCTTAAAAGAGGACAAAATGCATCCCATCGAAGAAAGACAGGAATGTCAACCAGAAACAAAACCCTCGTGTCTAGCTAGCCAGGAAGGAGTTTCAGCTTAAGAAATCAGGCAGGTGTGTTAGGGATGCCTGTTAGAGACACTGGGAGAGAACTGCTCTGGACAATTGGAAGAAGCAAGCTACTTGCCCTCTTCCAATAGATCTTGCTCTCAGGAGAAGATAAAGAAACAGAAAAACAGGTCTCCTCTCCCCAACAGAGCCAGAGCCCAGTTCCCTCATTGGAGACTCTCCAGCCGGCTGAGTCACCATGGGCCCACTTGCTGCCTTTTGGAGAGACTAATTCCCGAGCCCACAGCACTTTGCCTTTCCCAGGGGTTCCATCTGGCAGGACATTCTTAAGTGCACTTTGTGTTTGCTTCCAAATGATGAGGCACATCATGGGTTTAATTCTGAAATTGCCCTTCTTTGGAAGAAAATTACAAATAACGTTCAGAAAGGCTCACAACCTCCCCCACCTTTTTTTTACTTGTTTAGCAATACCGTCAAGTCAGAAAAAGTGTGTGTGTATATACACACACATATACACACACACATATATATATACATATATATGTATGTATATACGTGCATACGTGTATACGTATATACGTATATACGTATATATGTATATATGTATGTATGTATGCATGCATGTATGCATGTATGCATATGTGTATATGTGTATGTATGTATATATGTATACATGTATATATGTGTATATGTATATATGTATATATGCATGTATGTATATATGTATATATGTATGTATATATACATTTTCTATATACATATGTGTGTGTGTGTATGTGTGTGTGTTCTCTTCCTATTTGGAAGCCATATATAGTCTGTATGGAGCATTTGTCTACAGAAAAGCACAATAAGCATCCAGGACAGATATGACTCTTACACAGAGATAAATGTCAATACTGGCATTGACCTGGGGTATAGTATGTCTATGCATTTATAGGATAATTGATTCTTTTATATAGCTGTTAATACACCTTAAAACATGTTTAATATCCATGAACATATAATGTCTATGCTAAGAATTTTAACTATGAAATATCCTAGTGTATGGATAACCAAGTCCTTATTGTTAAATGTATAGCTTGATTAGGGTCTTTATAAAAAAGATTATTTTTAGTTTTTAATTGTATGGTGTGTGTCTCTATGTGAGTATGTGTATAATGAGTGGAGATGCCTGCAGAGAACAAAGCATTGGCTTCCCTGAAGCTGGAGGGGTAGATGGTTGTCAGCTGCCTGATATGGTCACTTGGAACTGAACTCAGATTCCATGGAAGAGCAGCAAGCCTTCACAACCACTGAGCCAGCCCCTGGCTTGATTCTTATTACTATATGATGCCATGATTAAAAAGTGATATATGTACATTTCACCACATGAATCATTTTAATGTTAATTCTAGAAGAGCAATGTCTAGATAGAGAATATGTGTAGCACTAATGCTTTGTGTAATGTTTCTCACGACCTTCTCATCCTCTAGCACCATTAAGTTGTTACAGTGGATCAACTTCTCCCAGAACATGGCTGTGTGCTTTCCATATTTTTTGCTGGGACAGATATTCCCATTACTTTAGGGCCTGATACTTTTTCAGTATAGTTAGTAGAAATGCTAACCTTTCACCATTCAGCTAGCCTTTCATTGACTGTTATGGAAGCTGCCCATTTTTCTTGGCTCCTTCTCATTTTTGTTCTGGCTGCCTGTGTCCAGAAGTTTCAGTCTTTTCTGTATTGAGTTCCAAGCATTTGGTTTGAAGGAAAGCCATCGGAATCTACTCCGAAATGCAGTTGAAAGGAAATTGGTTAGGAATTGTCTTAAAGAGTAATAACAGTCATTTAAAGATGAAGGCATGTCTGCTGTATGGGATTTTCTGCAATCTAGTTATTCAAATATTGCTTTGATCCCTGATTAATTATTTCAATTAAGGAAAGTATTAGAGTTTATAAACTCTAATGTGAGAATATATGCATTTAAATGGTAAGTAAAGGGTAAAGCCACACAAATCTATTCTAAGTGGCCACCTTCACAAACATCTCTTTCTAGTCCCCATGAATTCTTGGATTTTCATGTCCACTGCAAATGTTAGTGATCTTGATGATGTGTTCTTTGTTTGGTCTTCATCTGAAAGTCTCAGACACCATAAGAAATTGAGATAAGATCTTCCTAGAACACGTCCCAGGCTAGCTGTACAGTTTGCCCTGGTTTAGGGGAAAGGGGAAGGGTAGAGAGTGGAGGTACGGCTTTTCTTCAAGACCCAGACCACCTGTTTCAGAGTAGAATCAATGTTATCAGATTACTTTCCTCTGAAGATCTCCTGACTTTAGACGGAGAGTTGAAAACCTGTAGTCATTATCCAACTAAATGGGTTTGTGTTTTCGTGTCATCAAAACAGAGGAGTCGGACACACCAAACATGAGCACCCAAATTATTAGTGGAATGATCTGCTTAAGTCTCAAAAGATACAGCCAAGGTTCAACAGGATCATTATTTAGAGTAAAGATTACATTCTTAACGCACATGGGTGATCCCCACCCTTATTCTTACTGAGAAGTTCATTAATATTCTATTGCTCTGTTCCTGTCACTAGTAAGTAATGGTGTCAGATCAGCTGGTGCAGACAAATGTAATTGTCCTAGTTACAGAGTCTCTTGGATGGATGCCTGGTAGCCATTGATTTGGGAAATAGAGGCAGACAGACAACCTGAATGTTTTTTCTATTCTCATTATTTCAGGTTTCAGAAATGAGGACAATGAGACTTTGGCATGGGAGGGCGTCATGAAGGAGAACTACCTTGTCAAGATCAACACAAAAGCCAATGACAACTCAGAGGAGTACGTCAGTCACTCACTTCTGTGGCAAGGCGCCCTTTGTATACGTAAGCTGGTATATGCAAAAGGCAGTGTTTCTGAGCATGCTCAGTAAGGCATGCTTTCATTAGAGAGTGATAGTAACTCAAAAATATTACCAAGGCAATTGCAGATAAATACTTAGATGAATGTCACTCTCTCAGAACAGGGAGAGATCACACCTTGGCTAATATGATTGTTCCCCTAAAGGGCATAGAATAGAAAGTATCCATAGAGGCTACATCTTCCTCTTAGAATAGCTAGATGTCCTGTATTCTAGGCATTGAGATCTTGAGTGTAGAAGGGTAGATATTAGCATCCACAGAGTCACAACTAAGAAATAAGTTCCAGGAAGACTCAAAGGCTACAGGCAACTGCATCATCTTGCAGAGACCACTGGCATGTTTCTTTGCAATGTTGAAATACAGAGATAGAAGGTGGCTTGTTACAAGCTATTTCTGGAAAATGATGACTATCATTCTTAAATTGTGTGGATTTTTAAATTAAATTCCTATGTGACCTCCCCCCACCCAGTCGTTAAACTTCTTGAAGAAGTAGGGAACTCAGTCAAATCTGCAAAAGGTGTATAAGTAGTTTATCAAGGAGTCTTTGAAAGCCGGCTCATCCAATTGTTTAGGCTGACCTTCTTCAGTGTCAGTTATCACTTTTTCTAAGAGCTTAAACATACTTCAAAATGTGCTCTAACCTGTATGAGTAACTATGAGTGCAACTAATCTCTTCGTTAGAATTAACACAGCTACTAAGGGGTATAGGATACTCTTTCTCTTGAGACAGCATGGAAGCCCTGTGTTCTAGAGTCCAAGATCTTGGCTATGGAGGAAGGTACATCTTATGAGTCAACTCTCACCACCCCTATCAGCAAACACAGCACTAATTTTCTGTCTTTGGGGGTGAGAAAGGAATTCTGCTTTGTTTGGGCATAAGGAAGAACTGCAGAGAAACCAATGCAAAGCTGAAATACACACACACACACACACACACACACACACACACACACACACACACACACACACATCTTATGTCCTTTGAAACATGAAAACACAGCCAAAGAGCCTCCCCTGTCTCTTACTTTATTTTTAATTCCCTTGCAGGATAAGACATCGGTTTAGACAACTAGATACAAAGGTATGACTCAAAGCTCTGAAATAATTTGTTGTATCTTTAATGTTTTTGAGTTTTTGGCTATAGGTTGGAATATATGGTCAGGAAACAAAAGAAGGCATTCATTGTTAAAAAATTAGACATGTTTTTTCAGCTGTCTGCTTGATTCACCTAAGAGATGGAGCCTGTAACAGAATTACTTCTTCAGCTGCCATCCCTTGTGTGGAATAGCCCAGAAGTGCCATTTCTATTAGATTTAACTGTCAACTTGACACAATCTAAAACCACCTGAAAAGAGGGTCTCAGTGAGCAACTGTCTAGATCATCAATGTGTCCCATAACAATGTCTATAAAGGATAATCTTGATTACATTAATTGATGTAGAAAGATTCAGCCCACTGTGGGTGGTGCCATTTCCTAGGTTTAGGTCCTGGACTATGGAGAAAATGAACTGAGTTTAGTCATGCATGCATGCATTCATTCTCCCTGTTCTTACTGTGGATGTGATATGACTAGCTCCCTCAAGCTTCTGCCACTATGAATATATTTAATGCATACAGTTGGACATTTTGATGCATGTGTACATTGCAAAATGACTACCACAGTCCAAACAGTGTTGGAAGCCCTAGCCACACAGCACAGAGTCTCCTGTATCCCACAAGCTGTCTCACTGCCTCTACTTCCCTTTCTGTTGCCTCCTCTGTCCTCTTTCTTCCCATGCTGAGCAACTGTGCTTGCTTTCCATTCAGAGAATTCTGGGGATCACATTCTGAAATTTTGTTTCTAGAGCAAGCATTTAGCGTCTTTTTATTTTCCTTTTAAAGTGATTTTAAACACTTCTCTTGAAATATTGTTGACACAAATTCAATATATTTAAGGTATAGAGTTGGATATTTTGATTTAAATATACATTGCAAATACCCATTCCACCACATTCGAGGACAGCTAATTTACATACCTACTTAGCTACTACCTCTGTGTGTCCTAGGATTCAAGTCAAGGCCTCTGGTCTTGGCACATCTTATGTATACAATAGACAATATTAATGGATATAAATGGATATTAACACATGCATATAGTATATTAGTATTCATTCTCACCTCAGAGTACAGCAGAACCATTGCCACCCCTCTCTCCCTAACCCCTTTGTCTATTTTGGGCTGTGTCTGTGGGTGAGATCACATGGGAGGGGTTGCCTGTCTGACCATCTGTATTCCTGCAGATGGCAGAATTTTCTTCCTTCCTTCAAGATGAAATTGTCCTCCACTGCATACATGGGCCACATTTTCCTCACCTATCAATCTATTCGTTGACACTTGGGTTATTTTCATGTCTGTAACTAGTGCTGCAGTGAATGGGACAACACAAGAGCTCTTTAGCTGTGTACCAGGAGTGGGGTAGCTGGGTTGTTTTTAATGTTTTGAGGAATTTCTGTATTGTTTTCCATAACAGAATCACCAATTTTACCTCAATTTTTTTCCAGGAAGATTTTTGGTGGAGTCTTTATTACAAGATATTATTTAACAACTCATGCAAGCAGATCTAGATAGGTTTTATTTCCTTTTCTCATCTGATTGCACTGGCCAGGACTCCTAACACCATTTAGAATAACAGTGGTCAGGACCAGAATTCTTGTCTTGAGATCTTAGAGATGATGGGATACTGAATATGATGATAGGATTCTTTCTTCATAGTCTTTATCATGTCTAAATAAGTACTTACTTTGTTGAGTTTCTACTATGAAAGAATTTGGAATTTTCTGCTGACTTTCTGCATCGAGTACATGGACCATGCTTGTTCTCTCTTCTGTTTATGCTGTTTGTCACAACCATTGGTTTTTCATATACTGAACCATCCTTCTGTCTCAGGGGTGAGCTGCACTCAGTTGTGGTGTGTGGTGATTTTAATGTGCTCTTGAACTGAGCGCCTTACTATCTTGTTCATATTTTACATCTTTATTCACTAGGATGTTGGTCACGAGTTCTCTTTGCTATCTTTGTCAGACTTTCAGATGAGGGTAATTTTGGCCTCATACATGGAATCTGGAAGCAATCTCTCTTCTATTTTGTGGAAGAGCCTAAGCTGTAGTTAGGCATTTGTTTACCTTTAAATGTTGGATGGTATTCACTAATGAAGCCATCTCTCTGTTCCTGAGCTTTTCTTTGTTAGCAATGTTTGATACTGACCCTTTCTCCTTGTTTGCTACTAGTTTGTTTGATTTTTGTATTCTTTTTTTTAAATGTATTACATTTTAATTTTGTGTGTGTGTGCACATGCCACACTATGCATGTGGAGGTCAGAGAACAACTCTTACGATTTTGTTCTCTCCTTCAACTGTGTAGCCTTGGGGAATTGAACTCAGGTCACCAGGCATAGCAGCAGATGCCTTTATCAGCTGAACCATTTTGTTGGCCCTGGACTCTTTACTTGACCTAGTCTTGTTAGGTTGTGTGTATTTAGAGAAGCCTCTACCTAAGTAAGATTTCAGTACCAGAGTGGCTAGCCACCTGCCCCAGTGGAAAATGAAGGGGACTGGATGTAGGTGATTAAAGTGTGTCTTTCATGAGACCTCTGTTTTATCTGGTGTGTAGCCTGATGTATAATTGTCTGAGCAGCCTGTCCCCAGAGCAGGATTGTTGTGAGTACTGGTAGGTGCCTTTGTGTCTCTTGTCTAACTGGGTGCAGTTTATGCTTGCCTGGCCATCACTGGTGGCAGAAACTTAGACCGTCTTCTCCCCTTATGAGGGGGCAGGAAATCCAGGCTTAAGCAGCCCCTGGTTCTTCACGTCTGCACACACTACAATAGAGACAGATCTTATAACAGTCTAGCTAAAGGTTTGTCAGTTTATTTAGCCTTTCCCCAAACCAATGCTTAACTTTGCTTATTTCCTTTTTGTTTTCTGCTTCGCTTATTTTATTCTGAGCGCCTTGTGCTCTCCCTGAAGCTGCAGATTAATACCATTTTACTATTAACAAAATCCCCTGGGGGGAGCAAAACCACTTTTCATCTCATTATAACAGAAAACCAAGTTATTCACAGATGACTGGAAGCCTGGAAGTGGGGTTCTCACCCACCGTGCAGTGTTCACTGAGGCAGCCGTTAGACCTCAAATGTCTCTTTGTTCTTTTTTTTTTTTTTTTTTATTAAAGTTAAAGGAAGAGGTTATCACTGGAAACAAGCTCAACTTCAACATAGATTTCCCCCCACCACCCCCAAACTTCCAGAGAGTAAGTCACACAGCAAGCTGAGAGCTAACTACACAGAAATTGGAACCTATCCATGCACATTATTAATAAACTACATCAAGGTAGCATGTGATTTAAACTTAGGCCACGAACCTCCTGTAATATCTAGAATAATCTTATGTATCATTTATGTAAATTATACTTGGGCGTTTTCCATTTGTTTGTGTGTATATGTTAGGAAGCATACAATCATATCTTACTAGTATCTTCATAATTTTTATTAGTATTATATTTTTATATAGCAAAACTTTATTAGTATCTTAGTAAAACATCGCATACATTTGGATACATCTGCATAGATCTGCATACATTACTCTACTGCCAACATTATCTGCTAGGTCTAGGAAGAAACCCTTATTGACTTGCATTTCATGAAGCTAATGGCTTCTTTGCCAACTGCTGACCGTAAGGAAGCAATAAGCAGGGCCTGCCCCACCCTCCCTGTGTCACATTTACTGTTTAAAGTACTTGTCATTTAAAATAGAATGTTGAAAATTTGTCTGAAGACTGGGTTTTGCTTCTTCCCCCTTCCAAGCTTAACGATCTCAAAGGTCTTCTGAAAGAGATTGCTAATAAAATCAAATAAGGTGGGCGAACACTCGTGGAGAAACCAAATTACGATGAGGTGAGTTGGCTGATGTCTCTTTTCTTTGCTCCGAAATTTTTAGTGTTTTAGAAATATTTTTAATTTGCGGTGGTTTTCTAACTTATTCTATCTTCATATGTCATCAGCTTTGACAGTAAGGCAGTGTATAAAACAAATCAAATAAGTCATGGTCTAGAGACAAGGAGCGGAGGTTTCTCCTCATGTCCATCCATGATGGGGGCTCCAGGGCACCGTTAGCCCACAGGGTCTGTGTAACACTTGCCAGTTTTACATAAGTTTTTACATAAATTTTTGCTATTTTTTTCCTTCTTAATACTTTATCATAGATATTTCTGTGGAAACACCTAAGACATTCCTTATTCTCGTGGGTTCTTGTGTCTATTGCTGTGGGGTAGGCAGATGTGTACTAAGCATCTTTCTACTTTCTGAAAATGTTCCAGGGAAGAGGGTGGAGCAGAGACTTTTAACAACAGCTCGTTAGCACAATAACACGTGATTCCATTAATTGGCAAAGTTGAACTCAAGGCTTTGCTCCAGCGTCTCACCATTTGCTTTGAACATGTTTTCCCAGAATCTGTCCAAATCTTGAGACCAAATGCTGAAAATTTTAGGAGCATGGGGAGGTGGGGATGGGAAGGGAGGTGCAGCCATGAGTGTTCTATTGGTCTACAAGGAAACTAGTACACTGTAAGAAATAGAAATAGACGAGAGTTCCCTTCTCCATCTGGTTTGAACACAGCAGAAGGTGATCAGTATGGTTAGGACTACAATGTGCTGGCCACTTGCCCTGACCTTTCCCACTGCCCCCTAATGCTGACTCCTCATGTTAATGTCTAGCACTGACCCCTCTCTCTGGCCTCTCACACTGACCCCTCTCTCTGGTCTCTCACACTGACCCCTCTCTCTGGCCTCTCACACTGACCCCTCTCTCTGGCCTCTCACACTGACCCCTCTCTCTGGTCTCTCACACTGACCCCTCACTCTGGTCTCTCACACTGACCCCTCTCTCTGGTCTCTCACACTGACCCCTCACTCTGGTCTCTCACACTGACCCCTCACTCTGGTCTCTCACACTGACCCCTCTCTCTGGTCTCTCACACTGACCCCTCTCTCTGGTCTCTCACACTGACCCCTCTCTCTGGTCTCTCACACTGACCCCTCTCTCTGGTCTCTCACACTGACCCCTCTCTCTGGTCTCTCACACTGACCCCTCTCTCTGGTCTCTCACACTGACCCCTCTCTCTGGTCTCTCACACTGACCCCTCTCTCTGGTCTCTCACACTGACCCCTCTCTCTGGTCTCTCACACTGACCCCTCTCTCTGGCCTCTCATACTGACCCCTCACTCTGGTCTCTCACACAGACCCCTCTCTCTGGTCTCTCACACTGACCCCTCTCTTTAGCCTCTCATACTGACCCTTCACTCTGGTCTCTCACACTGACCTGTCAGTCTGGTCTCTCACACTGACCCCTCACTCTGGCCTCTCACACTGACCCCTCTCTCTGGTCTCTCACACTGACCCTTCACTCTGATCTCTCACACTGACCCCTCTCTCTGGTCTCTCACACTAATCCCTCTCTCTGGTCTCTCACACTGACCCCTCCTCTCTCTGGTCTCTCACACTGACCCCTCTCTCTGGTCCCTCACACTGGCCTCTTGACCTGCCTCTTACGCTGGTCTTTAAGCTTGTCCCCTGTGCTGCTCTCTGGCACTGACCTCCTGTGTGGCCCTTCGCCCTGACCTTTGCCTGCAGTGAGTACTTGAACTGTAGGATTTCCCTCTGCGTAGTGATCATGCTGCAGGGAAATCCTGGTGTCTGTGACCATCCGTCTGTATCCCTTAAGTCCTGGCAGGCACAGCTCACAGCTACAGGCTTCATTGTGGAACACTTATGCCTGACAGAGTCTGAAAGCTGAGTGGCACTTTCTGAATATGCTGAAGACGTCTGGTCTTGAGTACTCAGGAGGAGTCCATTTCAATACCTTCACAATGATATTTAATTTTTAAATTTTTTAAAAGTTTAAAATGAACAGAGCTTTGGCTTTTTAATCAGTTTTTCTTCATCTATGAGCTAAAAAATAAAGGGAACAGACAAAACAATTCAAATGATAAAAATAAATATAAATGTGATTAAAGAGTGAAAGTGATCAGAAAATTCTCAAATCCATATTGGTACACTTACCCAGGATGTTCTGATCTCCTCTTCCTTTCAGCTATTTGACTATAAAATGGGCAAAGGGACTGGCCTCCTACCCATCTACCCTGCACTTAGCTTTGGCCTTTGTTAATATGCTTAGAGTTAATGAAAGGGTGAATAAAAGTGAGTTGCAAGGATGTGACATTACTCTTGCATGTGTGCACCATGTGCTGGTGTGTGCACAGTGTGAGTATCATGTGCTGGTGTGTGCACAGTGTGAATATCATGTGCTGATATGTACATAGTGTGTGTATCATGTGCTGATATGTGCGCAATGTGTCTATCATATGCTGGTGTGTGCATAGTATATGCACCATCTGCATGTATGTGTGTGTGCACACATGTGTGTGTGCATGGTATGGGTAGCATGTGTGAGGATGTGCACAGTATGTGCACCATGTGCTGCTGTGTGAGAAAGACAAAGTGGAAAAAGAATGTAAGAAAACAAGTGTCAAAGCCAGGTATGGCAGATGCCCTATGATGATGTCTATGGGTAGGCGGAGACAGGTGATTCTCTGAGGTTGCTGGCTGGCCAAATCAGAGAGCTGTAGTCTGTGAGAGACACTGTGCCAAAAAAAAAAAAGTAACAGCATCTGAGGAACAACACCTGAGGCTGTCCTCTAACTTCCACATACACAGCTACACACACAATAACACACACAGACACACACTAATACATGCTGACACACACTAACACACACAGACATACACAGTAACACACACAGACACTAATACATACTGACACACACTAACACACAGACATACACAGTAACACACACAGACACATACTAACACACACTGATGCACACTAATATATACACTGATAACACACTAACATATATTAACACACTAATACACTAACACATATACTAACCCATACACTAACATATACACCAATATACTTACTGAGACACACCAACATTACACAAACACACAGATTAACACATACACTAATACACTGACATTTACTACCACATACACATAACACACTAACATACACTGAAAACATACTAACACACATTAACATGCACACACACCAAATAACAAACATTAGCATGTACATTGGTGCATACACTACCATATACTACTATATACACTAACACACACACACACACATTAAATATATGCCTCATGAATTTCACCCAGTGACATCTTTAGAAACACTGAGTTTATCAAATGTCATTTTTGCATGCTTTTTACCTCTAGGCAAGTTCTTTCTTAAAAAGTTCAGTTTTACTGGCAACCTACCCTACGTGTCTCTGACTCTAGTTTTTCCGTATCTCTCAGTGCTTCTTTCTCTAGGGTCAGGGTTGTCACCTTTCCCTGGGATGCTATGACAGGGCAGAGAAAGTCCACCTTAGGGGAGTGAGAGCCGGCACAGGTAGAGGTGGGGCGGGCAGAGGCATTTAACACTGCTCGCATCTTTATCCAAATGTCAGCCTTTGGTCCAATCACTTTGATGTGTTTTTTTTTTTTTTTTTTTTTTTTTTCCTTATTCTATGCCTGGAAGTAAGGCTCCAGAGCAAGCATTTTCTTTCTCTCCTTTGTATCAGGAGTGGGGCAGCCTCTCCAAGTACCATGAGGGGAAAGAAGGTCCCTGGAGATGGCCTGTTTTCCAGAGAATCATCTGACCACATTGTTTTAGTTTCTGAAAAAGAAAGCTTTTGATTGCTGTTTTGAGTCATTTGAAAACTACATTTTGATAAATGTTTGGGTTTTCTACTTGGTTATCTATTCATTTTTGATTTTGTGTAGCAACCTCTGAACAAATAAAGTCCTTCTTGGCTCTTTGAGACTTAACTTAGATGGGATGGGTTGGGCCTTGCTCAGAGAACCTCACACAGCTCACAGGGGTGAACTCCCTGACAAGCACAGCTAATACAATGGGCTAACATTTTGGAAGCATGCCCAGACCTCTTCCCAGTATATTTTGAAACAAGAGAGGAGGTGGTAAATTTATTAAATTTATTAATATTTTTTATTAATTAATCTATGACTTTATGGTTATTAATAATTCAGCATCTTCTTTGTTTTCACAGGTCAAACCAAACAGCTGGATTTGGAGGCTCATGGGTCACTGATGGACAGTACTGTTATTAACTTCTAAAGGAGACATTTTCAGGTCTCTGAGCACAGGGTGGATGACTCCTAGTCACCCTCGAGAGCATAGGTCAGGGAGCAAAGTGTACAGAAAACACTGCACGTGAAGAGAGGTGCAAAGGACTGTGTTCCTCTGTGAAGGTGCCTTTGTCTTCTTGCATCTCAGAGCCTTGTACTGATGCTGAGGGTTTGAGTGCTGACACACCTTTCCCACCTTCGCCTCATGCACCTCTAATGACTATGACTTTGGCCCTGATTTCATACCTATATCACTATTATGTTTATTCCCTACTGTCCCCTTTTTCTTCATTGTATGATGAATTGATCGACATATTGTCAGAGTCCTACCCTACCCCAAAGAAAAATCACGTCAAATTCTAAAATACTATAGGACAACCTCTCCTTTCTCACATGTCAAACATGGGTGGGCGGGAGGGGGTGCTGGGGAACATAGAGGCAGTGACTTCTTTCTCTGGGGCTCACCAGGACTCCTGCAGAAGGGACCACCCAGAAGGAACCCTTGAGGGGCTTACCTTGCTCCTTTTGGTTTTGGGAGTGTGCCCCTCCTCCACTCTCTCATTATTTCCCCATTGAAAATGGCAAATGGAGCTCACAGGAGGTTAGAGGGCATAGAGGACATAAATATATGTAAACAGCCTCCCACTCCTATAGTCGCTGCTCACACTTCCGTGTGTTTGCTCAACTCCAGCCTTTTCTACGCATGCTACACTTCACTTTAAAAAAAAAAAAAAAATCTTACACGACATCTTCTGCACCTGCAGTTTTCTATAGGCCTTTTCATCAACTATTTTATCAGAGGTGTTTTTCTCACAGTCTTTACAAGCATTATCAGTAATTCAGTAATATTCAAACCTCTAGCCATTTCCGCAATGTAGGTCATTGACAGCTGAGTCCACCTGGCCGTCGAAATGAATGTCCTTTGTGCATGCCTTCTCTCTACATTAACTGCATCAGGGAATCTCCTATATAGGATATTATATTCTTTGGAGTATCTGTTGATTATCAAGCCACTTGCAAGGCTTTTTTCATCAATGTATAGCAAGATAGGATTTAGTAACTTATGCATAAGACATAAGATAAATGGAGCTCTCTCTAGTAAGCTGATTCTACTTAACTCTCACTTTAGGAAGAAGCCAACACTCTTGTTTAGGTGTTGTAGAGCATGCGGGTGTTGGCACAGACATTGAGTGATGATCGGTTTGAATGTTCCACCCCCTACCCTTCTCTGGAGTTGTGGTGTCTGCTCAAAAGAGCCTAGCCGAGGAGGCATAAGGCCGCTTTAACACTCATAATTATGAGTGTTAAAAGTGAAAAGTTTTTCAACTTTCTCATAACCCAGACTGAAGGAGCGACCCTCCGCAGGAAGCTGTTGACGGAATATTTAGGGAGAAGAATGACGGAAGCATTAACCCAGATGTGATTATTTTTATTTGGTCTGGCTGTTCACACCTTGCAAATGTCAGCAAGAGAGGGGCAGAAACAATAACGGCTGCCTGCCTTTTAAACCCACCCTGGCCTCACAGGGGTTTCAGAAGCAGGGAGTGGATGGGACGCATGTGCATAATAAAAATGGTCAATGGGTAGCAAGTTGAACATTGCTCTGTTAGTGAAAGCGGTCCACTTCCATTTTACCCTGATGACCAAGGTGCTTGCCATGTCTAAAACCACCAGGAGGAAGGGTCTGTCCTCTACATGGGGACTTGTAAAAAATAAAATGTAAGACAGCATACAACCTGTTCAGACCAAAAAACAGTCAGAGCCTTACCTTCAACTCAAGTAAAGCACTAGACTAAAAGAAGAAAACGAGGCTTAGCCTAGTCTATCTGTCAACCCCCCACTTAATGAGTGTGCTCACGTTTCCATATTTCCACATCAAGTCTCCACTAGCTTAAGAAAACAGTTTCTGTCCACAGAATGCTCCTGTTGACCCTGAAGAAGAGTTAGACAATGCTTAGAATTGGCTCTCATGGTTACTCATGTGACGTCACCATTTCTAACTGTAGCTCCTGAAAATAGCTCATCTGTCAGATCAAAGGGGCTACATCTGTTGGTCTGTCCTAACCATCTGTAGACTTGTGCACAACCCCCAGAGACTCCTGCATCATGGCTTCAGAGTGAGCGCATTAAACCATGGGGGGAATTGTCATGTTTATGTGTGGCATTCTAGAGAGTAGAAAATAAAAGTCATTCTTTGCTGAGTTATGGTCGTTCCAAAAGAGGTTTGAGTTACAGGGATGATAACCAGGCCACACTGAGTGCACGCAGAAACGGGTGAACTGCAGTCACAGTTGGCATCGAGAGATTTAGATGCTGTGGTCCACTTTTTGGTAGATGTATTAACTACTTTTCTGTTACTGTGACAAAACACCCTGATCAAAAAGTAAGCTCTAGAAGAGTTTCTTTGGGCTTACGGTTCTACATGGTAAGAGTCTGTGATGGTGAAGAGGCATGGCAGCAGGCGTGGTGACAGGAGCTTGGAAGTTCACATTTTGAACCATACACTCAATTCAGTGAGAGAAAACTTGGAGTGGCAAGGGGATTTTAATCTCAACGTGGGCCTGTACATTCTCCATCCAGACCTCACACCTCCCCCAAACATCACCAGCTAGAGGTCAAGAGTTCAGAGCCACCACAGTATGTGTTGTTTGTTTAGGCACCCATCTGTTAACCTAAGGGTGTTTAGTTTCACTGACTGAAAACCACACAGCCCACTGTGTGGCCAGTGTTTTGAGAGGTTACAGTGGTTCAGATGTAGGCTTCTCAGCAGCCTAGCAGATCACCCTGGGCTAACATGGATGTCTTTCATCCACCATAGAGCCACCTTCCCAGCTTGGGACTAAAACTTCTGGGATAGAGATATGTCTCTGCTAGCTTTCCTGAGTCCTTCTGCTCCAAAGGGACACTCCAACCCCATACCAGGAGGAATCAGGGAAATGTATCTTCATCCACCTGCTTCTTTGTGGTCCACGGGAGACTGGTCATGTGTTTGTCATGGAGGAGACAGTTGATGCTTACAGTCTCTGTCTCAAAAACAAACTGCTCAGAAGTCAGGTGGGCCTGTACTTTCTCCAACTCTTGTTATATTTTTCTGCCCTCTGATCCAGGCATGAGGACACTGGCCTTTATTCTCCTGAGAACAAATTTTCAGTGTTTGGTGGGCTGCCCCATTTATCTGTCAGACCTGAGCAGATGCCTTTGCAGCTCAGCTAGTTAGGATCCAGTTGGGATATGGGCAAAACATCCACACCAACAGGACCAGGGTGTTTTGTCAGTTTGCATTTTTCCCTACAGAAGTCTTGTTTGTCAAGTTTCCCTCACTCCTCATACACGGACATGTTCTTAAATGTGTCGTGTTCTATGAACACCTTATTGGGAAGAGGATGACTTAAAATCATTGGGAGGAATCAGCAGGCTGTGATTTTTACCATTTTATAATCTCAGGTAGAAGAAGGGGATCTAAGACAGAGGGCCAACACCAAAAGGATATTAACTAAATGCTGGGTTCTCACCCGGGACTCCTACCCAGGGTAGGAGACAGGGAAAGGTCTTCTCATTGCCTTGCTGTGGCAATGAGAAGATTGGCTTCCTCTGAACTCCCCTCAAAGAGACCATCTGCTGTCTGCAGTGTAGAAATGTCTCAAGGAACAGAACCAGGGGAACAGAAAAAGAGTGCCTGGTAGGCATCAGGCAGTGGGGATGGGGCGGGGGGTAGGGCAGGGCATTTGAAGTTATTGGGAATGCTGGTAAATGCAGAAGAGAAAGCAGCTGAAACAGGATGAGTTGGAGGAATGGGTTGAGGGATGTAGGTTGAAGACCCTTCAAACTTGTCAGACAGACAAGTGCTTTTTAAAGATATATACATCTGCCTTTAGAAGTGCTGCAGGCGTGGCTGCTGTGTCACATATGTGTCAGTAGGTGGCAGAGAGGAGAGAGGCTATGTCTATGATCAGTGTTCTGACCTTTGAACATTTGAATTAGTAGCCTAATAGTCCATGAAAAAAAAGCTAGCCTGAGACGGCCACCAGTCTAACAAAGCACCATGTAGGCCTGATGAACTCCTAGGACAGAGAGCCAGCTGGAGATTAGAACCACCTGGTACTGAGGACCCCAGGTGGGAGACGATACATGATCCTCCCGTGAGGCCACTCAAGTACACCTGTCAAGAATCAAGCTCCAGTGACCACCAGACCACTGTCATGGGGTCTGGATAAGGAACTAGCCTGCAATGATCAGAAGTCCAGCACCACACAGGCCTGGTGGCGCAGACCATGCCAGAGATGACATCTTCCCAGTGCCATAATGGGAGACTGGGGCATAGCGCCCCTGAGACCACTCCTAAGATGACCCCTGACACTCAGAGACCTCTGCACCACTAAAAAGGAGCAAGTAGAGAAATGGAAGAGAAAGAGAAACAGAAGGATGTGGGCACAATAAAAAGAGGCAGAACTGGAGTCTCAAGGGTAGGGAGGAACAACCTGATGTGAGTAGCCAGTGATGCCTGCCACTCAGGAGCATGGTGGAGTCCTGGCCTGTGCTGCCACGGGGGGGGGGGGGGGAGGGTGGTGCATATCTGGCATATCTGAGTCTATGGCCCTGTGAAGGCCATACCACCAAAGGCCAGGCAGATAGATGTTCCTGGTCTGGGCTGCTCCCCAGAGACATGTTGAAATCCGAGGGATTTGCAGAACTGGCTCAACTCCTCATCTGGGCATCCTGGAAAAGCTTGCCCTTGGAAGCATGAGAGTGGGTGAACTGGCCATGCCCCTAGTATTCAGGAGAATGGCCCATATGTTGTGGGAGTTGTGGGTGAGCTAGCCCCCAGGATACCAGTGTAGGCCTTACCATTTGTCTCCTGTGTGGGGGCATGGATGAGAAAGAGATATTGCTTTCCGCAACCTTGCTTCTCACCACCTGCAGTGGGCAGAAGAGCTGGCCTTGAGATCATTAGAGCAGGAGAGTTATCCCTGTCCCTCACCAGCTTCAGCACTCGGGAAAACAGGCCCCACCTTGCTAGGGTAGAAGAGTGGAGCTGACTCTGTTAGCAGGTGTGCGTGCACATGCGCGTGCGCGTGTGCAGGTGAGTGCACCCTGAATGTGTGAGCCTGGGGGAGCAGGCTCCACCACTAGTCTGTCACTTGTCTGACTTTCAGTGACATGGTCGAGAGAGAGATGCCCCCCTGCCTGCTTACCCCCACCCCCACCCCAGCCCTTGCCACCTATGGCAGTCAGAACTGGCCAGAGATCATCAGAGCAGGAGAGCCGTCCATGCCTCTCAGTTGCTGCAGTGTTCTGGAGAACAGACCCTGCACCTCACTTGGACAGCACAGTAGAGCTGGCCCTGTATGGGGAGTGGGGGTGTGGGGGTTGCAGGTGAGCCAGCCCCAAGGGTGTGAAGGTGGGAGAGCCGGTCCTGCCTCTTGTCTACTGGGTAGTGGTGCAGATGATGAGGGATGTGGGAGAGATGCCCTCCTCCTCTCCCTCATCTCTCACCATCTATGGCGGGCAGGAGAGCTGGCCCCGAGGTGGGAGAACTAGCCATGTCCTTCACCGACTGTGACACTTGGGAGAGTGAACCCTGCATCTCACCTGGGCAGCAGAGCAGAGCTGGCCCTGGTTGCAGGGGTTGGTGGTAAGCTGCCCAGAGGACATGAGAGTTAGAAAGTCTTTGAGCTGACCAGTTCGGACCCAGGGCTTTGAATGAGCCCTTCCCAGCATCTACCCCAACAATGAACCACTAGAGTGCTTGAAGGGGTCACTCCTACAGATTCAAAACTGCAGGACCTCCATGACACAGGGCAACAGCAGGATATCTGAGAGGAGTCCTAGTGAGGCTCCAGTATTGATAGAGTAACAGAACCCAGAGGCCTAGTACCAGACCAACGAGTCATTGCGATGAACATTTGCAAGCAAAGAAGTGTGGTCAAAAGGGTATACTGTGGGACACGCTGTGACACACTACAGCTTCCACAAAGAGAATTTTTTTCTCTGTTGTGGAGAGGTTTCAAGGGTGGAGAGCAGGTATGAGGGGAGGAGGAGATGAGTGAGATTGGGTAAATGGTGTGGAATTCACAAAGAACCAATAAAAAGTAAGACACACACACAAAGATACAGATCTGGGCTGAACTAAAGCTCAGGGTGGAGCACTTGTCCAGTGTGTATGGGATCCTGGGTTTGACCCCTAGCACTGCATTCACACATGTACACACACACAATGTAAAGTACTCAGATCAGGAGATCACACAGAATTTTCTAGAACATGGGCCACATTGTGCCAGGCAGCGAGCGTCAGCGACGTCTCCATCATGCTGAGAGACATATCCCTAGGATTCAGGGTGGATCACCACTGATAGTCCTGCCCAGTGTCCTGATCCAGTGTATTGGGGGGGTTCAGTGGCCCTACCTTACCTCTGCATGCTCACCGTGTGACATCCCCTGCCTATCTCACTTCAGGGCAGCTGCCTGGGCATAAGTGTCATGGCAGTTGGCCTAGAGCCCTCTTGCCCCATGCTCAGTAGCATATCCTCCCAGGAGGAGCTGACCACTAGACACCCAAGTGCTTCATACCCTGAGAAGAAGACCGAACTGCTAGTGTTGATCTCCCTCCTTGTGGATTTCCCTCTCTTTTTTTCATATCTTGGAAGATCTTCCAGAAGAAACTGTAGAATCTCTTTCAGTGATGGGGCAAGTTGCCTCACTGGGAGCTTCTGTGACTGAGGAGATCATGCAAGTAGTTTATATTGTTTTTCTTGTCTGTAGAATGGCCTTGTTTTCTTGGAGGGGGTGAGATTAGACGAGATAGCCTGGGGGGTTCTGAAAGGTCAGTGTGGCACTTTGTGCATAGCTCATGTCCTCATTCCTAGCTTCCATCAGCATTTACTATCCCTCCTACCTAAGGTCTCTGATCACCACCTCCCCCACAAACCGGTATGCTTCTGTCAGAGCCCAACTTCAGAGTCACTCCATCCAGACATCACGACTTGAGAACCTCTGCTCGCAGAGCAGCCTCTGGCACCTCTGTCCTGTGGAACCTTTCTAACTCCTTTACTCATGGTACCCACAGGTCACCTCATGCTAAATGAAAATTTCAGCACCTTGACAGACCTATAACCTGCTCCCCATCTGCTGTCCTGACTGGGAGGCTGTGGTTATTGGTCCTCAACATGGTCTGTTTAGACTGCCCTGTAGCTGGACTGTGGAGTTCTTGAGGGAGAGACATTGTCCAGTTGGTTTGTTCCATTCTGTATGGATGCTGCAGGCACCCAGTGAGGACTATGTGACTGAACAGCACCGTTCTTCAGCACACCCTGAGATACCCTCTAGGCCCTTGTTCCTTCTCTTTTTCTTGCTTAGTTGAAATATTTCTTAGCTCTAGCTATCTCCTCGAGTTTCTAGTCCACCAGTTCTTCCTCATATGAGGTTGGAAGCCAGTCTATGGATTTGATGACAACCCTGGCAGCCTGTCTGTGAGATATTGTGATCACTGTGGATGGTCATGTGGTAAGGTTCTCTAGAACCAATGGAAAGTGTGTTTAGAATGGGATTTATTAGGCTAAAAGTCCCACAATCCACCTGCTGTGGTGGTTTGCAGTTTTACTCTGAGTCCTATCTTAGGAACCAGGGGTGAGAAGGCTCAAGTCCCAGCCTAGGGGCCAGAAAAGGTCAATTTGAAGCTCACTAGTCAGAGAGAGGGGAGAGAGAAGGATAGAGAGAGAGGGGGGGGAGAACCACCTCTCTTCCTTCTCAGATCTTCTGGGGATAGATGATGTTCATCCATTCTGGGGAAGGAAATGTCTCTATTAGTTACAGCAATGCATACACAAATCCTACCGTGAAATACACTCCCAGACACCCAGAAATAACACCCAGTCAACTGGAAATAGAAAAATCACCATCTCAGGTCTCTCTTTCCACTGACTTCTCTTGACACAGGTTGTACACCCATTATTGTAGTGATTACAGCCCTGAATCCATAGTGAATAGCTGTCTACCATAGCTCTAATTGATTCGTGCTATGATGAGGCTTTAGGAAGAGGGACATGGGGGCAGAGAGGAGGCTCCCAACTAGCTCTGAGGAAGAAGGCAGGGAGACATCTGGAACCCACAGTGGGCAGAATAGAATTTGCTGACACTGAAGGGTTGAGGCAGAGAGAACACAGGGTGGCCAGTGGTTGAGAAGTCAACCTCCCATTGTCTCTCCTGGGCCCAGTGCCACCTTTGGAATGCTATGTGGTCCACTCTTATCCTATGTTGGTTATTGGAGCTTACAGACTTTACATTTTGTGTGTTCTGGGCGTGTGTTTCATGTTGTAAGCCTGTGGAACAAGCCTGCACACATCATGGGTGGTTTTTTTCCAGGGGAAATGAAAGCAAATGAGGTCAAGGAGTTGTACTACATTCTATTTATGTAAATAAAAGTAAAATTTCACATGCTCATTTGGCCTATTGCTTTCAAGTAAAAACTACTATCACCATCACCACCACCACCACCACCACCACCACCATCACTATACTACAGCTACTAACACCACCACCACCACCACCACCAATATTCATCAATGTTTCCCAATCTGTCATCCCTCAACAGCAAGATGCTTCTGTCCCCACTGGCTGTGGCCCTTTCTCAGCATCCACCCTATCTTCCTCCTCTCCTGCTTTTACTTCAGTGTGGGCGGGTGAATGCCTGTGTTTGCCTCATTTCTTTCTCCAAGATTAGTGAAGAATAAAGGAGCCAGCATCCATCTAGATGGACACAGAGGGAGCCTCACTGCTCTTGCCCCTGATATGTCTCCTTATAGAGGCAAAACCACGGCCAAATGCAGTCCTCCTGGAGCTTTCTTGTGGGTGATGCTGCTGTTCCTGGTTGTCAGCTTCGCTACATCTGGAGTGAACTAAAACCCAGTAATGGCGGGCAGCACACCTGTGAGGGATTTTTGTTTAATCATTTAAAGTGAGAAGATTCACATCATCTAATACCAAAGTATATTATTTAATCCAAGTCTTTTTGAGGTGGGAAAACCTACCTCTAATCTGGGCCACTCCTACTGTTGGACATGGAAGAAGGAAGCCTGTTCTCTTTGCCTGCTTGCTCTCAGTCTTGCTGGCAAATCCATCCCTGCACTGACGCTGGAGCTTCCTTCTTCAGGACACTGGTGTATTTTGAAGACCAGCTGAGACATTCAGCCTCTTGACCTGAACAACTAAGTCATTCTTGTAAATCCCCTTTATATGTATATATGTGTGTGCATAATAACACACTATACATAAATATACATATATGCATATATGCATCTCTCTCCCTTTCCCTCCTCTCTCTCTCTCTCTCTATATATATATATACATATATATATATATACATATATGTATATATGTATATATACATATATACTCACATATATATATATATATATTCACTCTCTATGTTCTGTTACTCTGGACAACATTAATTAATTATTGCATTCTGAGACTGGAGCTCTCTAGCACCCTTCTGGAGATGGGAAACAGACAACCTAAGCAGGCAGCTGTCAGTTTGCAGGTGCATCAGGCAGCGTCTACATGCTCTGTTCTGAGCTGAGCACCTCTGCTTACCCAGAAATGATGAGACTCTGGAGTTTGTGGTATAGGAGCAGGAGGGGAAGGGAACTTCAGTGCTCTCAGCAGCCTACCCTCAGGGAGAACCCCAGGGCAACAGTATACCTCAACAGCCCCTGTTTCTCTGCAGAACCCCCTGCTCTTCACTTCCCAGGTCCTTAAAAACCCATCGCAACTCCTGCTCAGGGTCTTTGCTTTTTTTAGTATCTCAGGGGATTTCAAAGCTCTCTCTCCAAGTGTGGGCCATTTCCAGGTCAGGAAACAATTTCTCTCTTGCTCCTGAGAGCATTCTGCCTTCCAGCTCTGAAATCCTGAATATTCTCTCTCTCTCTCTCTCTCTCTCTATCTCTCTCGCTCTCTCTCTCTCTCTCTCTCTCTCTCTCTCTCTCTCTCTCTCCCTCCCTCCCTCCCTCTCTCTCTCTCTTTCTCGCTTGCTCTTCTGATCCTTCTGTAATTAAATGGCACAGTTCCTCAGCCTATTAGAAGCCAGGCTGCTTTCATTACCAGAGCTGAAGCACACATGGCATGAACTTGGAGAGGGAGGTGAGTTCATTACCATCAGTTTGATCCAGCACCCACTGTGTTCCCAGAGCTTAGATGGGTCCAAATTAATTCCCCCATATTTCACGGTCTCTAAGATGCAAGGTCCCTTCTGGGGGCACCTCCTGGGGTTTGAGCTGCCTCATTAGAAAAAACGAGCCCTTGAATGAAATAATCACCCAGGCTGTCCCCTCTCTGGGACATTGGTGTTTCATCTCTGGACAGAGGGAAGGGAGGAAACCTTTGGTGAGAACATCCACACGCTCTTTGTTCTTGGTCATTGAATTTTTCTGAGTTATTTTTGTAAATGAGGCAGTCAGATGAGAGAGATTGGGAACCCTTCATCCGCCTTTTCCCTGTAGTCTGAGAGCAGGGATCCTTCATGTGTTATTCGACTAGTTTTGAGGGTGGGGATGAAGTTGCTGCTGGCAGGAAGGTGAGAGGATGTATAGACATTAGAGGCCATGTGAACAGAGCTGGAAAGAGGCCTAGCTGGCTGGATCTGGAGTTGACTATATGGGGGTTGAGAGGAGGAGGCGTGGAAAGACTCAGCCCCACTCAGTGTGTGCTTGTGTATTCTCAGATCTTTAACTCCAGCCTGACCAACTGACTGGCTACATGAAGACATCTTCACTTCTCTCTCTCTCTCTCTCTCTCTCTCTCTCTCTCTCTCTCTCTCTCTCCCTCTCTATTCTCTCCTCTCCTCTCCTCTCCCCATGCCCTCCAGGCTGTACCTGATCATGCTTTTTTAAAATCTAAAGCACCTCTCTTTTTTGTCCGCTGCCACTAATCTTGTCTGTCTTGGATTGTTATCTTGGCTTGAGCTGAGCAGTATAGACTTCATCCCCCACCTCCAAAGATGGCTGAATAACAGAACCAGGATCTCTGCTCTCAGACTGCAGCTGGAAAGGTAGGAGGAGGAGGATTCCCAGTCTCTCTCACTTAACGTTTGCCTTGTTAACAAAAATAACTCAGAGTCTCAAGTAGGAGACTCTGAAATGTCTCTGGTGCCTAATCCCCACCTTGGCTTGGCATGTTCCCACTCCCTTTCCTTATCTGATACACAGCTATGTGCCTCACCCTGAACTCCGAGTCTCTCAGTTTATCACGAGACACTGCTGAGAGGGCTCAGGCTGCTATTAATGATTACTCCAGAGCAACAGACATAAGGTGGATGTCTTAGGCAATTGCCTTAGACAAACTGTGTGACTCTATCTAGGGCTCAGAATGCTATTAATGATTACTCTCAACTGAAGTGGTCCTCAACCTTCCTAATGTTGCTACCCTTTAATACAATGTTATGGTAACCGTTAACCATGAATTAGTTTGTTGCTACTTTATAACTGCAATTTTGCTACTGTTATGTATCATAATGTAAGCATCTGTGTTTTCTCATGGTCTTAGGTGATCCCTGTGAAAGGATGGTTCAACCCCCAAGGGATCACAACCCACAGGATGAAAACCACTGCTCTAGAGCAACATACATACACTGAAATTACCTTAGGGAAAATGGGTGACTCTATCTAGGGCTCGGGATGCTATTAACGATTGCTCTAGAGAAATATAGAGGCAAACTTCGTGACTGTCTCTGGGGTGACATCCTTGCTCCTGCCCCAGAGATCCAACTTCCTTCAGTCTGTCTGTTTGTCTAAGACTATTACCCTACTTTTTTCTTTCATCCATTTAGAATAATCCTTTATCCCATTTGTTAAGACTTGCTTTTTCAGAAGAGCCTTTCCTAATGATCTCAAATCTGCCTATGGTATACTTTTCTAGAACCTTCTATGAAACATCTCTCTAGTGTGACTGATCATTCCTTGGAGGGTCTTCATTACTGCTCTTATTTTTCCTGCATATGAAATCTGCTGGTTAATATTTACTCTCCCTGTTAAAGTCAGGAGTCAGGAACCATGTTGGGGCTTGCTCACATATGACTCCAGCACGACGTTGGTGCCTGAGTCAATGAGGAAGTCAGATAATCACTGGGAGACGGTTATTCATTGGTTCCTAATGTAAGAGACTCCCTGACTGCAATGTTTATAACTAATCAAGGGTGTGTGTGTGTGTGTGTGTGTGTGTGTGTGTGTGTGTGTGTGTGTAATGAATATAACTTTAGAAGACAGAAATAATATCAAAGGAATGGTATACTAGTTTTCCCATTCAATAATGATAACACCTTTTGGAGACAGAAAGCCAGCATGCTGAATATTTAAATGCTTTAGGCTCTGTGAGGTCAGTGTTCTGTAACGCAGTGAGCTGCAGACATGTAACACAATCAGGAGCATTGCATGTTACTCGTGTTCAATGCAGAACCTGCAGGAACTCCAGCCATGAGGGATCGTCTGTCCTTCATCTTGGAGTATGTATCTGCCAGCATCCTTGCCACAGGCACACTTTTTTAAGGTGTGGGAAGCCTCAAACCTTTCTCAGTTCTTGGCATTTCTGCATTGTTTGGAGTTCAGTACAAGGCACACAGAAGCTAACCACCATGTGGGTACATTGAGTGAAGGCCCCTGATGTACTTCATGCCAGACAAAAGCCTCATTCCTGGAACACCTATTTGTGATGATCTGAAGCAAGCAATGGTCTTTCTCCCTCTTTGTCCCCCTTTTTCTTCCCCTCCTCTCCTTATCTTGTGTAGGTCAGGTTCACCTCACATATACTATGTAGCTATATATGACTTTGAATCCTGCTCTGTCTCCATCTCCTGAATCTTGGGATCACAGGAGTATGCCATCATAGATGGTTAATGTGGTTCTGAGGATTGAACCCATGCCAAGCAAACCCTTTACCAAAAGAGCTACTTCCCCAATGTGATCAGCTCTCTCTCTCTCTCTCTCTCTCTCTCTCTCTCTCTCTCTCTCTCTCTCTCTTTCTTCTCCTTTTTCTCTTCCTCCTCCTCCTCCTTCTTCCTTCTCTTCCTTTCCTCCCTCTCTTTTTCTTTCCCCTCCATATATTTGTGTATGTTTTCTTTTTTCTCCATTTCTAGTTTTATCGCTTTTCTTCATCTTTATATTCTACTCCCTTTAAGATGCCTTAAGTGTACTAATTTCTCCCATGGTGTTAGCTGACTTTTATAGGGGACAAGTTTTAAAGGGGAAATACTTCCAAGGCTTAGAAAAAGTATAGTAGAAAAAGAGACATAATGTTTAGATGTGTCCCAGTCAGTGCATCTTGGCTGATACTGAGCAGGTCAGGAGACTCCAGTTTTATTATCTGAATTCAATTAGTTGTTCATTCAAAATTTATTTACTTAATTACTGGTAACAAATCATGTCCTTGCTGCCTCCAAAGGACTTTGTCTGAGGAAGGTGACAAAATTCAGATCCTACCTGTGACCATGTCAGGCCTGTGGGGAGGCAGAGGATTGGACCAGCTCTGCTTGGGAGAGGAGTGTGAGATGGCAGGCTGTGAGGCAGCGACCTGTCACAAATACTACATGGTGGGAGGTTTTGTGAACACAGGAGAAAGCTCTTTGTGCCTCCAGCTGAGGTTTCCCTCACTTTTGTCCACACAATGGACATACAATGGGCTCTGCTTCTGGGCTCAGGGCTCCCATATCTGGAACGGGAGAGGCTCTACCTCTAATAATCACATTAGGGTCAGACAATGTAACAGTTGACAAGAAGGGCCAGGCACCTCCCTCTCTGAGAAGCCTCTTTGTTGGCCTCAGGAAACCAAATAGGACTGCCTTATGGTGGGAGTGTTTAGTACTGTTCTTCCATAGGGGCCATGTGGCTGCATTTAGACTAAGAGAATTTACTAAGAGATTATCAGTAACTAAGAGATTCCCCGTATTTGGGAAACTGAGGTAGGAGGATTGTGAGTCTGAGGCCAGTGTTGGATATACAAGAAGTTCCTGGAAGAGTCCCTTGATACAAAATGGCCAGCTCTGAAACCAGACAAGAAAACTGGACTCGGGAGGTTGCACTTACATCTTTGTGTGCATATGTATATGTATATGTATATGTATATGTATATGTATATGTATATGTATATGTATATGTATGTGTGTGTGTGTGTGTGTGTGTGTGTGTGTGTGTGTAATGTATATCAATAATAATAGTGAAAATAGGCTATCAGTTTGAGAGTAGAGGGGCTATGAGAGGATCTGGAGGTAGAAAGAGAAAGGGGAAAGTGATGTAATTCTATTGTAATTAAAAATGTGCAAAGAACAACTTAAGCTAAGAAAATTTACTTTGTAAATGTAGTTTTCTGGACTCTCATCTTCTACATTTGGTCTCTGATGGAGTGGTTCAACAATGTGAATTTGAAAAAAAATAAAAATAAAAATAAAATAAAATAGTAACTTACAAGACTCCAGCTATTGGAGACTGAATACCATAACTGCAGAGAGTTGGATTGTTGCAGATCAAAACCATAGTATCTTTGGCTATTTTTAGCCTCTTAATCATCATCGGTTGCCTACCTCTGTGTCCCACCTAATGTCTTTGTGACTAGCAGGTATGCCATTTAAAAATGTTAACTGAAGACCAACCCCAGAGCTAAGTATCTCTTCAGATAGTATCCAAGGCTCAGAGTAGATCCTTCTTTTTCACTATAACCTTGTCAACCTGACATCGCCACTAAGGTATTATTTTAAATTCTTTAACTTATGCCTTTCTTTTTGTTCTGCAAGCATTAAAAACTTTATAAAAGGTTTCCACATCAGAATGTGGTACCTGGGTAACTCTAATCAGCGTGCCTGGAAAATAGCCATTTGCATTTGTCTCCAGAATAAACTGTCTCTTATTCCCTCTGAGCCAAGAGCTGTGATCTCCATCAAGACATGTGGCCTTATGGTGCACCAAGGAGTTGACATGTTATTGATGTGGTTACCAAAAGTGTTAAGGCTGCAGAGTATCTTCAAATGGAAGTCATTCTCATTCATTTCTTCAATGGAGGTCATTCGTTTCTTCAGTGGAGGTCATTCATTTCTTCAATGGAGGTCATTCATTTTTTCAGTGGAGATTATTCAATTCTTCAGTGGAGGTCATTCGGTTCTTCACTGAGGGTCATTCAGTTCTTCAACTTCCTTTACCCTGCAAGTGTGCATATGTGCTTGCTGACTGTGAAGACAGCACCAGACACAGGACTTACTTTAGGCCCTCTGTCCTGCACCATCATGAAAGGACATGGGGTGGAAGGGTTGGTAAACTATCTCACTACACCCTTTCCTTGTCTTCCCAAAAGTAGCGGTAGCAGATGGAGGGATGAACAGAGGCCCTTTTAAGTTCCATATTGGAGGCTGGAGTTAGCACACACATGTGACTAGCTCAGCACAGACACCATTAATGGCTTGTTTAGAGTTAACCCTCCTCCATCCCAGATGCCCCTGGAGGAGTACACGTTGATGCTAGCACATATTAACTATACTCGGCAATGTGAGAAGTGTCTGCACCCACACATCCAGAGAATGAGGGAAGAGCACAAAGAGGTGATCACAAGACACAGACATCACAAGTCCCAGAGACATTTCTTGATCAGAGGGCCAAGACTGAGCTCCAGGATGCTTAACCACCTCCGTTCCTGCCGCCTCCTGATTCTCCCTGTATAATCTGCTGGCTGGTGAATGGGAAGGCAGGAGGTTTTTTTAGGGTGTTAATCCACTGACGTCTCAGATTGCCAGGTCTCTATGTAAAACGCAGCTTAAAGACTGAATTCCTTTTTCTGCTCGTTAGCATTTGTGATGACAGGCAGAGCTACCAGATTCAGTGTGGCAGTTACAGGATGACACGTGGTACTTCTGGGCATTTTAAAGAGAAATAGATTATCTGTGTTAAACACCTGGAGTAGTTCTCCTAGTCTTGAGACATCAAGCTTAGTTTATTTTTCTTTCTTGCAGTTGTAGTTGAGGCAGTCCCATGAGAAGCTGGCGCTTCTCATAACATGTGCATGACTGCCTTTCTTTTACACGTCTCTCCTCTTTAATACTTACGCATAAATTCTATATTTAAGCCCACCTCAGCTTTGTTTCATAAAAGAAATAATGTCTAACCTATTCTAGAAAACCAAGAATATGGGGCATATTAAAAAACAGTAATTCTTGCCTACCACATGATAACTGAGAGCTGAAGTCACCACTCACAACTTTTGAAAAAAAAAAAAGTTAACTTTTTTTGTTTGTTTTTCCTTCTGCTCTCTATTTTTATATTTCAAAATGGTGGGCTTCTCCTGCTATTTCTTGACCCTTCAGGTCTTTGTTGCCTGGTTGCAGAGAGGGAGAACTTGGCTCTTTTCTGTCCCATCCCCAACCTTCCCTCCATACAGCTAAATTTCTTCACCTCTTCATCCTCCCAGGACATCTTCCCCAAGTGTTCCATGGCCATGACGTGTGGTGTGTGAACCTGACTACACTGTCCACAGAATGGCACATGTTCTTTCGTGGCTGTCACTAGGACTCTGTGACTCACATTTAGGGTTCTATTGCTGGGAAGAGACATGATGACCATAGCAAATATTATAACAGAAAGCATTTAATTAAGGCTTGTTTACAGTTCTAGAGGTTTAGTCCATTTTTATCATGGCGGGGAGCATGGTGGTACCCAGGCAGACATGGTACTGGAGAAACAGCTGCGAGTTCTACATCCAAAAGTGCAGGCAGAAGGAAGAGAGAGACACTGGGACATGCTTGGGCTTTTGAAGCCCCAAAGCCCACCTTCAGTGACATACTCCTCCAACAAGGATACACCTACTCCAAAGAGACCACAACCCCTAAACCCACTTAAGCAGTGCCACTCCCTAATGACCAAGCATTTAAATATGTGAGCCTGTGGAGGCCATTCTCATTCAAACCACCACATCTACCTTCAGAGTACAAGACAGGACACGCTTTCCTGATGACTTCAAAGTTGGAGTCAGTCAGAGCCATGTAGCCTGCCTGAGCCAATGAGCTGCAGGCAGGAGAGTTTCTTTATGTGTATCCTTGCTTACCTTTGAGCACAAGGTGATTGAGGGTGATACCACACAGTAGTACAGTAAGCCTCAGCGTCTTCATCCCACAAAGTAGGCACTAACTTAACACCACAGGGCAGTATCATCACAGAACACATGGCTTTCATTCTTGAAGCAAACAGAAGACAGTTTATTCTGAAGCCATTTTGAGTAACCATGGCCAGGGAACACAGATTTGGGTTACTCCACGTTCCAACGTGGAAGCAGTTTAATGAAGTTTTTATGGTTTTATAGAACAAAACAGTCACAAATCAAGGCAAGTTTAAAATGCATAGGGGGATACATCAGAGAAGTGGTTACAGAAAGATGGGGAAAGCATTTGTTTAGACATGAGATGCTATCTGCTGTTGTTCTTAGCTTCAAGCTAAGTCAAGAGATTTCAAAAGGTTTCTACTTATTAGACAGAGGTGGGCAAGGAATGGCCATCCCAGGAGCTAGAGCTAGCCCAGGAAAAGCTAATTAGCTTCTAGACCCGTGATATTCCAATTTCTCTGCAGTACTGAACTTTTAATTAGTCAATTGTCTCTGCAGACACAGCTTTTCAATTTTTCATTCATAGTGAGTTCCTTTCACAAGAATGGCAAGAGCTGGTGACAGGGCCCCTCCATGAGGATGAAGCCAGCTGCATAGAAGTCAACAGGGAAGCTGTAGGAAACCATCTTGCTGACTCCAGTCCTCTACACAGCACCAAACAAATAGATGGAAGAACCCAGCTTCTAGTTTCCACCTGGAAGTTCATAGCTGTGGTGTTCGAGTGATTGACTGGGGGAATATTTGGGGGTTTGCTTATTTTAGGGTGCTGATGTAACCAGCCCTTCTCTAAAATCTTAAATTTAGAGTTCAAAAACCAGAAAGAAAAAAAAAGCATGTCCCAAATCAGCTGAAGGAATGAAGTGATAAAGGCCAGGGCAGACCAAAACAAAAATAGGAAATAGGAAAACATTAGAAGAGAAGTAGCCACACTGTGTGCTAACACTGGAAAACATCCAATTGACAAGCCTTTAGCTAGCCTAACTAAAAGATTCAGATGAATCAAGTCAGGAGCTATGTAGATGACATATGAGATATGAAACGTGCCTTCATCAGGGTTTCTATTACTGAGACAAAACACCATGACCAAAAAGCAAGTTGGGGGTGGGGGGGTGGTTATTTGGCTTACATTTCCAAATCCTGGTCCATCATTGGAGGAAGTCAGAATAGGAACTCAAGCAGCGCTGGACCCTGAAGGCAAGAGCTGATGCAGAGACCATGGAGGGGTGCTGCTTACTGGCTTGCTCCCCATGGCTTGCTCAGCCTGATTTCTTAAAGAACCCAGAACCACCAGCCCAAGATGGCACCACCCACAATGGGCTGGGCCCTCCCCCAATGATCATTGAGAAAATGCCTTACAGCTGGATCTCGTGGAGACATTTCTTCAACTGAGCCTCCTTTCTCTCTGATGACTCTAACTTGTGTCAAGTTGACACACAAAATAAGCCTGTAAAACTGACCCCTTGCCATCTTGACACACAGACACATCACTATTAAGCCGCAACCCTTCCTTTCTTATTCATCCCCAAGAACTCACATTAAAAACACAAATAATTTTAAAAGTTCCACAGTCTTTACACATTCAAACACATTAAAGTTTTAATCTCCTTAAAATATTCAATCTCTCAAAAAATCCAAAAACTCTTTTTTAAAGTTTAAGGTCTTTTAGCTGTGGAGGCTTGTAAAAAAAAATCAAAATAAAATTAAATACCTTCTTCAAGTAGGAAGAACCAGGGCACAGTCACAAGCTGAACTAAGCAAAACTAAATCCCAACAGTATAAATAGTTCAATGTCCAAAGTCTAGAATCCACACATGATCTTCTGAGCACTCCAAAGGCCTGGGTCATGTCTCCAGCTCTGCCCTCTGCAGCACACACAGCTTGTCCTCTGGGCTCTGGCTGGCTCCACTCCACTGCTTCTGCTGTTCTTGGTAATCATCCTATGTGCTGGCATCTCCAAAATAATGGAGTCATCTGTGGTAACTGGGCAGCACTTTAACCAATAGTCTCTCACAGGGTGTCTTCGTGGTACCAAGCCTCAGCTTCTTTGCATGGACCCTTAAATTCTGAGACTTCAACTGCCACTGAGGCTACATCTTCCCCATAGCCTCTCCTATACTCTCACAGTGCCAAGCCTCAGCTGCTCACCATGACCCTTTCATGCCTTCAAAACCAGTACCGCCTGGATGACTCTTACACATGGCCAAGTCCAGCTGCCAGCACAAGGTACAACCTTGATTACTTCTGGAACATAGCTTCTATGCTTTCTCAGAAAACACTTCGTAGAAGATTTCACCTCAGTGATACTGATCTTTCCTTAATCACTCTAATGAGCCTTAATTGTCCCAGTAACATAAAAGTTTCACTTCAGTAGTTATGGTATCTTGTTAATCACATCTGATTTTGGGGCCCCAGCTAACCAGAACCACAGAATCTTAAATCAAAACAGCAATTGCCCTAATAGAGTCTTTAATCTTCCCATTGAAACGTCACAAGCCAGGCCTCCATCTTCTGCACTGCTCCCAACATTCTTTTCTTCTGAGCTCCTACAGAGCATCCCACTGATGTCTCAACAACCAAAGGCTTTTCTAGCCCAGAATTCCAAAGTCCTTCCATAAGCCTCCCCCAGAACATGGCCAGGTCTGTCACAGCAATACCCCACTACACTGGTACCAACTTATCTTAGTTGGGGTTTCTATTACCGAGATGAAACACCATGACCAAAAAGCAAGTTGGGGAAGAAAGAGTTTATTCCACTTATACTTCCAGTCCATCATTGGAGGAATTCAGGACAGGAACTCAAGCAAGGCAAGCAAGAACCGGAAGGCAAGAGCTGATACAGAGGCCATGGGGTGTGTGTGTGCTTCTGCTTACTGGCTTGCTTGCCCTGGCTTGCTCAGCTTGCTTTCTTATAGAACCCAGGACCACCAGCCCAGGGATGGCACCACCTACAATGGGCCCTCCCCCTTGATCACTAATTGAGAAAATGCCTTACAGCTGGATCTCATGGAGGCATTTCCTCAACTGAGGCTCCTTCCTTCCTCTCTGATGACTCTTGTGTCAGGTTGACACATAAAACCAGCAAGTACAATACCCAACCACCTATCATGAGGAAAATGCAAACTGAAGGCAAGGTGGTTTCCCTTGACATTTGTTAGGATGGCCATTATCCAGGGAAAATAGCAAGTGCTGGCTAGGGTTTGTGGACACCAGAACCTCTGAACAGTGTTCACAAGGAGGGAAAATGATGTGGTTTCTGTGTAAGCAAACAGCAGGGAGTTTTCTCAAATTCTTCATTTTCTTAAGAACCAAATTGCCTATGGTCCATCAGAATATGGACAGAGGCAGGGTCATTGTGGAAGCATGAAGCTGTCTCTGTCAAGGGGGCCAGAAGCAGATGGATCTAAAGAAGAAGGAAGTGTTCTTGGGGGTCCACCATCTTTGAGACACTTCCTTTGTACAGGCCCTACCTCCCAAAGCAAATAGTATCACCAAGGGTCTGTGGCAGTGGAGCGGGGTAGGGGGGTGGTGAGTGACATTTCATATTCAAGCCAGAATGCTCACACAGGCAAAGTTCCCTGGCTAAGAATCTCTGTATCTCAGGCATGAGTGTGGATCTGAATCACATGGAGAGAGAGAGAGAGAGAGAGAGAGAGAGAGAGAGAGAGAGAGAGAGAGAGAGGTCAGAGAGGGGTCTTTCAAATAAAGGCGGCTGGTCCTCTCTCTGGAGTCTCTGTTGGGTCCTTCTGGTTGGATCTGGAAGATACACATTTTCAGCCAAGTCTTAGGTGGTGCTGAAGCTGTCTGGGGTCTTTGCCGCTGCATGATGACCATTCCAATGGCACCACTGACGTTTCCAGAAGCCAGAAATACTGAGATGAGTACAGCAAGCAGACTCTTGGTTACAGAATTCAGTTTAGAAATCAAGATGCTATAAGAAATCAGAAGGCAGCTGCAAAGTTTGTGGTTTGGGATCAGCTGAAGATTCCATTTTTACATTTGTTCTAAATTTAGTGATGCCACCCCAGTGCAAATAATAGGATGGGGGCATGAGAAAGAGGAAATGACCTTGGGAAAAAGGAGAGTAATGCATCTTCATTACAAGGCAGCCACCGCCCACTGGTTCTCACTCAGTGTGTTCCCAGGTACTCCTGCTAAATGGTCCGTGATACACTTTATATAAATTTCCAGGGACTGTGTGCAAAAGACTATACAATGCTTCACTTGCTGCCACCTAATTCTTAATACTTTGAGTATCCGGGCTGGAATAGCAGAAAATTGCTGGGATGATTGTGGCACACACTTCGGCAGATTGGAGGAAGAACAAGAAATCACCATAGCATGAGCGTGACTGGATGGTTTCTATTCAATCTTCTGGGTTTACAAGACATGATGGGATTCTACAGGGGCGTTTTAAAAGTCATTGCTTTCTAGCTTCCATCAGAGTTCACCCTGCATGCCTGGTACTAACACTTAATTATAGCCGAGAGAATCTGAGAAATGCAGTGGTTCCCCCCACCCTCACCCCAGCAAACATCAAGCAAAATCAATAGCCCTGTGCTGGCAACAGGATGCTGTTGTTCCCTTCATCTCCTCCGCTCATCTGCAATTGCTTTTATTACTGCAGTTCATTTAATGAGACCAGAGTGTTTGGAGCCAGATGGTGACGCTAGTTCAATCTGGAAGACTCTAATGGAATTGAGTTCAAACCAGGTTAAAAATAATGGAATTAAAAAATTCCAGTGGTCATTGTCTCATGGTATTACGCTCTGGGTACTTGTTATACACCAGAAGAGAGCACCAGCTTCGAACGAAAGACCTGAAATACAGTTGAGTGAGACCTAGTGGGCTCATACACTCACTCATTCAGTGCATGCATCAATACACTCCGTATCACAAACACGGCCATTGTGGTTTCTGAACCATGGCCTCTGTAGTGTACAGCGAGGTACGGAGAGTGTAGAGGTGGCAGGCAGAGCTAAGCAGACAGGCAAAACCTCCCTATGTGTGTGCCGTCTCTAGGAAGGGAGGAAGCTGGCATTGAGAGATGGATGGTGTGGGATTTTGAGGACCTGGGCAAGGAATAGACACGGTGTTGTTGAGTCCACAATTATGTCCCCTCCCCCAAAGAGCGAAATGCAAAGAGAGAAGATAAAGATCATACAGGGAGACCCAAGCCTCCCTGAATGTCTCCTGCTGTGGGCTAAAGTCCCTTGGCGAGGTCCAAACTTCAAAAGTGGCCTCGGCCTGGAATTTTTCCACAGGAAAAGTCAGCAGTAAATATTGACACCAGAATCAATCATCTCTACTGAGGTTCCAGATTGCTCCAGCCAGCCAGGCAGCTAGGTCGCAAGTGACAAGGATAAGACAGCGGCCCTCGGAAAGAGTTCTTATCCTGAAGCCGGTAGAGAGGCCATCTCCCTGGCTCTGGGTCGCAGTCCTCAGGATGGAGCAGGCAATGTTGAAGACACTGGTTATGTTGGTGCTGGGCATGCAGTACTGGTGTGCCTCAGGTAAAGGACACATGCCACTGCGCTGGCCACATGCTCTAGGGAATCACAGCCTTCCCGGTGCCTCATCTCCTCTCACTGTGGCCTGTGTGCTTGCTGTCCAGGTTTCCCGGTGTACGACTACGACCCTTCCTCTCTGCAGGAAGCTCTCAGTGCCTCTGTAGCAAAGGTGAACTCGCAGTCCTTGAGTCCTTACCTGTTTCGGGCGACCCGGAGCTCCTTGAAGAGAGTAAGTGAATAGAGACACCTCCTGAGCCTTTTTAATTTTTTTTCTTTCTTTCTTTTTTTTTTTTTTTTTTTTACCACCCCTGTTTTATCTTCCCTTAACCACCCCTGTCTGGTCTTCACTTACTTTGTTGAGTAGATTAATTTTATTTTTCTGTTTACAAAGGTCACAGCCCGTCCTCTCCCATGCTGACTTTTTGGACTGAGAAGAGATTTCATTACATTTTTTTTTCTGTCCCGAGGCTCTCAAAGCTTCTTGGGACATCTGATTCTTCCCCCTGTGTTTTCCCTCTGACCTTGGCTTCTCTCTGTGTGTGTCCTGGTTTGGGGTAAAGATCCCAGAAGTCCTCGTGATGCTGTTTGATTGGGAGGTGCTGCCTAGTGAGAAAGAACCTCTCTTCCCACGCAGCATCGGGCTCTCGGTGTTTATAGGAAACAAACGCTGGCTTCTGAGTCAAAGAAACCCTCCTGCTTTCCTGGACTTTATGGTGCTGTTCACCTAAAGAACTCGGGAAAGCGACATTATCTTGGGCTTGCCGAGACTCACTGTGGCAATCGTGAGGGGGATGGAGCAGGGTCACAGAGAAGCCTTTCTCCTTCCTGCTCCCTGAGAAGTCTCGCTGTCTTCTTATTGGCTTCACGGGGCTCACAGGAAGGTAGGGACAGAAATGAGAAAGAAATAGAACAGATAAGCTCATGGGGGCAAGAGTGGAGCCATGTGGTCAGGTGGCCAGCAGCCACTACCTCCACACAGAGGCTACATGGCCACCCCTACTGGCCACTCCCTTCTCCACCCTATTCTAGGCCACCATCTCTTACACTCCGCTGCTCCTCTGCTCCTCGGGAGCATACAGACCTCACTTTCCCAGCTTGCCTGCACGTGGAACATGTCCCTTTGGTCCCCTTTTAATTCTTCCCGCAATCAGGCTAGAGGGCTAGAGTCCCAGAATCTTCTATTCTGCTTCCCTTCAGATTACAAACACTGTCTTTATGCTAATCGTCTCTCCTCTCATTTGACTGCAAGTGGCCAAAAGAAGCCCTCTGCACTTTACTGCCATGATGTTCCTTCTGTCAGATATCTTTGTTCCCTGGTGGGGTTGTAAGGAGTGGCAGTGACAAAAAACTGGGTTTTCCTTTTCCCAAATGCAAAGCAAATCCATCGCTTCGGTTGCTTTTGCTAGCTGGGTAACTGGTTGTGAAGGTGTAGGCTGAACTATAGCGAGGCACCAGCCACACCCAGTCTGTCTGGTTCATGCTGACTGTCAACTTGACTGTCAAGGTTCATGCTGAACACTGGTGGGGAGGCCTTGGAGGTGGGTGTAGGCAGCTGCTAGCTAACAGCCAAGCTGCTTCTGGAAGAAAGCCATATCAGAGTGAAGCTGCCTTTTCCTCCCACCCTGTTTTGCTAGCACCCAGGCCACATTCCATTGGTACCGAATGCAGTCTTCATAGAATGTTGAACCTACAGCTTCTTGCCAAACTTGCAGACCAACAGTTTAAATCCATTTGCAATTTAGCTATTGCTCACTGCAGAGCAAAACAGCTTATTAAATAGAGGGCACAGGGACAGATCCAGAGAGCAGGAACCTGGGACACTGTGGACAGGTAACCAGTGAGACATGGCCGACACAGCATAATCTGACATGTGGCCATCTTGGTATAGTCATGGGGGCCTGACCTCAGGCACATGTAACTGAAGATAAGCCACTTACAGATGACCCACATGATCCTAGCAGATGCTTACTGTCTCTGTGTTGCCTCCCTTCCCCCATGCACCTATGCCTGGCTATTCCTGATCTGCCATCACTCTTCCCCATCATTTGAGTCTATTGTTCAAGCTGCAGTCTCCATCCAGGGTCTTTCCTTGAGCTCTGTATTCCACAATGTCACAGGAGACACACAACTGCAAGCCCATGGGACAGAGATGACCTTTACGCTGCGTCCCAGTATTCTGTTCCTCCCCTGTGTGAGACAGACTCCCTCACTACTTGGGACGGTCTTTTGTCTCTGCAACCCCTTACAACCCCACCAGGGAACGAAGATATCTGACAGAAGGAACAGCATGGCAGTAAAGTGCGGAGGGCTTCTTTTGGCCACTTGCAGTCAAATGAGAGAAGAGATGATTAACATAAAGACAGTGTTTGTAATCTGAAGGGAAGCAGAATAGAAGATTCTGGGTCTCTAGCCCTCTAGCCTGATTGCGGGAAGAATTAAAAAGTGAGTCTGAGAGTGAATGCTAAGGGTTTGGTCAGTGGCTGTAGGTGACAGAAATTACTGTGGGTGGAACGAAGTGTGGGTTGGCACTTCATTCTGTAATGGTGAATTACACCACAACAGACAAGACCATGATTTGTCGGAGATTTCCCATCTCTCCAACATTGCAGTAAATGGCTCTCCCTCCTCACACTGCTCTAACAACACGGGCCGGATGTTGTCCTGAGACGCTGGGCTCTGCTTTTTCCTCATACAATAAGCCCTCATCCTCTGGGTCTCTGTTTACATTTTTCCCACTGAGTCTTTTAGGCTACTTCCTCCCTTCTCTCCCATTACCTCATGCTCACTGTCAGTCTTCAGCATGAACTACCCGAGTGAACTTTAATTTTCTTACAAGCATTCATAGGGAAGTACCCACTTTGGAATCACAGCTTCCTGATATCTTTTCTGCTGTCTCAGGTGCCCAGCGCACAGGGAAGGGCTTGGTATAGCACAACATCCCCTGTCCTCAGACCACCCGGGTTTTTTTTTTTTTTTTTTTTCAGGATGTTTGAAAGGTTTCCTAGGAGATGGCCTGTGTCTCATTTTCTTATTTTAGGAACTGGTAGACATGTATGGTGCCTTCATTTAGAAAATGTCATCACTAGTTTAGGAGTTACAAGTAATATTCTGTGCCTAGGTGAGCTCACAAGTACAAACTCAGTACCAAGAAGGAATTGTCAGCGTAAATCTTTAAAAGCAACATTGGCATTGGTGTGAAAGCAAATGTTCTGTTCGGCCTTCCTGCTTCCTTCCTCTCTCCCTTCTATTGACTGTTAGTTTGTGACAAGATCTCTCTCTATAGGCCAGGTTGGCCTCAAGCTAGGAACCTCCCGGCTCAGCCTTCTGAGTACTGGGATTGGAGGTGTGCCCACGACACTCAGCTTCTTTGGTTCCACAGTGTCCAGAGTTGCACGGCTTTTCTCTATGGGCTGCAGTCTGAGTGCATGCCACTGCACAGATGCCAACACGACACATAGCTTTGCCAGTGAGTAGGTGACCCTGTCTATGGTTTCTCTTTGGGCAGGGAAAAAAAATCATATCTACTACCATGAAGCTCAGAAACGTGTCTAATGAAAATCCATGCTTTGCTTTTGTGAAGGTCAACGTCTTGGATGAAGACACACTGGTCATGAACTTAGAGTTCAGTGTTCAGGAAACGACATGCCTGAGAGATTCTGGTGATTCCTCCACCTGTGCCTTCCAAAGGGGCTACTCTGTGGTAAGTGACCCAGAAAGAAATGCAAAGGAGAATGTCCCTACTTTCATGACCATGAGCAGATCAGGAGTCACCAAAGGAACTTGGCCATTGCCTGTCTGCCACTTGGGCACACACTGGATCACCACAACATTGCTTAGCTCTGGGACTGAGGGAGTGAGATCTTGAGCTGTGGAATCTGCAGTCTTCAGTGATATTGGTCAGCTCTTTAACCCTTACAGCACCAGTGTTCCATTCTTTAAATTCCAGACAAAAGTTCCAGTGGGTAGTATATCAGTCTTGTGAGGTTGGATGGTTTGTTTGTATGAGGCACAGTAAGTGCAAAGAGATTGAGAGCAAAGAAAAACCCAAACACATATAAAACTCTCTTGGACATGAGTGTGAACTGTGAGTCTAGTGTTAATCTTGGCATGCAATCCAGGATTAAGTGTTGCCCACAGTATCTCCCTTCTCCATTCAGGTCACATGATATGTCAGCTGTTGTGTGACGGAACTCTCTCTGATTAGAATGAAACCCTCAGTATGTTTTCAGCAAATGAATGGTTTTCTGAGGTCCCATTACAGAGGGAATAATTTTGTTATTTCTCTCATGAAATTTCAACAAGATTCTGTTTTGCAGAGAATGTCACATGCACATACTTCTAACCAAATCTTAGGGCCAAATAATTTATCCATACATATGTGTATGTGCATGTGTGTGCATATGTGTATGTACACACACACACACATACACATACATATGTATGTATATATAGGTATATGTATGTATATGCTATATAGTCAAATATATGGCATCTTTACCACTTGTTTCTGTTAAAGCAAAAATGGATTCCAGACAGCCCTTTGAACTCACAAGGAAAGGCAGACTTTTCTTGGGGACTGGAATTAAGCTCATGGAGATACTCACACATACCCTTTTGTTGTTGTTGTTTAGTTCTAAAGAGTGTTCACTTTGAAAAGCTGAACCACCTTTGTGAATCTCTTCCTTCCACCTTGTTTTGCAAGCCCTGCAGTTTATTGTCCAGAGGTGAACTTCTCCCACAGGGGGCTGAAGAAGCAACTCATGACTCTGTCTTTTCTAGCCAACAGCTGCTTGCAGGAGCACTGTGCAGATGTCCAAGGGACAGGTGAAGGATGTGTGGGCTCACTGCCGCTGGGCGTCCACATCCGAGTCCAACAGCAGTGAGGAGGTATGACGGGGAACTGTCTCCTTTCAGCTGCATCTGGGGGTGGTCTGTGAAAGCTGAGCTGTTTGATAACAGTTGAACACCTTTCAGACACCAATAGACAGAATTCTGCTCACACAGCTGGACTCCCCCCCAACAGCTACTGGCTCATTTTCTAGCATCTTTACATCTTTCCCCTGCCTCTCCCCGTCCCCTCCTCAACCCCTGCAAACACACAACACAGCAACAGAGCTCTCACATCAATCGGAATAAGAAATAGTTCATTTTGGAGCTAACTCTGAGTGACCGTGGCCCGAGAGCATAGATTCTGATTATACCACATGCTGTGCCCCAGAAGTGATAGTTTGCTATTAATTTCATGTTTTCATGGGAACAAAACAATTAAAGTGTAAAAAAAAAATCAAGGCATTTTCAAATATGTTTGCAGAAATTTCATGTAGGTGGGAAACAACAAAGGAGGAATCTGCTATAGGCCATAGAGACGTCTGAGGTTGTTCTTAGCTTTGGGGTTGTTGGGAGCTAGGGATTTGTACATTCCCAATGCATCTGACTTGGTAGCCACGGGATGTTCAGTTATACATAGGGGTGGGCAGTAAAGGACTATCAGGGGCTAAGATACGCCTGGTAAGTTGGTCCAAGACTGAGGCTTTGTAGCTTTCCACAGTCACCATACTTTAACCAGTGTGTCAGAGTTCTGGTCAGGATTAACTAGTGCTGCGGTTCTCAACCTTTGGGGCATGACCCCTGTCACAAGGGCCACATAAGACCATCAGAAAACATAAATATTTATGTTATGATTCATAACAATAACAAAATTATAGTTATGAAGTGGCAACAAAAATAATTTTATGGTTGGGGGTCACTACACCATGGAGAACTGTATTAAAGGGTTGTAGCATTAGGGAGGTTGAGAACCACTGCTCTAGGAGAACAGGACTAAAAGAATCTCTGTCTGTCTGTCTGTCTGTCTGTCTGTCTGCCCTGTTTTTCTATCTTTTTTCTCTCCCTCCCTTCCCTTAATCCTCTCATCCTCCCCCCCTCTCTTTGTGTGTGTGTGTGTCTTTCCTTCTCTGAGATTTGGGACTTGATTTCAGAGCATCGGTTACCAAATTTCAAAGTCAGTAGCTCAGTGGAGAGTATGGGGAAGTCTTTGTTAGACCACTGTTCAAAACGATTTGTTAGATCTGCACTCTAGGTCAGGATCCTTGACCTTCATTTATCCTCCCTGATCTGTAACTTCTTCATCTGTTAAATGCTGAACAATGAAGATACTCACTATTAACAGAATTTTTAGGGCAAAGGCCTGGGCTCCAGTTCCACCAGACTATGTAAGCAACCCACTCTAATAAGCCAGCTAAAGAAATAGTGAAAAGCAGAAGGAGATTTATTTAATGGGGCCACACTGGGAAGAGCAATAGACAAAAGGGTCTAGAGACCACGCCTCCACCCCAAGTCCATCTTTTGAGTCTAGACACGGGTCTTAGATTTAAAGAAAAAATTGGGGCAGGAGGTTAGAGGTATGCACTACTAAACAATTCTTATAATTCTTATCCTTGAGTCCCCCATCATTATTTCAGCCCCAATCTGTCCTACATTCTAGTTAATAAATTGATAATCTATTAATCACTGTCTTTGCCCAAAGGAACCAACCTAGTTCCTACACAGGATGACTTCTGTTCCAGAATAATTGCCCTAAGGAGTCTGGGTGGGCTGGGGATCCTGCAACGTTTTGATCCTCTTGGAATCAAAAGTGACCTCAGGTTTAGGATATTGATACATCTTTGAGTTTTCAGCCTTAAAGGAGAATGAGCAAGGTCAGATAACTGGGGTGATTGGCATGCTAATCTATAGTGCAAGCAAGTGACAGACGGGAGAAGAGGCCTTAGACTCAGTCTTTCTTCTTGCTTTATAGGCCCAAATGAAGCTTGAATAGATGTGAAGTATCAGCTCCACAAGTGACAGATGGGAAAAGGGGCCTTAGAGTCAGTCTTTCATCTTGCTTTTAGTTACCTTATAGGCCCAAATGAGGCTTGGATGGATGTGAAGTATCAGCTCCAGGGTCTGATGTATAACAGATGCTGAGTCAGTAGCAGAAGTCTTTTTGCCCCTGATTGCTTTAGAGCTATGTATTAGTTACCTTATTGATTGCTGAGACAAAAACAACTTAAGGGGGGAGTCATTTAGGCTCACAATTTGAAAGCACAGTTCATCATGGCAGCAAGGACAGCTTTAGTGTGGCAGCAGGAGCATGTGGTGCTGGTCACACAGTGTGTGAAATCAAGAAGGAGGGGGTGTGTGTTTTAGTTGGCTTTTTCCTTTTTCTTTTTTTATTCAGCCTAGGACCCCAGACCATGGGACCATACCACTTGCATTTAGAGCAGGTCTTCTCTTACTTAAACCTCTTCATAGACTCCCCAGGAAGTGTGTCTCCTAGGTAATTCCTAATTCCATTAACAACCAACATTGACCATGACAAAGTGGTCTGCAATATTACTATGAAATCAATGCTCTTCATCTGTGACTTGGTGTCACCTTTCTTCCTCGACTGCTTTCCATACTAGCCCTCATCTCCTACGGCTGAGGAATATTCATTTTCATTCTTCTCATTTATAGTTGATACCAGGTAGGTGCTCAGTAAATACTCGTTAAGAGAACACAAGAAAACTGGGGGGAAATGGTCTAAAACACAGCACAAAGGACCCTTCTAGATTCCGATGGTGGGGTTAGCATCACAGTTACGTCATTTGCTCATTTATAGTGGGGTGAGGTTTTTGACAGGTGTTTACATCTTTTCCAGTGTTGTGCAGCTGTATAGAATAACGATTTCCATGTCTTCTATTCTTTCATTCAATTTTCCAAGAGAGAACTCTATTATGAACATTATACTAAAAGTGTGTAAAACTCAAACATCGAGGATTGCACCTGAGCATTAGTGCTGTCTATGGAGCTGGCACACCCACCCCTTGGCTGTTTCATCATGAAGTGTATTTTAGAATTAGAAAAGTCATGAGACCAATGACCAGAGACCTCAGGGTCACATGGGGATATCTTGCCAGTGCAGAGAAGAGAAACATTGTTGACTGATCTCAGTCACACTGCCAATGTCCGCGGGCCAACCTCCCAGGCAATTTCTAAGCTTTCCTAGGAGCTGTAGTTTAATTTTTTTTTTCTTTTTATGATGCTAAATACCAAGGGTCCCTTTACTGGACTGTCTGAGTTAAACTCTCTGACATACCTGTGACATATGGTCCAGCTAATTCAGAAATGATGAGGACAAGAGGAGGCTAAGGTTATGTGCCTCTCCTACAGAGTCATTTTACTATTTATTTTTTACATATATTTTCTATGTACACTGTGATTATTATTATTTGTGTGGTGCTAGGGATGAGATGCAAGGTAATTTTGTTACTGCTGATTTTCTGGTTTATATAGGGGCTATTAGGGAACCTATGAGTTTGGGGCCAACCACACTCAGTTCTATTTGATGCTAGGGATTGGACACAGAGTTTCGTGTCTCCTGGCCAAGTGTCCTACTTGTCCTATATACTTACCAAGCTATGTTCCAGCCCCAGCTTCTTCCTATTGTGAAGCAAAACTATAGACTTACATCCTTGATAGTTAGGAGGCAACAGGAATATTGATCTCTAGCTGAAGCTAGAGAAATCTTTGGCCATTAAGGTCATGTGCCTCTCCTATAGATACTATCTAACTTTTATTTTTACATATATTTTCTATATATACCATGATTATTATTTTTGTGTGGTGCTGGGGATGGGATACAGGGCTTCCTAAACAAACTATGTGCTCTGCCTCTGAACTTAGCCCCTTTCCCTTAGCCCCTAACGTATTTTTTTCTTTCATTTTTAAGCAATGCCACTAAGCTACAATTCCCATGCCATACAACCTGCCTTGTACACATGTACAGTGCATAGGGTTGGGTTATATTTGTATGATGATGGTCAAGGTGCTACCAGTATCCACATTCAGAACCCATTCATCATACGGAAAGGAGGCTCCTAAGATGAATCCTTCCCTAGACTACATTCTCCCACCCCTAACAAATACAGATCTGCTCCACGGTGTCTTCCATCCTGGTCACGTCACATAAATAGCCCCATATAACATATGCCCACTTGTGACTAGCTTATGTCACTTAGCTGGATGTTTTGCAGGCTCATGCAATGTTTGTGTGTAATATGGAAAAGGGTGTGAAGGTGCTTCATTCCCTTTTATTGTGAAATAACTTTCCATTTTGTGGATATACTATATGTGGTTTATCTGTACACTAGCTGGTCAACATATGAGATGCTTATACATATTGGCTATTATCAATGGCTCTCCCTCTTTCTCTAGTTCTCTCTCTCCTCCTCCTCCTCCTCCTCCTCCTCCTCCTCCTCCTCCTCCTCCTCCTCCTTCTTCTTCTTCTTCCTCCTCCTTCTCCTCCTCCTCCTCCTCCTTCTCCTCCTCCTCCTCCTCCTCCTTCTTTTATTTTTTCTTGAGACAGGATCTTGCTAATATAGTCTAGGATGACCTTAGTGTATAGCCCAAGTTGGCCTTGAATCATGTTATTTTCTGCCCCCTCCCTTCTCTCACCTTCCTTCCTTTCTTCTTCTTTCCTTGCTTGTTTGCTTCTGTCCCTTCTTTTCTCTGTGGGGAAGGAAAGTCTTCATTTTACAGCCCAGGCTTGTCTTGAACTCACCACTGCCCTATCTCTATCACTAGACTGCTCCGATTCTGGCATGTACCACTACACCTGTTTTCCATGTGTTGTCATTCTTTTAGATTATTTTAATTAATCAATTTGTTTATTTATATAAATTGGTATTTTGTCTGCACGTATGTCTGTGCACAACATGTGTACCTGGTGCCTGAGGAAGCCAGATTGTAGTTCCAGATGGTTTTAAGATGCCATGAAGATGCTGGGAATTGAACTTAGGTCCTCTGGAGGAGAAGCAGTGCTCTTAACCACTGTGCTTTCTTGAATATACATATTAGATACCATTGAGAGTTATCCTTATTTCTCTGAATGCATTATATATCTGAGCCCTCGCGTTTACAGCTTTCTCTTTCATCCTGATGCTTAAACTTCTTTAGATGATTTTTGGGGACATGGCGAGATCCCACAGACGAAGAAATGATTATCTACTTGGTAAGTTGATCTCTGTTACCTTAATATTATTTGGTTTTCCTTCATACAACTTGTTTAACACAGTTCTCTGGGAATCACTCAAAGCAAGATATGCCTAGTTTTTCTACAGATAACCTTTGAACAATTAAAGTCATTACAGAAAAGCAAATACCTGGCTTTACTTTTACCCTTGTCTTATCTCACTGGGTAGTGATGCAACCATTTGGTGACATATTTCTACAGAGTTCTACATATAAGATCACATTCAATGGTCTCACATGTCTGCAAATCAGGAGGGTCAAAGTCAGTTTCCCCATTCTAGTCTATCTCTATTGCTGGGATAGAACACCATGACTAAACGTAGCATGAGAGGAAAGGGCTTGTTTGGCTTATGGATCTCATCCTCAGTATGTCATGAAGGAACTCAAGGCAGGAACCTGGAGGCAGGAACTGAAGTGGTGGCCATGGAGGAGTGCTGCTTACTGGCTTGCTCTCTAGTGCTTGCTCAGCCTCCTTTCTAAGGCAACCCAGGACCACCTGCCCAAGGGTAGCAGCACCCACAGTTGTCTGAGCCCTCTCACATCAATCATCAATTGAGAAAATGTCCCACAGACTTGTTTAGGGATATTTAGTCAGCCAAGGTTCTCTCTTCTCAGATGACTTATGTCAAGTTGACAAAATCAAAAACAAACAAACAAAAAATCAGCTTGCGTGTTAAGAGAGCCTCATACTTAAACATGCTTGTCTAATGCACTATCCAAGTTGCAGTGTCTAGTGTGTGGCTATGGGCCTAATCAGGGTAGACTCAGTGGTCTCCAGTCATGTGACTTGCACTCACATCACAGTCTCTCATGGTGTCTCTGTTGGGTGATAAAAGAATCTTCATTTCCCCTCCCTGTAGAATGTTTAACTGTAAACACCATCCATGGGCTACCATTTAGAAACCATTTTTAAAAATATTTCTGATGAGTTTTCATATTGTCGTTAATGTCAGCAAAACTCTCTGCTATCCTATGCTGCTCCTCTGTTTAAGGAGGATATCCAGAGCATCAGTTCTACAATTGTGGGTCCTTCTGAAGTGGGTGGAGGGGTCTGGCCTGATGATTATTAATGTGTTACAGGTTTTCTTTCTGATGAATCCAAAAGTGAACAATTCCATGACCGGTCGCTTGGTAAGTGGTCTGTTTCCTTCTGTAAGATGCCACTAGAAACTTTGCTGAGCAGCAGGGTCCACACTGAAGCCATTGTACAGGGGACAGACCCTGGATTGGAAACCATCTCAACAAACAAGAATGTTAATGCATACACTTGCTTGGAGGCCCTTGTTCATGGAAGTTACCAGAAATCAAATGTTAAGTCAGCCTAGGAAGTCACCACTTGGCATTTCTTCTTGTCCCACCTAGGGCATTTTTTGGGCAACTTTCCCTCTGACTATCTCCCTCCTTTACCAGAATTGACCAGACTTCTCAGTAAATGGATGAGACTGGGACTTTAGTCCCTTCTCTGTATGGTCAGTTTCCTTATTCTGTCTCCTGAGTGGTTCTGCACACCCTGTTTTCTCCACTTTTACCTAGAAGAGTTGAGTATTGAAAACACTTGGTATAAATTGGCAAATACAGAGTATATACACACACTCACTGCCCACCAAAGCTTCCTTCTTTGGCCCTCACTTCCAGGCTGTGGTTGCACTGTCTTCTCCCTGACTCCTTGCGGGCTTCTGTAAGGTATTTCTCTTTATTTCTAAAGATGCAATGCCCCTAACATCTCTGCAGACAGGCAAGGGAAAAGTCAGTTTTCCCCTTAAGAAGGCCCTGTACTTGCACACATTCACTCCCCCAGCATTGTCTGAGTCATAGGGTCCAGTGTGTGGCGATGTGCCCCTGGAATAGTCAGGACTCGATCCCATCTATGTAGTCAGGGTGGCCCCTGTTGTCCCCAGCCATGTGACTAGGACAGAGATCAAACTTTGACCTATCTTTTACACCTGTGCATTCTCTACTTTGCTTTCCGGCATTGTGAAATCCACCCTGTGTCCAGAGCCCTGCCGTAATAATGACACAGATACTCACACATTAGAGAGTTCTGGGTCTCAACTTCATGCTCCAGTTGATCCTGTGTGCCAGGAATTAAACCTGAAACTTAAGTTTTTAACCCTGCCCCCCCACACACACACACACAAGGCCTGTCTCTTTGGGAGAACACACAGCTAGCATAGCCATCACTGGGGCTGGCATGTTCTTTGGGACAATTCTTTCAGAACTGTCTTCAGAAATCACGACCTAGTTCTTGAATGTCTGTCACAGTAGCAACTGTTATATCTTGGGTTTTGATTCTGGAAATGTTCAAAAACAGGAATTAAATCAACAGTTTGGATTGATAACCTACATGGGGGCTTTACTCCCAATTGCTACGCCTCAACACATTCCCCCAAATCTGCATCTTCGTCAGCAAACTGTGACTATCTAGTAGTTTCTGGTGTAAAGAACACAGGAGCAGGTGAGCTGGGTAGCTCTGTACCACCGTATGAAGTGGTGGAAAGGCTGTCAATTGGTGCTTTCAGCTGATGTTGACTGGGGCCAGAGGACTGGTATTCAAGCTCCTGGCTTGGTTGTTGGAAGGGTTCAGATCCCCATGGGCTTTGTATTGAAAATTAGTTTTTTACTACATGGGTATCTTGACAGGGATGTGTGAGTGTCCTTAAAACATGTCAGATTTCCCCAGTGATGAGGGACAGGAAGAGAGAGACAGCGACTCAGAGACAGAAAGAGACAGAGACAAAGGGACTCAGAGTCAAAAAAAGACAGAGACATAGTTAGAAATAAACACACACAAGCACACGGGGGGGGGGGGGAGGTGCACATGGAGAGACAGAAAGAGACAGACAAGGAAAAAACCACGCACAGAAACGGAAAGAGACAGAGACATAGTTAAAAGGAGAGAGGAAGGGAGAGAGAATACAGTTTTGATGTAAATTCATGTGATTAGCCCTCTTGGGTGTGTCAGAAGGCATCTCTAAGCCACCACTTAACCACACTGGGGACTTGGAGCATCATTAATGCAGATGTACAGCTGTCTCTGAGATGCCTCTGAACATGATGATTTAATTTAGTTCCACAAATGTGTGTGACAAGCATGGGGCAGTTTCCACAGATGCCTGAAAGAGAAACGTGACAGTTTCTGCCCTCTAGGGCTTGCAGTTGAGAGTGTGACATGGGCTGTGGAGTGAGAAGTCAGCTCTGGGTGCCGCTGTGACTCGAGAGGGCCAGAGGCTTGTTGGGGAAGACAGGAGACGGTGCCTTGGGTGTCCTGTGGGCAGTGAGGGCTCAGGTTGTGTTTGGCTTGGTCTCATCAATTTATGCCTGACAGAGTCTGCTTCTCCCTTCCATCTTTAGAGACCATGAGGAGGGGACATCCTCCTGCCCATAGAAGGTTCCTGAATCTCCATCGCAGAGCAAGAATAAATTCTGGCTTTGAGTGACATCCTGCAGGTAAGGGACTATTTAGAAGCAAAAGGGACTTAGAGCAAGTCCCATGGCATCCTTCCCAGGCTCTTCAATACCCACTCCATCTCCCTATTGGGAAGAGCCTATTGGGGGAGCCTCCTGTCTCCCCCAGGCACTGTGCATACGTCTTGTGGTCACCCACCTTTCCCCTATGCCATCTGCTGGTACTGATAGGACCAAGTTTCTCCACTTTCCAAACCACCCTGCTTTTCCCAGTCTCTCTACCCCAATGCTGCCCTCCCTCCATTCTTCCCAGGAGGTTCCATAACATTTTTCATGGAATCTTCTTTGACTTTTCTTTCTTTGTCATTTAAATACTGGTGGCCAATTATATTCCCTCAGTCCAGTTCTTTCTCCCCTCTATCGATTACTCTGTCATCGCTTCCTCTTCCTTGAGCATCACTGTCATTGATGTGTAGCCTATCTTCAAATGGGTCACACTGCCTCAAGATCTGGGTCCTTATGCCAACTGCCTGCTAGGGTCATTGGCTGTGGCTCGACTGTGAGATCTGGAAGTTCTGCTACCTTCCTTTCTTGGTTGATACCATTGCTACAACCTCATTTTCTCGACTTACAGATCTGGAGAGCGTCAATGAACCTTCTGTTTTCTTCCTTGTCTCCTGGCATCTGTGGGGTGCAGGATTGTTTGTTGTATTGACAGATTTATCTAATATCAGCCAGCCATTTCCTTCCCTAGTTACTAATGAACTGGATGCGTTCTGGCCTCTTGGCCTCACCTCACACTGCCTGCCTTGTCTGCTTGTCCTTGTTTATCCTGGAAAGATGAGGAGACCTTGATCCTCCACTGGTGCCCTCTGATGTTGACTTGACTTGTGGGCTAAATCAGAGCTGTGCAAAATCCAGACCCTGAGCAAAACAGAATAATGGATTGTACACTCTTCCCCCAGTACTTCTGGGGGATGGTAGACTGAGCTCTGATCCACTAAGCTGTCACCCAGTAAGGCGGAGTCTCACCACTATACACATTCTCGGGCACCAGGGAAGAGAGAAAGCAGAATAAGTATTCTGAAAACTCCAAAGAGGCTCCATGAAGGAGACAGTTAAGAAGAAACTTAACATACAGTTGCAGGAGCTCAGCAGTTAAAATGACTTGATGCTCTTTCAGAGGACCTGAGTTTGACTGCCAGAACCCACATGGTAGATCACAACCATGGGTAACTTCAGTTCCAGGAGATCTAGCACCCTCTTCTGACCTCTGTGAGCGCCAGGCACACATATGGTACACATACATGCAGACACTCATAAATAGAATAAATAAATCTTAAAAATTTTAAAATTATATTTAAAATGCAATTACAAGTGTGGATTCAGGGCATCGATGTTTGCAGCATACACACAAATTACCAATAAAGCCTCAGCATTCACGCACTTTACATTTTTAAAGAAAACACATATTTATTTTATGTGTATGAGTGTTTGTCTATGTGTATATATGGGTGACCTGTGTATGCCTGGGGCCCTCACATGCTAGGAACTGAACCTTGGTTTTCTGAAAAAGTAGCAAGTGATCTGAACCGCTGAGCCATGTTTACAGCTCTCTGTACACTTTATAGTGTAAACAACACTACATGCTTTCAGACACGATCTGAACGCCCCAGGATAGCTCACAGTGACCGTACTGCTTCAACTCTGTGCACACCTCTAGCTTTGTCTGTCCCATACCCAGCCCTCCCCTGAGCTCCCATGATGCCCAGGTTCAGTTCCCAGCACTTGAATGGTAATTTATAGCCATCTGTAACTCCAGTTCCAGGGGATTCAATACCCTCTTCTGGCCTCCAAGCATACCAGACACACACATGTTATACATACACACATGCAATCAAACACTCACAGGCTTGTTGAGAATGGGATCCAGGGAGCTTCCTGATACCTTCGTTCAAGGGCCCTGCATTCAGCCCCTGACGCAGGGCACACCCGTGCTTAGTGCATTTCTTTTGAGCTGGGATCTTTCACTTTGGGTTTTTGAGAGACGTTTCCCTGAAAGGCAGCTAAGCATGGTATAATTAATTTTAACAACTTACAATTTGAAAGAAGTCAGATGACATTTTACTAAAATGGAGAGAAAAAAATCCACTGTGGATAAAAGATGCAAGTGGCAGATCTTCTTTTTGATCTAAAAATAAAAACCAACTTCTTGCTGAGATCAAGAAATTCGCCATTTTGAAGAAAGAAACTCGTTGTATTCTTTACATACAGGCAAAAACTCGCCCTTTGCCCTGTACAGCATCTGGTTAGGGGAGGGGTTTGAGAACAGAATTTTCAGCAGATGAGCGTGCTTTGATTATTAATGATATGATTCCATCAAGTGTGCATGCATGTATGTGTTGCAATAGAGTGGGATCATCTAACATCTGCAGAGAAACGAATCACCCAAAACACATGTCTTCAAAAGCAGCACAGACTAGAGGCCAAGAGCAGCAGTCTCGGCCTGTTCATCGATTGTCGCTAGTGTCCCAGTAATATCTCTGGCCTCGTGTGACCTTTAGCAGGGCAGGTTTTGAAACAGCCCACCATGCTGCCTAGAGTCATAAAACAAAGCCAGTAATGGCCACACTGTGATTCTATTGAGGAGGCATCCCCAGTGTGTGCTGAGCTCAGCTGGTCTCTTTCTAAACCTGCACCACTGCCTCTGACAGGCATCCAGCCCTGAGAGGCTATGTGGGATCTTTTTTGTTTGTTTAGTTGGTTTTTATTTGTTTATTTTTCTTCCCAACGGACCACGAACTCTTTGCAGATGCCTTACCTGGCTATCCTTATTGTTCTAGTTTGATGACTAGTGAAGAAATCCCGAATGTCTATTTAAAATTGCTTATAAAAGTATCCCCATTAATTTCGTTAAATAATTAGGATAGGATGAGTAGATGGTTGACCACTAGTGAGACTGTTACTTTAAAAATGTGAATCACATTTTCTCCATTTTATCATGAGCCTGCCTTACTCCCTGGAGTATAATAGAAACTGAGCAAGTGTGTCTATAATCAAATAGATACTGTTCTAGTCTTCTCTAAGGTTGCCAGGAATGATCCAGTACTAAAGAGTAAAATGGAGTACTTAGTGAAAGAGCCAAGATGGTTTTAGTGGGATTCGAAGATACGTAGTTTGGAAAACCAGTACCCAATTTCCATGTTAGAAAGTATCTGCTTAAGATCCTTCACTTTTTTAATCTCTGTAGCCAGAACAGTTCTGTCTTGGCAACTGTGGAGTGGACGGAAGAATCTGAGCTGGGAGGTTTTTCTTTACACCGCCCTGTGGCTGGCATCGGGATTGTCAGCTTGTGCCTAAGAGCAGTGCCGGGGCAGGTCTGATGGTGGTTTTGGTCCATAAGCCAATGACAAAAAGATTCAGTGCCAAGATTTTTCCACATATTCCTTCAGCCACTGTTGATCAAATGTCCTCTCTGCACCCAGGGAGACCATGAATCACAAGTATGCTTGTTGCCTTCGCACCCACTGCCTTATCACATCACATTGTATTGTACCGTACCATATTATATCATAGCATACCATAGCATATTATATCATACCATACCGTATTATACCATATCATACCATATCATATTATACCATATCATACCATACCAAGTTATATCATTCTATACCATACCATATCATATAGTACTATGTCATACCATACCACATCACATCATATCACACTACATCATATCATATATCATATCATATCTTCTGTTTCTTAGAGAAGGAGGAAAGGAGGTCAGAGAGGCCCTGCTCTTAGAGGTGGTGTTAGGATTTGGACTTCTTTTCTTATGCCTGCTTCCTACACCTGTTTTCTTCTTGTGATACATCTCCACATGAAACTTCAATGTCTGAGATACATTTGTCATGTGCTGAGTGGCACTATATACTTGCTACGTAGCTGCAACTCTGCCAGCGTGAGCTGTGTACTTACCACCACCAACCAGGTGGGGGCACTGTTCCCTAATACCTGAGGCACCTTGGCCTCTGGGAAGTGATTTCATTGTTCAGGTTTCAGACTCACTAGTGAGAATTTCTTGTTATGATCTCCAAAACCTGCTCACCCACAGAAGAAGACAGACTCCACAAAGGGGGGGGGGGAGGGAAACCCACTGGGGCCCCAGAGGCAAAAACCTGGCCACTCTCCACTCTCCACTTTCTCCTGGCTTTCATTCCTGTCTGCTCTGCATCTCTCACCATTAATGGCTCTACCAGGTACCGTGAGTTCCCATGATTTGCAGTGGTTATGCTTTGATGTGCTTGCCTGGCCAGGGTCGATCCGATCCATCCCTCCAGGTTGAACTCTCAGTTTAGTAAGCAACAGCATGTCACTAACTTCCGTTGACTATTCCACTCCAAGCTTAAACCAAAGTTCTTCCTTGGAGACCCACCCGTCTCCCTCATGGCTGTGACTAGCATGCCAGAGACATCAGTTCAGGCCTCCTTCTTCCTTGCCCCTCTCCATGTTCTTGGCTTCTCTTCCTTTATAGCTGAATGTATCCCAAATCTTCCTGACAGTTTTTCTTGTTGCCCTTGAAGGCTCAGGCATGGAGTCCCCTTAACATAAGTTCTGAAGAGCTTTACTAGCCCGAAGGGTGCAGTCTGAGCTCCTGAGGACTATGGCATATGGGCAGTGCTCCCACTAGTGTAATCCCTGCCTGCACCCTTTATGGACATCCTGCCTTCCTCCGCCTCCTGCCTCATGTGGATGTCTCACACAGTGTGCAATCCTCTCTAGACCCTGGTTCTCACCTTCGTCCCCAGGTCCTGTCCATTCACCTGAGTGCACCTCACACACTGCACTGCCGTCTTCAGGAGCTCATTTCCTCATGTCTCTCTACTCGGGCATCTGGAAATTCATTTACCTGCTGTACTAGGGCGACATCCATCTTCTCCACTGGTTTATGACTTTAAATATTTGGGGATGTCAATATTGTGTCTTTTTTCATCTTTACAATTCTCGATAAATGTTCCCTGCAGTCTTGCTTACTGCACAAATTAACTGATGGATGGATGAGTGGATAGATTTTTGAACATTTAGTCTCCAGCCCTATCTCCTCAGATTGTCACAGCCTCTGGCCAGGCACTGCTTTGATTGGCCCCTCTGTCTCCCATTCACAGACTGATGCCTAGCTACAGCCTCTGCAAGGAGTTTCTCTGGTCTTCCCTGTTTTGAGACGTGAGCTCCCTTTCTGAGGCTGTGTCTCTGGCCCCTGATCAGGCTGCCTCATCTTCCTGTGGTGTCTCTCATCCTGTCCTTGGTCCATGCAGGCTGCTATGTGTAGCTGTTCAAATCTCCTGTAGCATTTAGATCACTTTCTGAACAGTGCCCAGAAATTCCAGGCTGGCCCTTCAGCACAGGGTTGCTAATGCACATTGTGGTGGTCTAGCCTGCCCTTCCTCCTCAGAATGCTGATGCATACTGTGGTGATCTAACCTGCCCCTCCTTCTCTCTTGACTAGATTCCATGAAAGAAAAAGAAGCAGAAGCTGAAATGAAGAAGGACATGGAGAATCATGTCTTTTTCCTTTTGATAAGCTCCACTGTGCAATAAAGGTCTTCCCCTTCGAGTATGGCTCTCTCATTGTCTGGTTTGGAATAGAGTATCACTAAGTATCCAACTTCAGATGAGGAACTGATGTCATGAGGAGGATGCTAGGGATGGAGGCTCACGGAGTAACTATGTTTCAAGGGTTTCCAGCCAATGTACAATAGATATTAACATCTCGTTAAAAGCAAGCAGGCTCAAGAAGCCTGTTGTCTTTCTTTTTAAGTCATCATGGTGACTTTTAGGGCAGCAACACTATCCCATATGATACAGACAAGGTGGTACATAATGCCATTTGCTCCTTAAACCCCAGAGAATGGATGAGACTGCACACACGCATGCAGTGGGATGTAACTGACCACACAGAAGCCTGGGTCATCAGGTGGAGCAAACGCTGACACAATAGTGCAAACTGCTAATAACAGAGAAAGACCTTTGGTGGAAGAAGAGGTTACTTTGTATTTTGTGTCCTGTGTTTTTGTACACGTAGAACTGCTCCAAGGATAAAATTTAGTGGACTAGGGAGACAGCTCAGTGGATGAGATTGATCAATGCCCATAGGAACCTGAGTTTGAATCCCTAGATCCTATCTATTTAAAAAAAAAAAAAAAAAGGCTAGGTATGGCCACACATGCTTTTAGAGCTTTGGGTTCAGTGAGAGATGCTGTCTCAAGGAAATAAGGCAGAGAGTGAGGGAACAGGACACCTGGCATCTTCCTCTGCCTTCTGCATGCACATGATTTTTAACTAATAAAAAGTGGTCCAGTGGCTAAAGAGTAAGATGCATTGCAAACAACCGCTGTCCCTACAGGAGTACCCCACACTACTGCTTTCCTTTGAATTTCTTAGTCTAATAAGTCAGCTACAGAATGAAAAATCCTTCAAAGTAGGCATTGCCAAGTGACCCCTCCCCCCCAAGGGAATAGGGTTCAACCCCAAATCTGCCTTTTTGGGACACCATTTGTGGTTTGGTGTGAGTTATCTGTGTGTGTGTGTGTGTGTGTGTGTGTGTGTGTGTGAGAGAGAGAGAGAGAGAGAGAGAGAGAGAGAGAGAGACAGAGAGACAGAGAGACAGAGATAGAGACAGAGACAAAGAGACAGAGAGACAGAGAGAGAAAGAGAGCATGCACGTTTGCGTGTGCGTGTGCGTGTGCCTGTGTGTGTGTGTGTGTGTGTAAAATCATGAGATGGCATCCATTCTACCATTACGAGTTTGGCGTGCTGGCACAGTAGTGCTTGCTGGTGATCCGTAAGAAGCTGAAACAGGAGAATTATGAGTTTGAGACCAGCTTAGGCTTTGTGGTGAGACCTAGTCTCAAAGATGGAGTTGCTTGTGCCAGCCTTCTGAAAACAACTAAAAGTCGAGACATTATAAAGAGATGGCTCTTATTACAGCTACCTGGCACAAACTGAATGTGCTTTGGTCTTGTCCCCTGCTTGTATTCTCTCACAGTATTTGTTTCAGACACAGACACATTGTACTGAAGACTGAGGAATTAAAACAAGGTGTTGGGGGATGGTGCTGGTCTGGAAGGGATGACGATATTCTAAAGATACATGTTTAACCAATGTTCATAAATCATACACTCTCTTCTGCCTTTACAGTTGAATCTAGTCACTCCCTCTGCCTCAGGAACCTCCCACACTCTGGACCCACCAGAGACATTATCCGTAAACATCTCTGCAGGGCACCTGTGGTTTCTTTTGTGCCCAAAATAGGCTAAAAGCTACATACAATTTAGTTATGAGTCTACATATTTTTGTAATTTCCCAGTAAATTTTGAATTCACTGCACATTTCTTCCGTGTTCCTCTAGAGAAGACAGCAGTGAATACACATAGGTGTGAAATACACATAGGTGTGAAATGGGCAGTCCTTGCTCAGCACTCGTCATTGGGACTGGAGAAAGCTGAAGTGGGTGTGAACTATAATTGTGAGTTTGTCTGTGCCTTGAGAGAGTAAGAGCCAGTACCAGCACTGAGCACACCTAAATGTATGGCAGTGTATCCCAGGCCTTCTTAAAGGGTAGCTTTTCTGCAAGCATTCATCGGCAAGCTAAAATATCAACACAGTTGGTGGAGAAAGTGGGTTCACCAGCTGCTGCCATCAATGGAGACATCAGGAAGATGGACTGAGCTAGTGAGAGTCATAGACTAGGAACCCTCGGCCAAGGATGTTTGCAAGAGCTAATGTGATCACGGTCCTTCAGAATGATGTGAGGTATTTTTTTTTTAACTAAACAAGCCAGCCCCTTAGCTGTTCTCAGAGGTGGGGCTGAGGAATGTGGTCAGTGCTAGGACTCTCTCTTGGCTCTGACCTCAGTGGAAACCACAGAGCAAGACAAACAGTGACAACCCTTGTCACAAGAATGTCATTGTGCCACCATAAGGCTTCCAACCGAAAAAAATCTGGCTTCTCTCCAGAGGCAGGTGTGTGGGAGTCACCTGCCAGAAGTGACTCTTTTATTTTTCCCCACAGAATCAGTAGCCACATCAAGAATGGCACTGTAGCCTTCTGTAGAGGTCCTGGGAATATGCACACAGCTCCGTAGTGTTAACTCTTGTGTCATTTCACATCTGGGGATGAAAAGTTGCTCAGAGGTCAGAGGTCAAATGTTTAATGATTTCCTTATGTTCCATCCCTGGAATGTCTCAGTATGGCCTGGTCTGTTGACAACATGGCATGCACCATGTTGTCCCTCTGTCACCTGGGTCCCTCCTGTGGGAAAGAGCTGGCTGGTTGGTTCCCATCCATGTGAGGGCTTCCTTGGCTTAGATGTCAAGCAAGGTCTTCCTTAAGTTTGGAGGAAAAGTCCTCAGACTCTGTCCTGTGTTGTTTTCATGTCTGGGTTTGCAATAAAAGATAGTATTCTGATCACGCATCTTATAGTTCTACACACATCTGACAATAGTGGCTGTCATTTCTTTAGTGGTTATGGGCTATTGATGGCTAGAGAGAATGTGTGGAAGAGAAATGTCATGTCTTGAGGTAAGAATTCCTCTGAGGTACATTCCTTTCTGTGGAGGAATCCAGTTCTAGCCCTTCAAGGTGAAGCTAGAGTTAAATCTGACTAGATTGATTAATTCTGAGTTTTCAAGACTAATTTTGTCTTCCCTCCCCTCCCCTTCCCTTCTTCCTTCATTTTTCCCAACATGCTTGTTACATTAAATGCTTGAGAAAGGGGAGGAGAATTTGAGAATGTGGAATTTCTAGACACCAAGAAGAGCCCACTGACCTTTTAAGTCTAAGCACAGACTGTAAGAGGTTCGGTGTGGTCAAGGGCCCCCAGCTGTGGTTGCTATGGTAACAGCAGCAGCCACCAGTCCAAGTAGCACATGATCTCTTGTTGGAGTGCATCCCAGGGGCTTACAGAATGACTTAGGAATAGGAAAGAACCAGAAATATCTTATTCTGTCTGGGCTGCTATAACCAGTTACCACAGAGTGAGCGGCTTAAGCCACAGAAATTTAGTTTTTCTGGGAAGTCCAAAATCATGCTGCCATTAATTTGGTTCCTGGTGAGCGTTCAGTTCAGAGCATACGGATGGCTCTGCACAGTGAAGAGCAAGCCCTGGTTCCACTTCTTATAGGGACGCCAGTCCGAGCCTCATGTCCTTGTTTAATCTTGTCTCCCAAATACCATCATATGAGGAATTAGGAATCACCTTGTAGAGTGTCTTAGAAAATTCTACCCTGTCCTTAAAAACGATGAAAAGCTAACCAGACCTCAAACCAATAACTCCCTTTAGATTTGTATCAGAAGAGGATACAGGACAAATAGATGTCTCCCAAATTGGAGAGACAGACAAATACAGAGAATTGCAGCTTAACCAGATAGAAATAAAAAACCATTTTTAGGTAGAAAAACCTGAAGTATAATTAGCAAATTTCTAGAGGTTTGAAGTAGTCAAGTCTGAGAGTCAAAACCTCCCTGGAGACCCACCATAGACACAGGCACAGTTTAAATGCCTTCCTGTAGACCTGTAACAGGATACACACAGTGAGCTCACTTCACCTCTACCAACACTCAAGCCTCACTCACAACAGAATTTATAAAGTATACCAAGAGATAACAGAGAGACAAACAGACAGAAATACAGACACACACAGAAAGACACACATACCTGCACATGCATATGCATGTGCACGCACACACCCAGACACAAAGACACATAGAAAGAGAGAGAGAGAGAGAGAGAGAGAGAGAGAGAGAGAGAGAGAGAGAGAGAGAGATTGAAGAGACCAAACACCAATCCACAATGAAATCCGGCAGGAATGTATGAATTGCCACATTCGTGTCTGAGTGTTTTAATTTTCTGTTTCCCTAACACCTAACAGAGTATTCTAGACTGGATAAAGCACAAGTCATAGAATCTACTTTGGCTCGTAATTCTGGAAGCTGGGAAGTCCAAAGTTATGAGGCTGCCTCTGCTTGAGGGTCCTCTCAGTGCATTTAGAATGATAGATGGCCACTGTGGCCATCTCATGGCAAGGGTGCCCATGAAAGAGAGAAAGCACTCATAACAACCAACTCCTATGCTACGTGACTTTTTCCTACACCTGTGGTCTTATTCCACTCAAGAACCAAGGGTTCATATGACCTGATCACAGACACCATCAACATGATAATTACATTTTGACCTGAATTTGAGTGAGGCATTCAGAGTGCAACATCCATGACTTTTAAAGCTAGACATGTTATTAATATATCAAAGACTTTAATAAGAAAAATAGGCAATGTGAAAGACCAGACGGATGATACAAAGAGATGGAAACTCTAAGGAAAAGAACGAGATAAAACAAGTTATTAGAAATCAAAATCACTGCAATCAGAATGAAGAATGTGTTTGAAGAGACTTGACACCACAGCTGATGAAAGCCCTGAGCCTGAAGATGAACAAACAGATGTTCCTAAAGCAAGGAACAAACACGGAAGAGAGCAGAGAAGCTGAGAACTGTAATACAACTAGGGAAAGGGGGCAGTCTGCATATGAGGAGACAGCTAGAAGGGACAGACAGACAGACAGACAGACAGAAGCAACACTTAAGGGAAACTGTGCTGGGAGGTGGTTTTGAGCACTATGTATTTCAGATGCTGATTTCTGTGCCTAGAGACCTGGTTGCAGTCCAGACGTTGACATTGTCATGATTATTGGAGCATCTCCTGTCTAGGTGATGTGTAAAGAATGTTTTCCATCACCTATGATTGGTTAATAAAAGTGCTGGTCAGCCAGTAGCTGGGCAAGGAGAAGAGAATAGGGTGGGGCTTCCAATCCCAGTCAGGGGATCCCAAGCAGAGAGACAGGGAAAATAAGAGAGAGAGAGAGAGAGAGAGAGAGAGAGAGAGAGAGAGAGAGAGAGAGAGAGAGAGAGAGAGAAAGAGATAGAGAGACAGAGACAGAGAAACAGAGACAGAGAGACAGAGAAAGAGACAAAAGAGACAGAGAGACAAGAGACAGAGAGACAGAGAGACAGAGACAGTCAAAAGCTGGTCAGGAGAAGAGAATAGGGCAGGACTTCTGATCTGAATCAGGGGTCCCAAGCAGAGAGAGAGAGACAGAAAGAGATGGAGACAAAGAGAGAAACAAAGAGACAGAGAGAGATAGAGGAGAAGAACCAGGAGGATTCACCATGATGTCACAATAAGAGAATAGCCATGAGAATACACATGGACCAGAGCTAGCTAGAGCAAGATTCAGATGGCAAATAATGGGGCATGTGGCTCAGAAGTAGTCCAGGCCAGCATAGCGGGATTAGAATAGCACACAACCTGTCCAGCTTAGTGCTTGGAGCTTATTAATAAACATAAGGTCTCCATGTCATTTATTTGGGAACAAGGGGGAGCATAAAAGGCATAAAGCACTTCCCCAAATTACATTTACAAAACTGACTTGACCACTCACTCACCTCAAGATAATAGCAGACACCAAGACACAGGGCCAGAAAAGTAGAATACCAAAACCAAATACAGGAATGCATCTCGTAGCCCAATTCAGGAAATGGATATCTCTAGAGTTTAGATCTGGGGCTCCCATCCCCCCACCCCAAAACACTACATTAACATCTTGGTTCTCAGTCTGTGTCACTATGGGAAGTGGGTGAGGCCTTGTGGGAGAGCCTAGGAAGTCAATGGCAAGTGAGAGCCCAGACACATCCTCCCAGAGAAGAAGCCAATGAGAAATTCTGCCATGAGCTCCAGCCACAGTGTGCTGCCTCGCAGAGCACTGGGATCAGCACACACCTGGATGGAACCTCCACTTGGAAGAACCGAGGGGTAGAAGGGTGTCTGTTGCTTTACATACAGAAGAACAGACGTAAGAACCATATTTGACTTTTTCTCAGAAAACGTGCAGGGAATTGGGTGAAATGTATGAGATTATGAGAGAAGAAAAAATCTACATTAATTTAAACTCTACATCCTATGAAATTATTCTTTAAAATTCGAACAGAAATAAAGACTTTCTTTAACAAAAGTTGATGGAATTTTCTTTTGCAGCAGACCTGCCTGGCTAGAAATGCCTCAGCTCTGCATGAGGAAACGAAGCACACTGGAGATGGACCACATGAAGATGAAGGAGAACTTACATTCTTCCCTCATCCTCAGTTACTTTAAAGCATACCAGCTTTAGCAATGATGTATGTTTTTAAAAAGATATCCTTTTGGTTTTCTTTATATCTGTGTATACCACACGTATGCAGGTGCCCATGGAGACCAGCAGAGGGCGGTGACTCACCTCTCACTGGAGTTAAAGGCAGTGGTGAGTTCATGGGTGGCCAGGACTTCTAAGAGTTCATTCTCTTTGGTCATGAGGCTCCAGGAATCACACTCTGGCTGTCAGGCTTGGTGGCAAGTGCTCTCAGTTTATTTTTAATTAAAAAAAATTTTTAATTAAAAATTTAAATTAAAAAGGGGGTAAATGACATGACCCAACCAGAGATTTGAATATTTATAATGGTGTCAGTTTTCTGTTTTTGCTAAATAATGCATATGGTATATTGATATAAGACAAATGTATCCCCTTATATTTCTGGATAATAGAGGTCTGAAATGGGACTCACTGTGTGAATGGAAATCTCAGTGCTGGCACAGAAGTTTCTATGTAGAATGTTCTAGGGAAGACTCCGAGCCTTGTCCTTTTCAGTGTCTCTCAGGCACCTGCATTCAGGAGTTCATGGGACTTCCTCCACCTTCACAATGCCAACTCTAGCCTCTCCCATTGTCCCCCACCTCTCCTTCCTCACACTAACCATATCCTCTCCCTCTCTCTTTCTCTCTTCTGAGAACCCCAGTATTCCTTCAGGCCCCCTGGAAAACCCAGAGTAACTCTGCTGCAAGCTCTTTAATGACACCTATAAACTCCGTTTATCATATAAGGCAACTGGATTGTGTTCTGCCCAAAACTCCTACATGGAAATCTCAGGACTTGATATGGTCTTTGAAGGAGCAACGAAGACACATGACATCATACAAGAGGGTCATAATGCAGAAGAACCAGTGTCCTTATCAGAAAGAGATATTAAGGCATGAACACATACAGACCTTGTGGAGTTGCGAGGGAGAGGGTAACTCCCTGCACACCAAGGAGAGGCTCTAGAAAACAAAAAACAACAACTTGCCAACACCCTGACCTTGGACTCCTAGTCTTGGGCTCTGTGATAAAATGAGTTGCTATTGCTTGAGCCACACGATCTGGGGTGTTCTGGAATGACACCTCTGGAATGAACGCAGTAATGTGTTTGCAGTCTGCGGCCAAGCACATGGACATCTTTGAGGGTTGGGAGGGAGTTATTTAGCCTACTACAACTAAAGTGAAACGGCCAGATATCTTGGTTTATTAAAAGCTAGGGGCCACGAGGGCACTTTGTAGGTGATATAAGCAGGCCACTCTTTCTTCCCCTTTGTGAGACAGGGTTTCATGTAGCCTAGGCTGGCCTCTGACTTACTATGTAGCTTGAGGAGGGTCTTGAATGAGTCCCTCACCTCTCACTCCTGAATGCTGGAATTCTGAGAGTGTATCACCTGACCCAGTTTATGCAATGCTAAGGAATCACATGCTAGGTGTCTTAGTAAGTTTTCTAGTGCTGTTAAGAGACATCATGACCAAGACAATTTATAAAAGGAAACATTTTTTAATTGAGGGCTTGCTTAGTTTCAGAGGGTGAGTATATGATCACCATGACAGGGAATAAGCCAGCAGGCAGACAAGCATGATGTCAGACGACTGGCTAAGAGCTTACATTCTGACCCACAAGTTTGAGGCATAGAGAGGGAGACTGAATCTGGCATGGACTTTTGAAAGTGCAAAGTGTATCCCCAGTGACACACCTCTTCCAAGAAGGCCACACCTCCTCCAACATGGCCACACCTTCTGATCCTTCCACAACTGAGGACCAAACATTCAAACATATGAGCCTATGAGAGCCATTCTCATTCAAACCTCCACACTGGGCAATCGCTCTACCCATTGATCTGTATCCCCAACTATATCATTTCATTATTAAAATAATCATACGGAACAGCGAGCATTATCGTGAGGATGCCTTAGAGAAGCACTTGCCTTTCACTGTAGTAAGGGGGAAATCATGGACAAATGCCTTTGGTATCTACATTGTGTCTTCCTTCTTCTCAAAATAAGGGGAGATCGAGTAGATCTATAGCTTAGTGACTGAGAGCATGTACCGTTCGGGTATAGTCCCATTCCCAGGACCCATGTCAGATGGCTTACAAACTATTTCTAACTCCGGCTCTAGGAAATCTGTCACCCTCTTTTGGAGTCTGCAAGTACTATACTCCAATGTGTACACACAGACACACAGATACAATACAAATAATTACCACCAACAATAAATACTAAAAATAACAGTGACACTGAGCAGTGGGTTGCTGTCCTCTGATAGATGTGAAGCTAGGGAGACAAGAGCCTATCTGAGTAATGCACAGGCCTCTCTGGCCGCCAGGGGCTCCTCTGTCTACTCCTGCAATGCCCACCTGGCATCCCACACAGTCATCTAGTGCACTGAGAATCTTCCTCAGCCAACCCAACTGCCATGGCCCTCTTTGATCACCACAGAAACATTACACAGGAGGGGTGGGGATGTATGCCTCAGAGGACCCTGCTCAACCTTGCAGGATTGTCTGTTTTCTTCTAATGGGAAAGCCTGTTGTTCTCAGCCTCTAACATTAACCATAGTCGGGAGACCTCTGGGTTTTCTTCTGCCCACAACCTCAGCATTCTTTGTTTCGATATCCAAACAGACACTCCCTTGGCTCCCACCCAACAAAGAACTGGCACCCCAAAGGCCAAATAGTCTCAGCTCTGATGGGCAAACAAAACCAAGACAGGTAGAAAACCTGAACCTTGTTTGTCTCTGAACAAGGTGCTGTGACAGTAATGGCCTTATGAGTCACCTGGCACCTGGAAAGAAACACAAGGCTGGTGCCCAGGGGGCTGCTTCCTGGCTGCCCTGGGGCCTGCTCAGCCTGGGGCTCTGTGTGACAGGATTGGCTACCTCAGCCTTAGTTGTGTGACAAGAAAGAGTAGGGCTTGCTGCTTCCAGCGGGTTCTGTTAACTAGGCCATGGTTAAACTGGAAAGTGTGAGTGGTTCTGTGGCCACCAGTGCAGGAGCTGACACTACCTTTAAGCACAGTTCTAGCAGTGAGTTACACCCCCATATCCAGTCTGACTGCTTCGTGCCACTCAGGTCAGGGTGATTGGTTACACCGGGAAGCTAATAACTCTAATTATGTCATAACTACTTTCTCTCACAGCAGTACATTGCTCTGTGGTAGAAAGAAGTCAGCCAGCCTTCTCTCATAAACTATTTAATGTTTGCAAATGGAACTACAATAAATACGAATTAAATACACTTGAACACACATTTGGAGAGTCTGTTCCGAGAGTGGAATTCCTGGAACAAAGGCCACACCCTTCACTTCGGCACAGTGAATACCTCTCTTTCAGGAAGCCTAGCCCTCAAAAGACTGTAATTTCTGTAAATATTATTTTATGCTAGTTGGTACAAGACATAATAACTCGGCGACTCATTCATGTAACAGTGATGACAAGTGCCTTCCTTGTGAGTGTAAAATGGGCCTTCCATTAGTCAGGCACAACCTGGTACTTAGGCCGTCTGAGTTACTCTTCCTATGTATTTTAGCCATCATGAGCTCGTATCTGTTATATCTGGTTTGGGTGCCAACTGTGGACTAAGAATGTGCTTCTTTGACATTTTCTTTTATTTATCTGAGCTCCCAAAGCAAATGCTGACATACAGAACGTCAGCCCTGAACACTCGGGACAGGGCTGCTGTGGAGATTTCACACTCTGCCTTCAACAAACTGGTAAAGCAGTGCTTCTCAACCTGTGGGTCATGACCCCTGGGGGTGTTGAATGACCCTTTCACAGGGGTCACATATCAGATATCCTGCATATCAGATATTTATGTTGTGATTCATAACAGTAGCAAAATTATAGTTATGAAGTAGCAACAAAAATAATTTTACGGTTGGGGTTGGGGGTCAGCACAGCATGAGGAACTGTATTAAAGTTGTCAGGAAGGTTGAGAGCCAGTATGGTATAGTAAAAGGATCTCTGTTGGCCATTCTGAGAGCATATGTGGCCTTCCAGCATCCCTATTCTTAAGAGATCAGCAAGAAAGACTGGGAAACTGTCCACGTGGAGTGTGAGGATCTGATCCTCCATGTACATTTGATTGACATCTAATTTTTTCTTGTGAATATTTGTGAGTGTCCCTTAAGTTTGCTGGCATATTGTGGGCAGTAACTGAGGGAGCTAAACAGAGTCTAACCATATCTCAATCCACTGTTCCTGCTGATGGTCAAATGGCCCCTTTGAAACCATTTGTTTCTTTCTAGGACTAAAGCAATGTGTCTCAACTGCATCATCTGGACATTTAGGTCTTTCTAAACACTGTTTTACATACAAGGTTGTATCTAGAATCAAGGTTTTACCAAAAGAACGATCCTCACAGTTGTGCTTATGTAAAACACGTACCAATTATTCTAGGGACATCTTGCTGAGTTTTTTCATTTGTATAGAAGTTTGGAGTGATGGGCTAGAAAGACTTCTCTCAAAGGCCATGCAAGCACAAGGACCTAAGCTGAGTTCCCCAGCATCTATGGATAATAAGAAGCCAGGTGTGGAATGACAGCACTCATGTCTGTAATCCCACTTGGGGTAGATCCCTATAACTCATCGGCTAGCCAACCTAGCCAATCAGTGAGCTCCAGTTTCAGCAAGAGACCTTGTCATAAAAGATAAGGTGAGGTGGTAAATGATAAAGACACCCAAGGCAGACCTCTGATCTCCTACATGTACATGTGCGCTCGCGCGCGCGCGCGCACACACACACACACACACACACACACACACACATACATATACACACATGTGTACACATACAAGTAATTTTAGTTGATACATGAATTATTATCTTCATGTTCGAGATTATAATTAGAAACAGTAAAGGAAATCATAGAATCCAGAACTAGATACTGCACACAAGTGTAACTCTGAATGACAGCATATAAAACCTCCATGGCCTCATGTAAACTTATAATAAGGGTTTGCAATTGTGATAGGACTTTAAGGACTTGGTCTAGGAAGAACTGATCAGTGTAAGGACTGTGGAGATCCACTGTTACTTTGCCCAACAACTATGCAATAGTTCCCTGGTTGTATTCAAGAAATGTTAACATACATGCACAAAACATGTGTGTATGCACACACATGCACACACATGCACACACACATGTAGAACTCTCATCTCCCTCTCCAGCACCAGCACCATGTCTGCCTGCATGCCACCAAGCTGCCCACCGTGCTGATAATGAACTAAACCTCAATTAAATGTTTTCCTTCTTAAAATTTTATTTTTTATTTTATGTTTATTGGTGTTTTCCCTGCATGTGTGTTCCTGTGAGGCTGTCAGATCTTGGAGTTACAGACATTTGTGAGCTGCCATGTGGGTGCTGGGAATTGAACCTGAGTCCTTCAGGAAGAGCAGTCAGTGTTACCAACTGAACTATACCTCCAGCCCCAAATGTTTTCCTTTTTAAGAGTTGCCATGGTCATGGCGTCCCTTTGCAGCAATGAAACCCTAAGACAGCAGTATTTGTTTGAGTGACCATATCTTATAACCTCTCTTTGGATGCTTAAGGAGCCCTGAGCTGCTTACTTGGTTAGTAATATTTTAGAAGGTTGATACTAACAGTTGGAGCGAGCCACTATTCCTGTTCTCCAGTTACCTGTTTACTTTTAAGCAAAACATTTCTTCTCACTGCCGTAGCATGCTTAGAAAGAACTTCAAGTTCATGAGGCTCCCTGACACACATCCCTTCCTGCTCTGTCTTCTTCTTCCTCTTACTGAATCAAGGAGGCAGGGGGGACGCTCTAGATCTCTTCTGGAGACCTGGACCATCTTTAGATACGGTAATCCACTTCTTGTTTGCATTTCTCCTCTTTGTGGTTTATATTACCCTTCCTCTGATCCCTTCTTCTATTTTCTAGTTTCATCTCTATTATTCTAACATTCTGGTCAAAAGTAACCTGGGTATGAAAAGAAATGATGTACCTTATACCCCCGGGTCATAAGCCATAATTGAAGGAAATCATGACAAGCATTCCAAGCAGAAACCATGATGAAACATTGCTCACTGGCTCATCCACAGCCTCACTCACACTCAGCTAGCTTCCTTTTGCAGCCTAAGACCACCTGCCTAGGGAATGGTGCCCCCCACAGTGGGCCGGGTCTTCCTATATTATTTAACAATCAATACAACCCCCCACAGGCCATGTTGATATGGGCAGTTAATCAACTGCCCAGATCCCTCCTAAAGTGACCCTATGCCAGTGATTCTCAACTTCCTCATGCTGTGACCTTTAACACAGTTCCTCATGTTGTGGTAACCCCCCAACCACAAAATTATTTTTGTTGCTACTTCATAACTGTAATTTTGCTGTTGTTTTAATTGTAATGTAATTCTGTGATTTTCCAATGGTCTTAGGTGACCCCAGTGATAGAGTCTTCCAACCCTAAAGAGGTCACAACCCACAAGTTGAGAAACAACCACTGCTCTAGGCTGTGCCAAGTTCACAATAAAAGTGGATTAGGACCATCCATTAACATGCTATTTTATTGTTGTTGTTTTTTCTGGGTGGTACATAAAGCCACAGGATACTAGATCATAAGCCGGAGAATTTACTTTAGCAGCTAAAAATGGCCTTGAAAAGAAAATAGGATGTACCCAGACTCACTTAATGGATCTGAAGCCCAAATGCTCCCATTCCTCCAGTCCATTTCTTGCCTGAGCTCTGCACCCAAACTTGTTCCACAGTCAGTGTCCAGTGTCCAGCACGGGTTGGGTGGGCTCTATGCAAAAGGCATGTTACCAGGGAGGGAATCTAAATGTAAGGTCCTATTAGCATCATTAAAATACTCATCTGGAAACTGAAGAAGTGTTATATTTCCTCCTAGACTCCTTGTCAGCATTCACAGCCATAAAATCCCGGCTCTCCTATTATCCCCTTAGCAATAGAGACAAATGTCATCGTTCTCACTTCCAACTTCCCTCCCTCAGCCACCGCACAATAACCATGCCAAACAGAAGCATCACAAGGTCGTCTGGCTGCAGCCTTTTCTCTACAGTTGTGCACCATTGGTCTGGGGAGGTACCAGCTAGATGGTACAGTGACAGACATACCTGCCACTTTCTATTTAATCAGTCATACCCAGACCAGAAATAACACAAACCTGGAAAGATCCCCTCAAAACATTATGATTTTTTTTTAAAACAACATAATGAAGCTTGGGCCAGAGAGACACTTAAGTGGTTAAGATTGAGTACTGCTCTCGCAGAGGATGGGAGATCAGGCCTAGGATTGGTGTCAGGCAGCTCACAACCAACTCTAAAGCCACTCCAGGGGGTCTGACACCCCTTCTGCCTCCTCAGACACTTATACACATGTGACATACACTCACAATAAACATAACCCTGTACATGTAGTTAAAAGCATCTTTGGTTTATGTTATGGGTTGGGTTTTTATTTTCTGTTTCATCACTCCCTCAAAAATGACAGGTAAGATTTTAACCCCAAGTTCCTCGGAAGATAGTTTTGTTTCAAAGTAGGGCCGCTATTGATGGGCTTATGAGCTGACAGTACCTCACACTGGTACAAAATAGCACACACCCCCAACTCTATAGGACTGTTGTCATACAGAATGATCTGTGAGGACTGACACAGAAGGTGAACCACTGTGACAGCAGAGGCAGAGAAGAGTCGCACAGCTGACAGCCTAGCATACTGAGGATCACAGCTATGAACACCAAAGTCAAGGGAGGGAAGGCAGGATTCTATGTAAGGTTTTAGAGCAAGCATGCCTCTGTCTACAGTGACTTCAGACTTGCAGTCTTTAGAAACTGTTCAAGACAGTGTCTTTCTAAGCCACCTGTGAACACAGTGTGACCCTGAGCCCCAAACTGTAGTCCTTCTTGTCCAAGAAACAATTTTATATCTCTGATGAGTGTTTCTGCCCTTGGCAGCAGCATCTGTGTGGTGTGTGGGTGGGGACTGGAGACTGGGTGGTAAGAGATGGAGAGACAGAGGGAAGCAGTCAGGAAAATAAAAAGGGACTGAGATACGGTGAGGCCTTGCCTGAGGTGCTTCCTGTTTATCTTTCAGGAATCAAGGGGCTCCAAGAAAGCAAGTGGTTATAGCCTGGGCTTGGCTCATCTACAGGAAACATCTCGGCCTGTTCCAGGCCATCGACTGAGAGACCCTGAGTTAAATATGGCGGCTGTCTAAGTCATTGTGTCATTGTGCTTTGGATATGAAATTCCCCCCTTAGGGAAATACTTGGTCCTCAGTGGTAGCACTGTTTGGGGAGGCAGAGGCTTGCTGGAGCAAGCAGATCACTGGAGGTGCATGTGTGTGCATATGTGTGGAGACCAAAGGTCAACCTTGGATGTCGTTCCTCTGGTGCTACTCAACTTGCTTTTTACTGTTATTTTTTTTATTGAAATTTTTATTAGATGTATTTATACGTGTGTGGGTGTGTGCATATGTGCACCAGTATGTCACAGTGTGTGTGTAGAGTTCAGAGGACAACTTATGAAAGTCCGTTCTCTCCTTTTGTTTTTTTCCACCATGTGGAGCTGAGATTGAACACAGATTATAACACTTGGACATAAGTGACTTTACCCACTGAACCATCTTGCTTGTCCCAATCATGGTTTTAGAGACAAGGTCTTTAGCTAGGACCTAGGGTTCACAGATTCAACCAGACTGACTAGACAATAAACCCCTAGAATCTATCTTTCTTTAGTTTCTCCAGTGTTGGGAATACAGGTGTGTGACACCATGTCCAACATTTTAACATGGGTGCTGGGGATCAAACTCAGATCTTCATGTTTGCACAGTAAGCAAAATCTTGGCTAAGCGATGTCCCTAAGCCCACATACTGATTTTGCATGGATTCTGTATTGTTTCTCTCTTGCTTAATAAGTCTTAATAAAGCGCTATTCTCTTGGGAAACCTTCAACAAGGGGCTTGATGGTCCATGGTCCAAAAATGTGGTGAGAAGTCTTCTTCAGTGTCTTGTGTGGCTCCTGGTGACGTGGCTTTATGTGGGAGACCTCTGCTTGGTTTCTGTTTCAGGTTGCCAGTCCCCAGTTAGCAGTAGGCAGAAGCTACAGGACTGGACTCGGTCTTCAAACACATCTTGTTCTCTTATAGGCCAAGTTCAACAAACAGGCTTGTCCATGTGGACTGATTGAATGCCTGGCCACCAGACTGGGTTTGGACGTCAGCTTGCCACACTGCATATTTGTTTAGAAACAGATGCCTCCAGGCTTGGCTTTTGCTCGTTGAAGAGAAAAAGTAGAGAGAGAATATGGAGAGTAAGTCTAACCCCACAGTGGGAACAGTGGGGTGGGGTAGAAGGTTAATATACATGAGCTCCAGTTTGTGCCTGTGCGCGCGCGTACACACACACACACACACACACACACACACACACACACACACAATATCTAAACAACAAACAAACAAATGAACAGGACATGGTAAAGCAGATGAAGAAGCCCCAGGGAGAATATTACTGTCAACCTCATAACTTTACAATCCAACCTATTTGCTAAGAATGAAAGAATCTTCATGAAAGGACGAAGGGATTTAGAAAACGTTATTTATAAAAGCAGAATGGCCACTAAGTGCCCGGGTGACAAGGGAGGACAAAAGAAAGAGACTAAAGGTGAGGTGGGAGACGTCTGGAAAGGCATGGATGAAAACACGCCACCGCAGACAGGAAGATGGGGCGGGAGGCGGCACAGAGGGGAGGACAGCCGATGCTGTACACAGCAGAACTGAGAACATCTGTTGCAGTAAAGTGAGATGGAGAGAAACTGAGAAACAAAAGACTGACCGCAGAGATCAGACTCACAGAATGAGTTCACTGAAGAAGTAGAAGAACACAAGAAACCATCATTAATAGCAAAGACGATGGGGAGGCTGAGGAGAGGCAGGATGTGGGCAAAGAGTAAAATTTTAAGAGGATGAGTAGACCCAAGTGACCTTATGTGGATGTGTTGTGTTCTTGAGAAATGCTGTGAGCCCATGCAAAGTCTTCTTACCAAAGATGGGATGATTCTATGATGTGATACATATCTAAAATAGCATATTGTACATAGAAAATATATGCAATATTGTCAATTTTTAAAATCCAATGTTTCAGGCTACAGAGCTAGCTCAGTTGGTCGAGTGCTCGCTCCACAAGCATAAAGACCCAAGTTCAGTCCCCAGAACCCACGTTAAAGGCTCAGGCACAGCAGCGCTTGCTTGTAACCTTGACGTTGGGAAGGCAGGGTTTCATGAATACCTGAGGCTCACTGCAGCTCGATTAGCCCATGTGGCAAGAACCAGGATAATGAGAGACCCTGCCTCAACAAAGAAGGTAGATGGCTCCTGAGGATTGGCAAATGGGGGTGACCTCTGAAGGCCACATATACATTCTGAGATGGCCACATATACATTTAGAGAGAGAGAGAGAGAGAGAGAGAGAGAGAGAGAGAGAGAGAGAGAGAACATTCTTACAAAGCATAAACAGAATGCAAAGCCGTTATTCAATTCTGTATCCCAGAAGTAAACATCACAGACATGCTCTCTCCATCATGTCTAGGAACACTGTCTAGTACCAGGCATCCTGAGCCCAAGCTCACTCCTTCAGGAACCGAGTAGATCTGTCGCCTGTAAGAACTATGTGGAGACGACGAATATGATCAAAATACGTTGCCTGAGTTTCTCAAAGAATGCACTAAAAATTATTTTAAAAAAAGAACAGCTGGGAACTTCCCAGTGTCCTGCAGTGGGGCCACTTGAGTGGCAGGGAAATCAGAGCCTGTCTGCAAGGGGCTGAGGCATCAGTCAGGTGCCACAGTACTTCAAGTGACTCCAAAGTGCAGAAAAGTGTGAGACACAAGGGCCAGCTTGCTCTAGGATGGCCAGCAACAGGGGAGTACCTCACAGAATGTCTTTCACAGAGCAGGAGCTCCTTACAAACTTACAGCTTCAACACAGGTGCCTTGTTTTATTGGTTTGAGACAAGGTTTTGTGTGGTCTACACTAGCTTCAAACTCCCCAGTGGCAGAGAATAACATTTAACTTCTGATCCTCTGGCCCTGGAATCCTTCAATTGCGATGTATATGGCCAATGGCTAGCCATGGTCAAGGGATTTTAGTAGATCTTCCACAGGTTAAAGAAGTCCCACAGTTAATTATCTTTGGGTTAAAAAACCCTGACTTTTTCTAGGGGTGAGGCCTTGTGAAATTTACCCCATCTACACTGGCATGTCACCTGGTAGTACTGGTAAGGAGATCTCTTTCAGGTGGCCATATTGTTGACAGTTCATGGATAAATGTTCCCTGTCATATCTAGGAGACACTATTTAGCAGCAAGCATTTGGTTCTCTGGCTCTTAAAATCTTTTTGTACTAGCTGACTGGCCAGGTGGTAATGGCATATATCTTTTAATGCCAGCACTCGGGAGACAGAGGCAGGCGAATCTCTGTGAGTTCAAGGCCAGCCTAGTCTACAGAGTGAATTCCAGGATAGCCAAGACTGCACAGAGAAACTCTGCCTTGAAAAACCAAAATCCAAAATAAATATAAACAAAAACAACAACAAAACAACACAACACAAAAAGCCACCACCACCCAGGAATCCTCTGTACCTTCTTTGCAACTTCATGTACATACTAAATGGACTCAGTGGGTTGTATATGTATGTGCATAAACATATACATGTAACTGTCATAATTAAAGAAGGAGTCAGGAATGCGGGAGGAGGGGGAAGAGTTGGAAGGAGGAGGGGTGGGCGGGAGGACGCAGATGCAGAGCTCATGTGTGACAGTTTCCAAAAGGAATAAAGAAGTTGTGCGTTGCCTGTACTATAGAGTTTCTAGGAGAATTAATAAAGCAATATGAACTGGAAATTACCAAGGCAGAGCGAGCTTGCATTATTACATTATTAACAATATTAACTTGATCAGAGATTCCCTCAGACCCCATTTATGACAAGCTTTTTAGGGGTGCCTTGGGAAGTGCTTACCTGCAGTTAGACCTTAGAAAGTAAACCGTAGACCACTTCAAGGACCCAAAATGACTTCTAGATTCAGAGGAAACATATTCTTGTTATCACACCTTAAAATTCAGAACACACCATCGGAAGAAGAACACAGACAGCGGAGGTGGAAATGCAGTCATTAGAGCCACTGTTTGCATTCACATGGGTTATACAAGATATTGTGGGTTATTCTAAAAACCAAACTACAAGAAATAAAGTCGGCACTTTCAATGGCATCCTGCTCTCAGGAAGAACTCAGTCTGGTCTTAGCTGATGAGCTGACTTGGTTAAAATTCTTGAGGCAAAGATCTGCTTCCCCAGGCTTGAAATATGTGCCTACTTTTTTGAATGAGTAAAGCTATGTTGAATGGCTTTTACCTTCGCCAACTTATATGCCTAAAGACTCTGAGACTCTTTTGTGTTAAACTTTTCTTCAGGATTTAAAAAAAAAAAAAAAAAAAAAAAAAAAGCCCCAAATAAATGTCTTACAATTATAATCGGCATCAATTACACGTTGCCATGGAGCCCTGCGTGGTTACAAATTCCTCATGTGTTGCTTCTAATCCTGCTCAAGTTTCAGCCACTCCAGGGCTGTTCTGACTCTAATGAGGGATAATGCATCAATTTTTAAATAGTTTCAGTCTTTCCACCAGCTATGGTGATTCCAGGAGTGCCAGGAAAATGCAGCAAAACAGGAGGGAGTGGTAATTCACAAGTCTCAGGAGAGAGTTGCATGTTTTCGTTTTCTAGGATGGAAGTTTTGTCGTAACAGCTTGAGGCAAGAAACTCACTTATTTATTTTCTTTCTTTCTGTCTGTCTGTCTGTCTTTTTTTTATTTCATTTTATTTTACTTTTTGGTAGAAAGAGTCCTCTTCAAGCTTGAGCTGTTCACTGGGAGTCAGGCTTCCCCCGACAAATTTTTATGCTCATTGTTGGTTTTTTGTTTGTTTTTGGTTGGTTGATTTTTGTTTTGTTTTGTTTTCCTGAAGGGAAAAGCAAGGAGAGTTTAGTGTTTGTCAAAATGCCTCTGATAGTCTGGGTCTACATTTGAGGGAGAAAAACAGTAGCCAAGGCCAGGTCGAGTCAGATGAACTGAACAAAATATTTCAAGGAGAAAGTCATTGTATGAAGTGAGGACAAACTGAGGCGGGGCTGGGCGTGTCTTTGTTCCATAAGCATGCATCCACATGCATCCAGACGGAGCCTCTCTTACCTTAAGCTTTTCCGTAGTCTGTTCTCTCCTTCAGAAAAGACCTGTGGGACTGTTGTGGTTAGCGTTTGGTTGGCTTTGTCTTACTTTGCTTTTTAAATCAATTTGACACAAGCTAGCGTTATCTCGGAAGAGGAACCTCGATTGAGAAAATGCCTGGACCAGTTTGACCTGTTACTGGGCAAGTCTGAAGTGCATTTTCATGATTGGTGGTTGCTGGGGGAGCGCCCAGCTCACTGTGAGCGGTGTCACCCCTAGGCTGGTAGCCCTTGCTTATAAGAAGCCAGGCTGAACAAGTTGTAAGGGGCAAGCCAGTGAGAGGAACTACTTATGGCCTCTGCTTCAGTGCCTGCCTCTGGGCTCCTGACTTGAGCTCCTGCCCTGATCTCCCTTCAGCTGAAAGACAAAATGAGCCCTTTTCTCCCTCAAGTGCTTTTGGTCATGGTGTTTCTAACAGCAAGATGAAGGAGTTCTTTGAGGCCAAATGGCAGCAAATCTGTAGTTTTAACAATTTCTTTACTAGTATATAATAAATATATGGTAATGGTTTTGTATTTTGTAAAGAAAATGTCTCTCAAGTGTATTGTATATTTTGGTCACATTCACCTATTGTATTCTCCTTTGTCTCTGTCTCCCCTTTCTCTCCCCAGTCAGTCTGTTCCTTCTCCTAATATACAGGCAAAGGCTTTTATGTATTTATGGAAATACTCTAGGATTTAAAAATTAGGCAAATTTGACTTGTTTTACTTAATATTCTGATCTCAGTTTTGTCCATTTTCTAACAAATGGCACAATTGTGTTCTTTTATAGTGACAGAATAGAATTCCATGGTTCACATAAAACACATTTTCTTTGCCCATTTATCCACTGAGAAGCGCTGTAAGCAGCTCCTATAACTTGGCTGCTGTAAATGGTGCTGTGTCTGTGAATATGTTAGTATTTATTTTATTATTCCTTCCATTTCCCTGTGTTCGATCATCTTCACATAAATAACAGGTCTTAGGAATGAGTAAGCTTCCATGTTCTCAGTACAGACATCTAAAAGAAGCCATGTTTCAGCAAAAGAATTTCTGAAGTAAAATTAGACAATACATTCGCTCAATGCCTATTTTTAAATGTGGTATCCATGTGCTTACTGTTAGATGTAAACATGCAGACTGTGTCTCCTTTTTTGAAGATTTATGTGTATGTGAGTGGGGTGTGTGTGTGTGTGTGTGCGCACACACACACACACAGAGGATAGAAAAAAAATGCCCCTGGAGGTGGAATTAGAAATACGTGCAAGCCATCTGACATGAATTGAATTAGTCTTCTCATCAGTGCACATTCTAACCACTGAGCCATTTTTCAGTCCTGTTTCCTCCTCTTTCTCCTCCCCTCCCCCACTCCTCACCCTCCTCCATGTGTACAGGGGTTTGCCTGCATGCATGTCTATGCACCATATGTATGCAGTGCCCAAATAGGCCAGTAGAGGGCAAAAGATTCCCCTGAAAGTGGAATTACAAATGGTAGCTGTCTCATAGGGGCTGGAAATCAAACCTTGGTACTCTGGAAGAGCAGCCCATGTTCTTAACCACTGAGCCATCTCTCCATTTCTTTTGATCAGGAGAGAGAGAGAGAGAGTGAGAGAGAGAGAGAGAGAGAGAGAGAGAGAGAGAGAGAGAGAGAGAGAGAGAGAGAGAGAGAGAGAGACTCTTCTGTGATTTTTTCCATGTAGTTTAGATGCTTTGTTTTCCCATGTCACTAACTCTGGCTACACCTCTCCCTTTTTAATTTCATTTTGAATAGTTTGTACCCAGTGATTTCATCTGCGTGTCTGAGGTGCTGTCCATCTCGTCCTGTGGTTTACACTTTTTATCTTCATCTCTGCATGTCCTACTTTTACCAATGCAATCACTGCACTTCTCACTTTGACATGATCACGGTCCCTATAATGACTTGAATGTGTGGAGACCATTTATGATAACTATAATCACCCTTTCCTGCTAGTTCAATTCTCTCAATTGTGTGAGCAATTTGTCTACCACCCCTTTGAGTGGTGAGTCTTATAGGACATGGGATACTGTAGCCCTAATTCTCAAGAAACCTATAATTTTTTGGATTCTTTGAATTTTGTTTTCTCACTTACTGAAGTCACATGGAATTTAGTCAATATTTTTGAGGCTTGTGTTTAAGATTTTCTAGGTGTGTCTGGCCCAGGATTCTTTTGAATCTAGGAAAATGCCAAGACAACTACTCCCCTGCCTCCATCAAACCAATTCTTTTCTGAGGGTGAAACCTATTGTTTCATTATCAAAAGCTCTTTCTGCTCTGGAGAGAAGAGCCCCACATGAGCTTAGAGAGGTGTTCTAGATTCCACCTTCTGGAGATTCTTTTCTGGACTCAGTTACCTCTCACACACTCAGATCAACACAAATCAAAACATTGGGAGGTTTCTCTCTGGCTTTCAGTAGAACCACCCATCTTTGCTCTCCCCTTTCTGTATTTTGTATTCTGTATTCATGCTGGCCTTTCTGTACTTAGCACTCTTTATCCTTAGAAGCCTGGGACTCTGCTGGACGTCTTTCCTATAGCACAGCATGGAAACTCCTTCCAGACTTTAAACCGAGGTGATGATGAGCGTCTGTCTCTGGGTGATTCTCTTCTTTGGGCTGCTCACTTCCTAGGAAACACTGTCGTGTATGCTCAACATCCTTTGCTCATTGAAAGCATATAGGGAGCTGAGACTCCATTGTGGCCAGCCCCAGAGATGGAAGGAATAGACACTTCTCACAAAGTCATCATTTACTGTTGGGAATTCAATGGCACGGGAAGAAGCAACCGAAATGGGAAGGACCTTAGAGCTTCCTTTTCTAACTCTAACCCACGGCAGTGGATGTGTAAAATCCCCTTGTGGTAATCACGTTAACAAACCATTAGTCTTTCACAGTTTGGGCCGCCACGTTTTATGCACAGCAGTGAGTTTTCAGGCTCTGTGAACTTGGTTACAATTTCTGCTTCAGAAGGAATAGCTGTCAGGCCCAGGTCCCTTTTCTTGCTGGGCTATGTAAGAATATTTTTAGGCAAATTGGAAGAGAAGATAAGCTCCCTGCCTGCACTGTAGTGAGTGGCCAGGTCATCCAAAAATGGAAGCGTGCTGGCCACCCAGCAACTTTCCTTTGAAGACTGTCTAATGAGCAGTCAGAGTTACTCAGTTACATGGTGACAGAAAAGTAATTGCAAGCTTGAAGTATCCTGAATACCTGGAATTGAATTTTGCAATAAAATCTTTAGAACAGTCACTCATATTTGATTTCTTTATCCTGGGTATAATGGCTTCTCCACTGAAATACGGGTGCTTTTTGATTTTTCATCTTTCTATAATACCTCCTTTAAAAACTACAACTTGTGTTGTGGTACCCAGAGGATGGGTGCTGACTTTCTACCCAGCAGCATCACTGCTCAGGACAGCTGCCAGCCGTTCACTGCAGTCCTTGCTTCACTCCACCATGCTCATGGTGAGCCTGGCCAGCTCTTCTGGTGGCCTTTCTGACCTCTTTCACCTTTTATTTTGGATGTACAATGTAAGAACCATTGAGTACAACACATTCATATCATCTGTTTATACTTAAAAGAAATAGCAGTGTACACTCAACTACTTTAGGAGAGATCTTATTTATGCAAAAATCAGGAGTCATGACATTATCTTCTTAGGGTTTTGGGAGGTTATATGTAGTGTGTGTCTGTGTATGTGTGTGGTGTTTGTGTAGGTGCATGCATACATTAGTGTGCTTGTGTAGATATCAATATCAGATGTCTTCCTAAATTGTTTCTCCACCAATATTTTTTGAGATAGGAACTCCCACTTAACCTGGAGCTCATGGATTTGGCAAGGCCGGTGGACTTGTAAGCTGGTCAGATGCCGCCATCTCTGCCTCTGCAGAGGGGCTCGTAGGTACCTATGGCACATAGATTTCTATTTATCTTTTAGCTTTTTATTGATTCTTTGTGAATTTCACATCATGAACCCCAATCCGCTCATCTCCCTGTCTCTTTGTATCTGCCCTCCCTTAACCCTTGAAACCTCCTTCTCCTCAGCCCTCCGGAAAACAAAAATAAATACATAAATAAAAATATAAACAGAGAAACAAACAAACATCTCGTCTCGTCCTGGAAGCTGCAGCGTCTCGTTGGTTTGTCACACTGTGCACCCCTTTGACCAAGCATCTTTACTTGCCAATGTTCATTGAAATGAGTCATTGGTCTGGTTCGAGGCACTCTCAATACTGGAGCCTCACCAGGATTTCTCTCAGATATCAGCTTTGGATCTATAGGATTGGCCCCTTTATGAGCTCCAGCAGTTCATAAATGGGGTAGATATGGTGGGCCAAGTCAAAGCCCTAGATCTGGGCCTGGGTGCTAGCTGAGTTGGCCAGCCCACCAGCTAACCTGAATCCACACCCCAGGGGCAAGCTCTCTGGCTCTCCTCCAGCTAGCTCACCCTAAGTGCCACAACCAGAAAGAGGCAGGGCCAGTTCTGCACAGCCCTTGAGTCCCAGGCAGCAGCCCAGCCCAGGGACATCTGGATGGCATTTGGTGGTAACATGGGCCAAGGACATCAACACAGAACCCTGCTGCTACAGGACTCAAGATACACACACCAGGCTCCCCACTCTCCAGGCTCCAGTTAATATGGTGGTGGTGTGTGTGTGTGTGGGGGGGGGGGTGTCTGAGCTCAGGCTCCCATGCTTATGCATCAGACGCTGGCAGACTGAGCCCTCTGCCCAACATTTAACACAGCATACTCTAAAGCAGTTCAGAGAGCAGACAAATGTGTTTATAGATAAAGCCATGAGTTTAGGGAAAGTGTATCTTGTATCATGTAACTGAATTGGCTTCAAAGTCAAGATTCTCTTGTGTTTGTAGTACTGGGAGTAGTTCCCCCATTGGGCCCGTTCTGTGTGTTGACCCTGACCGAGGATCTTGGGCCTTGGGCCGTGAGTCAGAGGGAAGGAAGCAGGTTGTGAATTGAGTAACACAGACCTGTTGACTGGGTTGCTTGTCAGTGAATGGACAAGTTTGCAGGGCGAGGGTCAAGGGTAAGTGGAGGCAGGCTCTGTGCCAGATACTAGGGACTCCTGGACAGACAGAACTAGACCCTTCAGGAAAGATCTGCTGCATGCTCACAGACAAAAGAGAAATCTGCAAATCAACAAGGTAGACAGAACAGCAGCTCTCGGTGGCTGGGGAGACTGGAGGGAGCGGTATTTACACTAATGAGGGATATGGAGGGACAAAGAAAAGTCTTTGTCTTCATCAAAGAAAGTCATCGCCAGGTAAGCAATCAGGGGACGGCGGGATATGGCGTGTGGCATAAATAAATAAATAAATAAATAAGGTGGTTAGAAAGGAGATGTTGATAGCCTAGGTGGGAAGTAATTTGTGAACGAATTTTTCTGCTCCTCAGAATGTAAGTGGCATTTCTGAGAGAGGTTTTGGGTGTCTCCCTCATTAAAGCTAATTATTCAACTCATTTGCATCCCATCACTAGGCAGGGGCTGGAGAGGGAGGGCCCAGGCTGTGGGATGTCTGTGGTTTGGGGAGGTGGGGGAATCTTGTTTGTTTAAAAAGAAATGAAGAGAGTGCCACCCTCGGAGGTTAAGCATTTGCAGACAGATGGGAGAATTTGGGGACAGAGTTTGCCCCTGTCTGTTTCCCTTGGGGCTGGCAGATTCCAGATCTTTGTTCTAAACAAGTAGTCTAAATGACAAGCTGGTAGATAGATGGATTTATAGACATATAGGTGGATGTAAATAGTAAATGGGTGAAGAATAGACAGATGACACAGACAGACAGTAGGAAGACAGGTAATAAGTAATGATAAGCACACTGTTATGAAATATAATAGGGGAATCTACCTGGCAGGCCAGTGCCAAGGCGTCCCCTGAGAAATCATACCACGAAGCAGATCTGGTATGAGGGAGGTTTATTTGGGGGAAGGGAGGGGTGTGAGGGCCTGGAGAAGGGGTAGAGGCAGACAGACTGGAGCGGAGCCATGAGGGCAGAGAAGAGGGGACAGAAAAGGACAGAAGGGGAGAGAGACTGGCTGGAAACATGTGGGAACAGAGAGTGACCAAACTGGGGTGGCAAGCTGTCCTTTTATATGCCACCCACAACTGGCCAGGGAAGGTGATGGCAGTGGATGGTGATATAAGCTAGGTCCCTGGGAGGAGCCTAGTGGAACCGCCTGTAAGCATATATGTAAGCACATATACATATGTGTACACACACACAAGTTCTGATAAGCCACACTATCCAGAGGTGGAAAGCCAGCCGCTGGACTTTGCCCTGACTACACAGTAGGAGCCATTCTGGAATATTCCTTCCAAGGATGCTCTGAAGACCAACCCTGCTGTAGGCCTGTGTGCAGTCCAGTCCTGCTATAAGTCTGTGGTCAGCACCTGTGACAATGCCTTCTCATTACTGCAGAACTAACTTGGCCCCTTTCCTGTTTCAACAGTCCTTTGATTTTCCCTAACTGAGCTGGTTGAAGGTCAGGATGTTAATCTTTAGCAACTGTTGTGTCTTCCTCTGCAGACAGGACTACCAGCCTTCAACTTCTTCTGCTCTTGGGTGGGGAGACCCCAGACACCAGCAGCCTCTGTTTCCCTCTTCTCTGCCTTGCTATGATCCAGAGAGTGATGGGTTGGGGGGGGGGGGGCATTGATGGGAGAGAACAGGGCTCAGACCTAAACCTATTACCTAACTCCTTCAGAACTGTCTGCCTTTGCCAGCTCCTTAGTTTGTTTTTCCAGAGTGGGAGAGAGAGAGGAAGAGAAAGAAGGGGAGGGGAAGGAGACAGGGAGTAGGGAGAGAGAGGGAGAAGAGAGAGAGAGAGAGAGAGAGAGAGAGAGAGAGAGAGAGAGAGAGAGAGAGAGAGAGAGAAAGAGAGAGAGAGAGAAGCAATACAACTACTGGCAGGTGAAAATTGTAAAGAATCAAAATTGCTTAATTTTAATTTGTTTTTGCACCTTTAGATGACATGGTGTATTTGTTTGAGCTCCTTCACACAGTTAGGAATTTTATCTTCAAGCTGACCTCAGGCTCATGTTATGTACATCTGTTTATCTTTATAGATTTAAAAAAAAACCGTGTGTGTGTGTGTGTGTGTGTGTGTGTGTGTGTGTGTGTGTGTGAGCGTGTGTGCGTGTGTGCGTGTCTGTGTGTGTGTCTGTGTGTCTGTGTGTGTTACCTGGGGTTGAACCTAGCTAGGGCTTTGTGCACACCGGGCCAGCACTCCACCACTGACTTCAATGTCATTTTTTATGGATTTTAAAGTGAGAAGTGAGATGAAGACATTTAATATGCAGCCAGCCTACCTTTGTTCTAACCTGGAGCTTGCAGTATGTTTCCTTTGAACGACAGGCAGTTTTCAAGTTTCTGTACGTGGTGGTGCTGCTCTGCCATGTCTGGGGGAGGCAGTGGCCCTGTCAGGGCTTGCCCATTCTTAAAGATGTCACAGGGTACAGCCATATCTCTTCTATGTAACTGGCCCATCTAGAGTGACCTTCCCTGTCTGCCCAAATGACCTGGGGACAGTATTGCTGTCTGATCCAGCCCAGTGCCAGGAGCAGCTGGGAGCCACTCCTCCAGTCCAAAGCTGGTGCAGTGGTCCAACAAGCTAGTCATATGTTTTCCTGCTGCCCTGCCTTCCTTATCCACAGAAGTCAGAAGGCAGGCTGTGGTCAAGCTTTCGTCTTACCCCATTCTCCTGGGGTTGCTTCTCTGTGGGTCTGTGTGGGAAATACTCCCTCCTGCCTCTAGATATCTGTGAGCTCTGAAACACCGGTTTTCCCCAAGCCTCCACTGCCTTCCCCTTAGCCTCACCTGACTAACAATCTCAATCTCATAAAAGGACACACACACACACACACACACACACACACACACACAGCCATTTCCTACCACTAAAATGCAGGGGCAGAATAATTATGCTGTAAATTAGTGGCACAATCATTTGAGATGAGAAACGGATGGTTTTATTAACAAATTAAAAAGCTATAGAGTGGTTGCAGCTTATTCTGTACTGAATGCTGGTGTCCACGTTGGCTGCAAATGCTCTCTGTGTGTGTGTGTGTGTGTGTGTGTGTGTGTGTGTGTGTGTGTGTGCGGGGGAGCCTTGTAAGGAATCCCAGGATGAACACGGCTGCAGTTAATTACAGGTTATTCTCAGCAGACTCATTGTGCCATGCTAGACAATAGTTTCCTAATTCCTTTTCCTACAGGTATAATAATAGCCTTTGGGTTTCTGGAATATATTTAAATATACATACATGTTCATTAGCCTGCGATTCACAGATCTAACCTGGCGTTCATTGTCATCCTGTGCTAATTTTCCCTTGAGAATAACAAACCTAATAGCCTTGGTAGACTAAAAGCTACATAGCCATCACCTTACTCTTTCGAAGGATGGGCAGACAGGGTTTCACAGGACGGTGATCTAGGGGTGGACTGAGGAAAAATCTGCCCTCAAGCTCTCTCTCCTTCATGCTGGCCCTACTGACCTGGTGACTGTAGTGGCTGAGGTGTCTATTTTACTGCTTCCTGCCAGCAGATGGTGCTCTCCAAGAACACGGCACATCTCCTTAACCACAATGGCACCCTCTCCACAGGCCTTAAGGAGCTGGCTGTTGCTTCCAGGCTAGCAGGAGAACCACTTCTTTCCAGTTCACTATGATAGTCTTATGTAATGTCAGCTGATCAAGAAAGACGCTTTCCATATTCATCACCCAACCATGTTCTTTTGCCTATGTCCCAGAAAGTTACTCCATTGTGTGAACCTGAATTCCTGACTCGAACTCTGTTTCCATAAAGTCCTGCCTGAGACACTTGCTTTCTTTCTCATTAGACTTATTTATTTTGTGTGTATGTTTGTTTGCCTGCATGCATGCCTGTGTACCTCCATGTGTGCAGTAATCACAGATTGGATCTTCTTGGAACTACGATTTCAGATTGTCATGAGGTGTCATATGGGTACTGGGAACTGAACCCAGGTCCTATGGGAAAGCAGCTAGTGCTCTTAGCCACTGAGCCAGCCCCCAATCTGCTTCCTTTCTAAAGAGCCATAGTCATGCCATGGTTACTTGCTGAGGCTTAGTACCAGGCAAGTCCAAGTCTCTTTTCCCGCCCCTGCAGCTAACTCCTGGTGTTTAACTTGTTACTTAAGCTCTCTAGCCTCAGTTTCTCTATTAATGAAGCATACACACTAAGAATTGGTACTTAAGAAGAAAGAGAATATATAAATGTGTATCAACATATACGCCTGAGAAAGGGAAGCTTTCTCTCCTTCAAGCTGTATCTTACAAGGGTAGTGTATAGACACGATAGCTGTGTTTATGAACAGTTTGAAATCATGTGTGTGCCTTCACTTACGTCTGAAGCAATTATACAAGTTCTCCAAGCAGTGACTGTGATTTGTCTTTGGTAGCTGTGGGTACCAACCAGAGTGATGCCTCTTTGTAGGCATGGTTTCTAGGCCGTGGTCCCACTGTGGCAACACTGGAATTACCAGGTAGCTAAAGCCAGCAGTCAGGTCCCACTGCATTGGGGAGGAGGGGGGCAGGGGAGGGAGATGGGAACCCTGTCTCTGAGTTCTTGAGCAACTTGTTATATCAAATGTTCTTAAGGCTCCTCGTAGCCCTGAGCAGCTGCATAGCTTAGGTCACGTGACCTCCTTTAGAATTCACATGAGTGTGAAGAGGGGAGAGGGTGGCTCACAGGGTGGGCAACAGTGTAGATACTGACCGGATTCTCTCTCATTCATGTTCCATTATGAATGACCTTATAATTTAGGGTAAAGAATTTGAGCATTACTCTAGGCAGCAAGGAGCCATTAGAATATTTTAAGAATGAAAAAGACATGATCAGATTTGCATATCAAAAATCCTTGGCTCTGGGATTGTGGGAAGGGGAGGCTGAGGGGAAGAGCAGTCAGTTATAAAGCTGCCACAGTAATCCGGAAGGAAGCTGATAGAATTGTGGCTTAGAGCAGGGATGGACAGAGGCCTGGTGCTAGTTGCTTCTCTCATCGCTGTGACCAAATACATGGCAGAACCACTTAAGGGAGGAAGGATTCATTTTGGCTCAAGGTTTCTGACGAGCTTCAGTCTGTCATGTTGGGGAAAGAGTGACAGAATTCATGGTGGTGGGAGTTGTGGTGGGAACGTATCCCACGGTGTTGACCAGGAATCAGTGAGAAGGCTCAAACCACAGAAAGGTATGACCTCTGAAAGCTGGCCTCTAGTAACCTACGTCTCCCCACTAGGCTCCGCACCACCAGGGTTCCAGTCTCCGGAAACTTTATTGCTAGCTGGGAATGCTGAGTGCTCAGATACAGGAACCTATGGAAGATGCTTCTGAGTCAAACTATACCACCTGGGGAGAAGAACTGTGAGCATCTGATGTTTGACTGCGTGGAGATAAGGAGCAGCAACAAGGAGGAGGCAGACCTCAGGTTCTGAGATGGGGAGCACGAGGCAGAAGCAGGTTGGAGAGGAAGAACAGAAGTCAGGACTGGCCACATGGGGCTGAGCTGCACATAGAATAGCCAAATGGAGACTATGGTGGGCGATGCCATGAGGAGGTGTCTTTAGTGGGTAAGACTTGGGAACACCACCCTAGGAATGCCCACACAGATGCAGAGGGCAAGGGTGGGACATGGAACAGGAGCAGATGAGTAGAGAAGTATTTTATGATGTGGTGGTTTGTTAACTATAGCCCCTCCCCAGCCACACATAAGATGACAGGGAACCAGATAAGTAAAATGGATAGCAGGGACACAAGAGGAGAGGAAAGTTGAGAGACAGGAAGGAGAGGGTGGCAGGCTCATCAAGATGTTAGATGGCCTTCCTGTTGCCTGTGAGGAAGAAGAACTGGGGTTCAGGATGGGAGAACTTGGGGTACAGAGGAGGCACGTGGGCATGGTGGCTCCTGAGCAGCCAGCTCAGCCATGTGTCTTCATGGCTTCCTTTACTTCTGCGTTTAAGATCTTGTCAATCCCTTTGTAGAGTGACAGTAGATATGAAGTTGTTTGACCCTGTTTGGCTTATCATGTTAGGCACTTAATTTTGTTTTTCGAATTCATGTTATTTTTTTTTAAGAGAGGGATATAAAATCATTCAATCTCTCTGTCTTTCTGACACACACACACACACACACACACACACACACACACACACACTTCCATGAATAAAGCCAAGGCTAGACTTTCACCTGTGGCTCTATGATCCATGAATCCATTCATGGTGAGTTCCTTCCCTCGGTGTGACCCACATCCCCCCTGTTCTCTCTCTCTCTTGCAGGTGAAGTGTGAGCTCTCTGACTCTGTGGCCAGTCACCCCTTATATTGTGTTTTGCTTTATTTAAGTTGATTCCTTGGGTTTTAAACTACTTGCCCTTTTAAGGATTGTGGTTTGGTTAACTACTTGGCAAAGTCATTCTGTTGGGCACCTGTCCTCACAACTTCCGTTGCCACCTAAGATGCAGACAAACCCTCTTCTCCCAACCCAGAGAACCAGCAGTCTGCTTTTGTCACCATGGTCTTGCTGTCCTAGAACCTTCATAGAAATAAAATCACATGTGGGTCTTTTGCACCTTCCTACCTTCTGCTGCTGCTGGGGTCCCTCGTTAGCCTTTCTTCTAGGCTTTGCCCAACAGTTACCTAGCAACAGCCAGGTTAGGAGCCTGGCTTGCTATAAAAAGACTGTTTCTCCTCTCCCGTATTCTCTGACCCCCCCCCCTCCGTCCTTCCCTCCCTTTGCTTTCCCCCCTCTGGTTTCTCTCCCTGCCTTGCCTCCTCTCTATCATCATTCCCAGATCTCTCTCTCTCTCTCTCTCTCTCTCTCTCTCTCTCTCTCTCTCCATCTCCCTCCCTCCCCCATCTCTCTCTCTTTCCCCTCTCTTTCTTTGCCTCTACTCCCTTCTCAACTCCTCCTTCCCATACCCCTAAATAAACTTCATTTTATACTATGACTGGTACCTCAGCTGGGGATGCCACACCCCCTCCCACTGCATGAACCACCATACCACATTTTACAGAACGTGGATGTTCCTCTTCATCGGTGGGTAGTTTTCCACAGTCCCCATTGAATTTATCCGTTTGACACTTGATGGCCTCTGGGTTGGTGGTTCTGCTTTCTGAGTAGTACTGGTGAGGCCATTTACCTCAAGTACTTCTGTGGCCCTAGATTTTCACATTTTGGGGAGTGGGGGATGGATAAACAGGAACAGAAGTGCTGGGTCATAGGATAGCTGTGTGCTTTCCTTGTTTCTTTGATTTTTGGACTCATATATTTCCTTTAATTTTTTTTAGAGATTAATTTATTACATTAATTTTGTTGTTGGCAACTTCCTTCATGTATACAGTATATCTGTTCTCTCTCTCTCTCTCTCTCTCTCTCTCATCTCCCTCCCATCTAGTCATCCCTTCATCCCTTCCTCCTCCCTCCCAGGTCCCTTCCCACGCTTCTTTCTGTTTGGTGACCCTATAATTTTTAAGCAGGACCCTGAGTGGGTTTGGAACCACCGTCTGGGGCCTGGCGGGCTCACCCTTTTGGTACACACACAAATGATGGCAGAGACTTCCCTTCCCTACAGTCTACCAGTTGCCTATAGTTCATCAGGGAGGACTGGGGACCTAAGAGCCCTTCACAAGCCATGGTTGCCGTTGACAGGCCTAGTCTTATGCTGAACTTTTTAAGGAACCACAGGCCAACAGACTAGGTCTTAATTCCTTTTAAATACTAAGTGTTCTATGGGTTTAATTTTACAATAAGGCTCCCTGGTTGGACATCCTTTTCCTACCTTTGAATATTGCCTGGGGTCAGGTGGAGAAGTAGAAGGAGCGCACACTGGGGGACTGGCCAGATTAACAACTTCTTAGCCGCATGTGGTTTGATTCTCAGGCTTAGCACGTGCGGTCTTGGAGGATTTTTGCGGTACAAGAACTCTTGTCTGAAGTTATTGATTCTGTAGAATGTCTGAATTACAACCCCCCACCCCCACCCCACACCCCAGATCCCATAGATCTCTTACTGGAGACAGCTGGGACCACAAGGAAGCCAGCATGGTTGGGAGGCTAATGTGGAATTTAGTCATCCCTTTCCTGTGCTCTGGAGGGGGGTGGCAGTGTTTGTGTGACTGTGTCTGTTGCTACAGTTACTAATAACACCTGCTAAAGCACGGGCAGACTAGACTCGGAAGCACTGGGAGGTGAACAGAATCACACAATAGGATTTAGTACTGGGAAAGAGATGGCACAAGACCAAAAGACATTATGGGCATGAGGAAGGGGGTAAATGGGAAACAGATGGGGGGAGGGGGTGGATGATTACTTATGGACACACTGGGGGTTCCTGGCATTCTGGCTGAATTGGCCTGCCAGGATTCCGGCTGAAGACGTTAGTGGTCTGACATCTTTTGGTGGATGCTGGAGGGTGAGGGTGAGAGGTAGACAGAGTAAGCTCAGCCATTGCTCACCTGACTTCCCAGAGCTCCTGGTGAAACTGGACCTTGGAGAAACTTCTGAGCACCAACTAAAGTTGGGCAAGTCCTTATCATTTCTGCCAATTTGAACACAGTAATTTCTGAAGTCCCAGCGCATAGCCTGCCTGGTAGGAGGTGTTGGTTCAGAATGGGCAGGGGTCTCTACTGGGTCACCCAGAGAAGAAGAGCTGCTTATGTCCAGGCAAGATGACCAAGGAAGTCCATCTGGAGGACCCTGGTACCCCACCACAGCCCCCAGCAAGCTGTCCTGGAAGGTTTGTTTAGGCTCCCTTCATAAAAAGGGAGATTGGGCTAGCCTGTGCCACCTACCATGGGTTGCCTGTGTGTGAACACCTGTGCGGTGGCAGTGAGTCCAATAGTGGTAACACTAATACCTTTCTTACTCCAAAGGGAATGATGCCAGTTTGTGCTGAGCCAAGTACTAGTAACTCTGGTGTGGGAACACAGATTTGGGTTGCTCTCAATGATACTTTCCTTTGTGGAAGCATTTATACAAGGAGAAAAGAGAAGTTATACATTGTTGCATTTGCTAAATACATCGGTGAGGATTTCAAAGAATCGGATTACAGCAGAACCTAGAAATCTCTGCCATGGGCTTCAGACGCTAAGTGATGTTCTAAGCTTTGGGTTGGTGGAAGCTAGTGGTCTAGAGAGTTGGAGAAATCATTTAAAATAAAATTTACCTTTAACAAAGGTGTTAGGTTAGAATCAGAGGTTTCTGGCCAATGTCTACTACTAGAACTAAAAATAGATCAATACAATTTTGACTCTAGATCTGCAATGCCCCCATCTCTCCACAATCGCTGGGTTTTAAGTGAATGAGTCTGCAGAACTTCCAACACATGTGGGGGCTTTTTGAGAAAATTTCAATTCATATCAATCCCAACGGCCAGTTTATTGGTTGGAGAAGGGCCCAATCTCCCAGGGTTATTCAAGTAGAACCATGCCCTAAAGGTAAATTAATTGCGACCACAGCATCTGTGGCTTCCTTGGGGAGTCTGAGTTACAGCTGTCCCCAGGCCTCTGTGAAACACTTAGCTCCATAGGTCCCTGGCAGACTCCTCTACGTTCTGTGCTCTCTGGATAGAAGTGAAGATGGGCAGCTCTCCCCTTTACATTTTGTGTTGAAAGTCAAGCCATGTGGCCAAGGAACTCCCCCTTGTGACCTGGAAATAGACTAACACAAACAGTGATGGCTTGTGTCTGTACAGCTAGCATGCAGCTACATTTCTTACGCAGCTCAGATAGAACGTCCCAGATGGATGTACAGATAGCCAGCCCCACCCTTGGATGGACCACATTCAGTCAGTCAGGGTTAAAGCTTGGGTGGCAGCTCTCTAACAAGCTCTTTTGGACACTGTGCTGGTCTGGTCTAGGTCCTCAGACTTGGCTGCCCAGTAATTACTCATGAGGAGAAAAACTCTACTCCTTTTTGATGACTGTTAGCATTCAGGGTCCCCTCTTCTCACCCCTCTGATCCATGTCTTTAAAAACCAAGGACATGAATGCCCATAGAAGTTCCATCCTGGCCTATGTATCTGACTCCTATCCTAACTGCGATATAAAACAGTGATACCATCATTGCCCGTAGGTGCCCTTTGCTCCAGGCAGGGACTGAACCACTTAAGCACATGCAGTGTCTGTTTGACTCTTTCTACATCTTGACACTGAGGCATCAGTCCTGACCCTGTTCTATGGCTGACTTTATTTTCCTTGGGGCAGTCACATGATGGAATGGAGGGCAGGGCCTGGAAACATAAGTGCCCAGACTCTGTTGAGGTTGCTTGCTGAGGGGAGCCTGGGCATTAGGTTGAAAGCTTCCCAAGCCATTCCAGGTGCTGAGCATCAGGTACTCAGGTTAGACGGTCTCCTGTCAGTGAGTCCTCAGACAGCTGAGGATGGCCAAGAATGGGGTCACACACAAAATGATAAACTTTACTTAAAGCAGCGGGTCTTAACCTGTGGGTCATTGACCCCTCTTGGGGGGGTCAAGTGACCCTTTCACAGGGGTCATCTAAGACAATCGGAAAACACAGATATTTTCATTATGATTCATAAAAGTAGCAAAATTTTAGCTATGAAGTAGCAATGAATGCAGTTTTATGGTTTGGGGTCAACCACAATAGGAGGAGTTGTATTAAAGGGTCGCAGCACTCGGAAGGTTGAGAGCCTCTCGTGTAAAGCCTCGTGAGCTCCCATCTGGCAATTTTCTTTTCTTTTTCTCTTTTGTAACATGGCTGTGTGAATTCTGCTGACGGTAATATCAGAGGTGAACACACCCGTTTCCCTCCGTTGGAGCCTTTCTTTTTAACTGGCTTTGCCCCTTGGGGGCACAGCCTATGTATTCTCTGCTGCCTTTCTATTCTTGGATCTTAAGTACAGTGTGTAAAACATTGTGGGCATTTGAAAAGAAAGAAAGATAAAATGTTAGCTGGGAAGCTGCGATTCCTTTAGCAAATACATGAACGCCCAAACTCGGGGCTGCCGGTCCTGTCTTTTATATCTTCTGTTGCTGTTTCTCTGGGGATCCGTGGAGTAAAACAAGTTAAAAATAAAATGAGAACTCTTGACAGGGGCTCAGGTCCTCAGGCTCAGGGCTGTGAGGAGCCTTGGAAGCAGAATCCAGAACATCTGACTTAACAAGTTGCTGAAGAATTCAGAGAATGGGCTACCATCCCCCCACCCCCCAAAGGCAGTAGAACCTGGCCTCTGGGTTTAGCTGCCCAGCAAATGCAGACAGTGTTGTCACAAAGGGACCATGGCCCAGGAGCCATGCCTCCACTGTGATTGGAGCCCACAGGTATGAGAGACCCTCTTGCAGCCTGTGATGTATATCCATGGTTGCAGTAGTAGAGGTTCGGTTACTCTTAGCCAGCACTAGATGGCGACCAGACATCAAGACGGCTCAACAACCTTAGCCTAGGGTTCTGCTTAGGCCTTGCCTCGCCTCGCCCCACTCTGTGGCCCTGGGATAAGTGAGGCAGTAATACTCTTCAGGTTAACACTGTCTCCATGGTTCTCCTCTGATGAAGGCTTTGACTCTACACCCTGTGGCCGTAGTCAGCATCCTAGCTTTCCCCATCTCAGGCTGAAGCCACAAGTGAACAAGGTCAGGCACCTTCTAAGAGTGGGGCTGGAGGAAAAGAGGTCACAGGGTTCCACACATCAAGGCTTTCCCAGTACTGTTATCTCAAACAAGTGCCACCACGACAGGCCTTCTATTCTGGGTTCCGAGAACTGAACCCTACCCAATCCTGATGCCTTTGTGGCAAGCGCTTTACTGACTGGGCCTTCCTTTCCCCAGGTGCCATCATTGTCATGATAGACAAGGAAACTGAGGCACAAATAAGCTTGCTGAGATGTACTCAGCTGACCGGAATCACAGGCCAGTGATGCAGGCCTAGTGCTCTTATTCAAGATGGCCAATCCAGACAGATGTGTTCAGCTGGATTTATGCAGAGACAGGACTCTGTTTCCTGTGTTGAAGTTACAGAGTCAGAATGGTCACCCTAAAGAAAGCAATGAGCAGGGCTGGGGCCGCAGCCGTTGAGAATTAGGACTTAGGACATGCGTAGTGAGGGGCCCCTCCAGTCAGTATCCTTTCTGAAGAGAGTCTAGATGCATCTATACAGGGAGAGGGGTGCCATCAGTCATTTCTCAGCAGCCACAAAACGGGCAAGCCTTCCTGTGGAGCATGCCTGGTACCAAAAAAATGATGTTCTTTAGGAGAGGTTCCTGAAGTTGGCTAGCCCCGCTTCCTCCCTCCAGCCCTCTTTGGGAGGAAGCTGCTGGATGACTCTGCTGGAAAATTTCTTTGACTTTCACCAAAAGCCCTCAATTGACACACCTTTCCTTTGTTCATTGAAAAGGGCGAGCCACCTCGTTCTTAATGCCCAGGGGCTATCTTGGCAGCTAGTGAACCATTTCTTTCAGCCAGCATGCTCCCAAATCCAAGCAGGGTTTTGACTCCAGTTGTGTCTTGGTAGGGATATTGAGGCCTACTTAAAAAGCATCTCATACCGCAGGACTACTGGGTCAAGCTTTCTAAAGTCTCATAAGATATCAGCAAAGCAGATGTGTCAAGTATGGAATTTCCATGGTCCTTGGGGCCAGTTTAATACCAAAGTCATAACCCTCAAAGGTTCTTGGCCACCAAGTGAGACATTCTAGATTAAATCCAGCCTCTGAGAGACCTCAGAGAACTCAGCCTCAGGAGTCTGTTTCTCTCCAGGGAGGAGAGGCAGAGTGGCATGGGAGGTATTTTCCTCTGTCTGATCTTCTCTGCCAGCAGACTTTAAATCCAGCTTTTAATTTTTGTGCTATTCAGATTCAAAATCAAGTTTTTGAAGTTTCACACTTTCAACTACTGGCAGGAGGATGTGACCCTGTGGTGACTAGCAAGTCTTAAGACTGTCCTGACTGACTAAAATGCTGCCCTTCCTCCTCTTCCTCTTCTCCCTCCCCCTCTTCTCCTTGCCCCCATTCTTCCTCCCTCCCTTCTTCCTCCCCCTCTTCCTCCTCCTCTTCATCCTCTTCTTCTTCTGGAGTGTGTCTGTACCGTGTGTGTGTGTGTGTGTGTGCATTCACATGTCTGTGTGTGAAACAAGCATGTGTGCACACACATGTGCAGAAGCCCAAGGTTGATGTCAGATGGCTTTCTCAATCATTTTCTACTTGACTTATTCGGGTGGGGTCTCTCAGTGAACCCAGAACTTCTCAGTTCATCTAGTCTTGGCAGCCAGCTTTACTCTGGGGTGCTGGGGTTACAGGTGGGCACTCTGCCCGCCTGGCTTTTTACATGGGTGCTGGGCTTCCGACTCCAGTCCTCATTCTAGCACAGCAAACGTCTTAGCCCCTGAGCCATCTCCCCAAATGTCCCTTTCTTAAAGTTTTCCATATCCAAGCCCTCAAGCCCAGCATTCCAGCATTCCAATAACTTGATCTGGGCAGTTCTCACAGCCCCTGGATTTGTGGTCATATACTGTGGTGGTTTGAATGAGAATAGCTCCCACAGGCTCATACATTTGAATGCTCAGTCCCTAGTTAGTGGACGATTTGGTAAGGATTAGAAGGTGTGGTCTTGCTGAAGAAGTTGTGACCTTGCTAGAGGAGTTGTAGCAACTGAGGCAGAGGCACTTGGATTTAGATGGCATCCTGTAAGGAGTCAGGATTCAATTGAGCAGGGAAGCTGAGCCTCAGACATTATGAGAAATACACAGTTCATAAAGTAAGCAGTGATCCTAGGGGGAAAGCACATATGTGCGTAAGAACGTATATGGAAGAGAAGGCCCTAGAATACTTGTACAAGGCCTGCCCAGTGGGTCACCATCCCAACCTCCCTTGAAGGTCTGCATGGCAGCTGTACAGAGTCCAGTGGTTTGTGTCCAGAGCTGGCTGGCTTGTCCCAGCTACCATGCTTTCTTGCTATCTGCCTGTTGCAGGTCAGTGCCCAGGGTGACCTTGAGTTTGGAAGCAAGGAAAGTGTTTGAGCTTCTAAGCATAGTTTAGGACTCCTTCCCGGAGCGACTCACTGTGAAGCACACACGCAAACACACAACCCAAACCCATGGTGTGCTGTAGCCTTGGCAACGTGAGAATGGACTTAAGGGAGGAGGCTAAACAGAGGTCCTGAGAGATGCTGGGAAGGTTTGCAGAAACACATCTTTCCAAGCTGTTTCTTAGCGCTGTGCTACAACAAGGACCCTTCTCTGTCTGTGTCATGATTGGCAGTCCCTTTCTAGTTGGCCTGGATTGTTGTTGCTCCCTTCCACGGCACTTTTCTCTCTCTGGGATAAGGTGCCATGTTTATAACTGGGGTGGATTTTGTCTACACTGAGCAGCCATGTATTCCCTCTCTACAGAGGCACCGTGTGCTGGTTCTCCCATGGGATCAGTGTCCGGACATGGACAATACAGCCAATGAGACCCACTGCCCCTGAGGTCAGGATGGCGCTTTCTCACCTGCGATGGTTTCAGTGGCAAGTGTACTCATGTATTCGTGTCTTTGAGTACTTTGTCTGCAGCTAGATGTGGTCTTGGGGGGAGTTTATGGAACTTTTAGGAAGTGGAGCCTTGCTGGAGGAAGCATGACACTGGGTTGGGCTTTGGTGTTTTATGGCTTCTTCCTGCTTTTTCCGGGCTCTCTTTGCTTCCTGTGTATAGGCATCAATGTGATGACCAGCTTTCTGTTCCTGCTTCCATGCTTTCCCAGGTGTTGCCCTGCTTTCCCTGCTGGGAAGGACTGTGTCCCTCTGGAACCATAAGGGTATCTTGTGGGAATCAGTTCTCTCCTACCGTGTGGGGTTGAGGGATCAAACTCAGATCATGGGGCTTGGCAGCCAGCAGGCACCCTTACCCACCCAACAACTGAAGAAAGGAGCCCTGCTCCGATGTCTGAAACCACAGGCTGAGTCCACTGGTCTAGAGGAGGATGGTGCTGTTTGGATACAGGATTCTGGGAAAAGCCAACTGCTGAGTTTGAACAGGCTTTATGAACCGTGGTCTTCAGCGACTGAAGAATGTTCTGCGGTGTAATATGTTGTCCCTTTGGTGCTGTTTGATTGACTGAGGTGAGGTTGCTAGTAGTTGGGACCTGACTGTGGTGGTGATTCTTTTTGTGTGTGTGGTGAACGGTGAGTTTATTTTCCTTTCTTGGATCCCATTCTCTGACTTAACAATGATGTCCTGGATCTCAGTGGAAAGAGAGAAGGGGACGGAGACAGGAAACTGGCTTAGTGACTTAAATGCTGTCTTCACAGGTATAAGGACCTGGGCTCAGATCCCCAGTGTCCGTGAAATGCTGGGTGTGATGACATACCCTGTGACCCCAGAGCTGAGGAGGCAGAGTCAGCAGAATCCTTGCAGCAAACTGGCCAGCCAGCCTAAGCAGTCAGCAAGCTCCAAGTTCAGAGAAAGACCCCGTCTCAAAAGATGAGGTGAAGATCAATAGAAGGAGATATTCCATATCAATCTCTGGCCTCAACACGGCCATCCATGTTCACACATACATGAACATCACCTTCCCCCACACAGAAACGGGGAGAGAGAGAGAGAGAGAGAGAGAGAGAGAGAGAGAGAGAGAGAGAGAGAGAGAGACACAGGCAGAGACAGAGAGATACACAGAAACAGAGAGACAGAGAAAGACAGAGAGAGAGCTGGGAAGGAACATGGCTGCTGGCTCATCACTGCCAATGTTTTCTGTACAAAAGCAATGACTCTTTATGCCTCCATTCCTTCTCTCCACGACAAACCTTTACATTTGTTTATCTTTTTCTTCCTCTGGAGTACAGGGCCATTCATGCTGAGAGTCAGGTCTTTGCTAAAGATAACTCTACTCCCCATCCCCAGAACATCCCCTGAGAGTTGGGACTATTCACAGAAGTGTGTCATAGCTGTGATAAATGCTGCTTCCTATCAAGGAAAGCAGTCTTTGCCATGATTAACCCCCATGCCGTGGTTCTGTTCCCATCTTCCCCTTGAATCACAAACCACCCTTCTATACACAGAGCTCTGAATTACGATCCTTGCTTTCCAGCAACTTCAAGACAACAAAGGATATTTGATTAGGTTTCGAACATTGAACTCATTTAAGATCAAAAGCATTTCCCTGGATGAGCTGGGTGCTCCGTTTGAAAGGCCCAAGAGCAAACATTTCTGTGGTACATTGATGTAGACTCAAACACAGTGTAGCCATCACATACAATCTGAGTTACCCACAGGGCAGCTGAGGCAGCGACCTGCAATTCATTATTTAGGTGATAGCATCTCTGAGAGTTGCCTAAGTGATATTTATGATATGTTGCCATGACAACTCTTCTTGTTTTGAATATTATTAAAAATCTATCAAACTGCAGCAGTGGACTTTTGATTCAAACCATGTCTCCTGACACAGCCTCTCCCAGCCTAAAACTGAGACCTCCAGCAGCAATGAAGAAATCATGACTAAGAGAGCATTTTGGACACAGCCCCTTAAGAGAAATGAGCACACAGAAGACACTGAGATGGCCTCCTGCAACTGTAGCAAAGACCACAAGGTCAGTATCTTTGCATAGTAATTCCATGCAAAGTTCTGGAGGACAGAAATTTGTGATACAGAGACTGCAAGCCACAGTGCTTGTGGACTCCAGCGAGAGTCCACTCCCACCTTCCCCAGCATCTAACAGCCACTTGCTTTCCTTGGCCCTTGACTTGAAAGTCAGAAGCACAGTGTTAGGCTTACTTTGTCAGCAGTTACTGGACAGGGTACGTATATAGGAAAAGTCCCCCATCCATGGGAATTCCTCTGTAACCAAACTTTACCAACCGCCCCCAGGCAAAGGGTACCTCTTGCTACCCACAGAGGGGTGGTGGGCCTGCTTCTCTGGACTCACTCCTTGTGTCAAGTTACAAGTCTTAAGAGATACCCAAGATGCCGGGCGGTGGTGGCGCACACCTTTAATCCCAGCACTTGGGAGGCAGAGGCAGGTGGATTTCTGAGTTCGAGGCCAGCCTGGTCTACAGAATGAGTTCCAGGACAGCCAGGGCTACACAGAGAAACCCTGTCTCGAAAAGACAAAAAAAAAAAAAAAAAAAAAAAAAGAGAGATACCCAAGACTTCTGTGTTCTAGTACAGTTAGTCCTCAGACTTATTTACCACCCTTATGAAGAACTTTTGTCTCATTGGGATAACGGGACAAAAGCTCTCTCTCTCTCTCTCTCTCTCTCTCTCTCTCTCTCTCTCTCTCTCTCTCTAATTCATGGTCTCTTTGTTTACTAATTGTTGTTACATGCATATATGTATATGTACATACACACAGACACACACAAAACACATATTGTCACTTGATTGTAAAGTCAGAAGCACAGGAGACCTCTCCCTCCCCCTCCCTTCCCTTCCTTCCTCTCCCTCATTGTCTTCTCTAATTCTCCTCTCCCCCCCCCACCCCCCACACACATACTTTCCTCCTACAAGGACTCTTGTGATGAATTATTCATAACAGCAAAGACTTCTTTTGGTCGTTTGCTGTGTGAGACATGCTCATACATTTGGAGGCCAGCAGGTAGACATTTGTGTGTGTGTGGGGGGGGGGGCAGCAGGTAGACATCTTTGTGTGGTGGGGGGGGAGGTTCTCCATGTTCACCAGAGTCTCATACCTCATGTTCTGGGAAATATCAGGATTTCTGGGGATAGAAATCTGTGAAGGTCATCCACGACCCCCACAGCTTGGCAACATCTGGCAATATTCATCTCAGGGCTCAGGGATGTTTAGAGACTTGGCATGCCCTCGCCTTTCCTTGCCTTCACGGCTCTGCTCCTGTTTGAGGGGTCATTGAGGAGGCTCATTTCAAAAATAAACATGGTGCTTATAGATTTTGTATGTCCTGAACTGTGGTCCTTTCAAGTGTATGTGTTGATGTGGCTGTGTTTAAAATAATCAAGCAATCACATGTTTGGTTAGAGGTGGACCGAAGGTATACCTGAGGAGAGGCTGGGGTATCACTACTGTAGCTGGCTGTGTATGAGACCACATAGTTATGCCTCTAATTGGCACCATGAATCCCTCTCTTCCCACTCTACACATAATGTGCAGTACATCTGTCTTGTATTGGTGATCAAATCATGGTGACAGGATTTTGTTGTTTATAAAATTCACAAAACAAGACTGTGAAATCAGACCTATAATGTCTTAAGGAAGTTTGTGGTTTTATGTGGGCTTCATCTACAGCTCTCCTAGGCTCAGGCAGCTTGTAGGTTGGATATGTCTGTAAGGCCTATGCCGTCAGACCAGCTCTCAGCCATTTCCCAGGCAGTAAAAGCATTTGGAGGCTGTGGGTTGTTTTCTCCTATGGGCTTGTATCCTTTCCTACCACCTAGTTTAGCCAATCCATTTTCTTAAAAATAAGTCAATCCGGGTGAGCTTGCCTGGTCCCCTGGAAGCCGCATTCCTCAAAGAGCTAAAGCAGTCTTTTGTGTTGGCTTTGTGTCTGGCTCAGCCTGATGGAGTCCAGTCTCTCAGGTCAGCTGTATGAAAAGATACACAGAAGGAATGAAATCCATGTCATCTCCTTCAGGGCCTGTTGTAAGCTTGACGCTCTGAGTAAGCTTTCAGCTCCCATCTTGCCTGACACTACAGTCTGCTTTCCATCACAACCAGGTTATTTCTTCCTAATGCCCACTAATTCTGATTATATCTTCTTCCCCTTGAGATTCTTTGTGTGTGTCTGTGTAAGCATGTGGGTGTAGTTGTGTGAGTATCTGTATATATATAGATTTGTCTCTATAGGTATGTGTTTGTAGGTGTGTGTGTCTCTGTGTGTATCTCTATGTGTATGTAGGTATAACTGTGTGTCTCTGTAAATATATGTGTGTCTGTCTGTCTATCTGTCTCTGAATAGGTGTATCTATGTCTATGTATGTATCTGGGGGGGATTGTCTGTCTGTCTGTCTGCCTGTCTGTCTGTCTGTGTCAGAATGGGAGTGCAGAAGACAACCCTGGGTTTGATTCTTCTGGAACTATCCACCTTGCTTTCATTGTCCCTCCCTGTCCTGTAGCCTGTCAAGTAGGCTGGGCTGGCTAACCAGTAAGCCCCAGGAATTTACATGTCTCTGCCTTCCAGCATTGGGATCAAAAGTTGTATGGCTGCTTTAGACGTGGGCTCTGAAGATCAAGCTCAAGTCCTAAAACTTGCCTGACAAGCATTTTACTTTTTGAGCTATCTCTCCAATGCCCTGGCTAGGGTTCCTTGACAGTTCTATGTCACTCATGAGATGAACATGTAGCTCCTTCTCCTGGTGACATTCACCCTGACCTCTGGGAGCTCAGTAGCATTCCTGTTTAACATATGTCCCTCTCCTCTTTGCCAAACTCTCATGCCCATCTGCTCTAGAAAGACCCTCTGAATAATTTGCTTGCTTTGCATCCTGTTCTGCTCAGGTGTTGTCAAAGGGAACTCATCACCACTGTAGTAATAGTAAATTTCCTAGATCTAATTAAGAACCCCTCTGTCTCATCAAACACACACATAAAACCTATTTGATTGTTTCATGCTAAATGAAGCACTAGCCCTGACCTCTTTCCAATCATTTCTACCTCATGCATCTGGTTTTGACTTCATATGTATGAAACATATGAAAGACTTAACAAAAAGACTTGAAGGGTCTAGGACTTGTCATCTGAGCTGGTTTTTCCGCATCTGTGTTTACCAACACATTTCTGTTTCCCCTCATCTCTCAAGGATGCTGCAGGGAAGTTGGGCTATAAAGTGTTCCAGTTCTTTATTTCCATGGTGTAGCCCCAGGCCATGATAAAATGTGAGTTAGTATCCAAAGAGACCCATACGGAATAGTAGGACAAAGAACTCGCTTCACCATAAGGCCTTTCGGTTGCCGAGTATAGACCTGTAATTGCAAGGACCACCTCCCCTGTCAGACATAAACAACCCACTACTTAGGGACCACCATACTGGGAGAGGCCTACCCAAAAGATGCAACGTCTTTTAACATCAGGAGGGGGAAATGAGGGCCAAAGACATTCTATTTTTCTCCCACATTAGAAACAAGAGGGAGTGTTTAGGGGTTAACATTTGCTAGGCTGCCATAACCATCTGGAGGTTCTGCTGAGTTGGGGTTCCAACTTAGAGGGGAAACTATTGAAGCTTCTAAACCTGTTATGTTGGGAGGGATCCATGAAAACACAAAAGCACACAGAAGCCACCCTCTGGTCTTACTGAAAGTTTGCTCATTTGACTGTGTGAAAGAGGGGATTGAGAAAGATTTTCCCAAGAAGAAATTTAAGGGTGTCATTTGAGTCTCTGACAAGGACCCCTAAGCCCTCACAAACTCTGTCTTCTCCCATTAGCAGATCTGTTGGTGCCTGAGGCTCAACCACACATGGAACCTACAAACTACGTCACAGGGATTCTTGATTCACTTTCTCCTTAAGAGGCTCCACTCTCTGCCAGGCTATAAAAAGGGAAACTGTAGCCACGGGGCTCACTCAGCAAACCATATGTTCTTCCCTACAGTACAAAGAGCTGAGCTAGCCACTGCTGAACACGTCAAAGAGGACGCCTGCCAATGTGTTTTCTATGGCCCTGTGGCCGACTTGAGGCAGCTGGAAGCAGCTGGATGACTCAGGAGAGGAACTGGCCCAGAACTTGACTAAGTCAGGGCTGAGGAGACCACATCCTGTCTCGGATTTCTGCTTCCCATTAACTGGAGGCTGTGTATTCAGAGCTCTGTAGACATTAATCACATCCCCAAACACCCGGGGGGACCTTTTAACACCGAGATGGAGTGTGTGTCCCACAAGATCAACAGAAATCATTCTGAAAGTCAATTGGAGAGAGAGAGAGAGAGAGAGAGAGAGAGAGAGAGAGAGAGAGAGAGAGAGAGAGAGAGAGAGCGCCAGGGTCATACTGCCTGGTGACCGAGGCAAGAAGTGGCCCCAAAGGTTAAGGGTGGGTACAGGGAACTATGGAGTCACCTTCGCCAAGGAGAGCATGAATTGAGTTTCTTTACTTGGTCCTTGATGTCTGTGTGCATTCTCTCACAGACTTTGGGGTTGAAAAGAGAATCAAATGAGAGTCTGTGTTTGCAAAATGTTGCTATTTTACAATGCTGCTGTCCCTCTTTTATTCTGTATAGAGGGCATTCTCAGGCTTGCTGATGGCTTAGAAAGTAGCTTTGAGTGACAGTGTCTCACTGAGAGAAGGCTTGTGGAGCTGCTGCCTTATAGAAATGGCAGTCAAGTGCCATCCTTGGATAGGGTAAATTCTCCATTCCAGCAGAGAATTCTGCTGCTGGCCTTAAGTGATTAAAACCATCAGATGAGGTGGAGGTCTTGCAGAATGACTAGCAACGTCTTCAGGATCACTTCCACCAAGTTCAGTGCTGTGGGAATAAGTGGGGTCACCCAGACCCAGGGGCTGTGTTGGTAATGGCCCCTGGGAAAGAGCTGTTCAGAACGAATGATTAAACCCAAGTCAATAATTAACTGGGGCTCCGAAATGGCTCAGTGAGGCATTTACAAGGCATCTAACCACAAACTGCACATGCTGCTGGGACCCTGAGATGGCTGGCTCTGATACAGAGATCAAAGGCACAGGAAGTCATAACTCCTGGTGCTACTTGTCAAACATGTCAGGCTAGAACAGTCCTCTTCCTGAAAACCTCTTTCTGCTGTGTTCCTGCCCCCACAGGCAAGAAGAGCTTAGTGATTTAGGACCCAGTCAGGGGAGAATCCTCCCTCACAACCCAGTCTGAACAACCTCATGTGAGGGGTGTTTGCTTAGAATAAGACTATTTGTTCTCTGGGAAGTGAAGAGTAACCCGAGAGTCCAGTTAATCATCTACATAAGCAGGTTTCAGATGAACTTAATAAGATAAGCTGAATTAGTTCCATACAGGGAGCTGGGAAGAGGCTAAGGGGTCACTCCCCTGATTCCCAACTTTAACCTCAAGCCTTTCCTTATTGAACTCCACATCAGAGTCTTACTCACTTATGAGACGTGCTCCCAGGCCCTTCAGACCCCTTTCTCTCTCACGAGAGTCACCTTTCCAAGAAGGCCCTAGCCATGAAGGTTCCACCCCAAGGAAGCATGTGCCACAGCTGACTTCTCCCAGAGACAAGTTCGTAGGGAAAAAAAAAAGCTGGAAACACACTTCCTTCTGCCCTCTCTGGGGCCTGTTTGAAATCCCATTCTGTCTAGTTTCTGAGGTTTCTGCTCAAAGGTGTGACCTATGGAGAGCCAAGGGAGGAGAGGTGGCTCTGTCCCCTACCTTCCTTCCATTGTTGAGTCTTTTTCCTCAGCTATCAGTAGACTTTAGTTTAACCCTTCCTACTGAAGACTCACCTGTTTCTCTCCACAGCCACAAAACTGTCACCTCTCTTCTTCCCTAAGCTCTATGGTTTTCTGAGATGCTATGGTGAGTTCTTGGCAGCCAAAGACAGCAGAAAATTAAGGACAGTGGTGACAGAAAGCCTGCTGAACCCTAGAATACTGTACCCAAGCGGAGGAGGCTCTTCCTGCTTCATTCACTGCTCACTGAAGTCCCATGATGCTCTGCAGGAGTGACATAGTTCAGACTAAGCTTGCTAGCCAAGGTTAGGCAGACACTGCTTCGCACCTTAAGGCTGATTTCCAAAGCATGTTGGTGACAGCCCTCAGCCACGCTCCCTGTGGTACTATACTCTGTCACAGGCTTCACTAGCATCCACCAGCAACCTGATTCAATGACCAAGAGAGCCCTGAACCATTTCCACACGGAGGGACTTTTGAAGGCTGTTTTACAACGCTATCCATTTCTGCTCTATCAGACCCACTTGGCTTCCCCCAAAGCACTGAGAACCAAAGTCAGGCAAAAGTCCCTTCTCATCGGGAGCACAGGCAGCTGAGCCCTTTTGGAAGTGCTTCCAGGCAGGGCTCCTTTGCCATGAGTAAGTGTGTGCTCACCAAGGAACAAGCAGTGTGCGTGGGCTAAGAGGGATGAAGATTATCCAGGGCCAACACACGGCTTGGAAGCAGATCAATGGTGCTGTCAGGAAAACTCCATGAAGAAAACTCAAGCTGAGAATGAGGTCAGTGATTCTCTTCTCATTCTGGGCCAATAACCTCACAGTGTTCTGCAGATGTGGCTGTCCACAGAGTTGTGCATGTACAGATTCACTTTATTCTCCTGTAACCCAGGGATCTGCTTCCAGGTGTATGTGAGCAATAATAAGAGAAATCAAGATGGAATAGCTAGATGCCATGGTCTCTCTCTTCTCTCTCTGTCTCTCTCTGGGTCTCTCTCTCTCTCTCTCTCTCTCTGTATATGTGTATGTGTTTAGGTGCATGTGCATGTCGAGGTTAGAGGGCAACCTCCTATATCCTATCGACCTAGCTTTTTGAGACAAGTTCTCTCGATGGCCCAAATCTCAACGGCCTAAGCTAGCCCGGCTAATCAGCGAGACCAGGGATCCACCTGTCTCTGCCTCTCCAACAGTCAGATTACAAGCATGTGCCCCCATGCCTGGCCCTTCGGCAGCATGGACTTGGAGGAGTGATCTCAAGTCCTCCTATTTGCAAGGTAAGCGCCTTACTGACTGGGCATCTCCTCAAACCCTTTGTTACAACTTCTCTGAGTTCAGCTATGTGGGGCCAGCTGAATAAGTCCCTCACGTGCAGCCTGTCCCACCAAGTCTCTGACCCACTCTCCTTTTCTGTCTTCAGGTTCATCGAGCTTATCAGCCTTGGGTTGCAGGAGTGAAGATCTGCCTGAATCCTCACAATAATAGCACGGCTAGGAGCAGACGGGAATGCTTCCTGCCCCCCTCCAACTGCGGGAGACTTTTGAGTTTCTTTTTTTTTTCTTTTTCTTTTTTTTTTTTTCCATTTTTTAAAGTTTTGTTTACTCTTGGAGAATTTCATCCAATATATTTTAATCTTCTTCCTTTTCCTCCCTCCAACTCCTCCAAGATCCTCCCCCCACTTCTCCATCCATTCAACTTCATGTCCTTTCTCTCAAAAAAAAAAAAAAAAAAAAAAAAAAAAAAAAAAGAGGAGGCAGGGTTCAATAATTTGTGTTGCCTGATGACTCCTGATCCCCGGGCCTTCCCTGGAGTACAGTTGATACACTGTATTACTTCATTGATTAAAAACTGATCTTGCCTCTTCCAGCAGCTATCAATTGCAAATAGCTCTCTGACTCACTGTGGAATTTTGTGCCCTCTCCCCTCCAGGTTGGGATTTTTGTCTAACTTGAGTTTGTAAAGATCTTGTGTATTCTGCCTGTGAGTGCATATGTACATTTTCCCTGCTGTGTCCAGAAAACACTACTATACTGAAATCATTCACTACCTCTGGCTCGTACGGCATCCAGTGCTTTGGTATCCAAGGCAAACAGCCGCTGGGCAGTGTGTTCCCATGGAGATCCTAGCTGCTGTCTGGATTGCAGAGTAACTGTCACCTTTGGCAGCACTTTGTAGGGTGTCTGAGCTTTTCTAACACCAGTCCATTTGTCTGTGTCTTGTGTGTCCGTCTGCCAGCCTCACCTTGATCTGGGAGCTGCTACTAGAAATATCTGACCCAAGTTAAAACCATTGCCCATGCCTCCACGGAGAACAAGGACCAGGTCTTGCTCAGTATTTCAGCCTCAACAACAGAGCCCTGCCTATAATAAGTGCTTAATCAACATTTGAAAGGGGGCCAGAAACCCGGGGGCCTCAACAGATCAGTTGTTAAGAGCATTTAACAATGTCCAGAGGACCAGGGTTTCAATTCCTGGCACCCACATAGTAGCTCACAAGCATATGTAACTCCAGTCTCAAGGAATCTGATGCTTGCAACTGGCTTCATTGAGCACCAGGCATAGATGTGGTGCACAGACATACATGCTGGCAAAACACCCATACATATAAAATAAAATAAAATAAAAACTAAACATTAAAGCTTCTTGGATGACCCACATGAAATAGGTAATACTCAGCTCCTTGTGACCCATAAAAGGACGGCCCCACAGGTTTCAACTTAACGTGTAAGGCTCAGTAACTTTCAGTTTACTGAAGCTGAGTTGAAGTTTGTGTTATTGTTACCAGCTCTCAAATGTTTTCTCCCTCAGAGTCGGAGAGATGGCTTTGCAAATGGCTTACCAAACAAGTGTAAAGACCTGAGTTTGAACCTCCAGAACTCTTGGCAAGAAGATAACACATGTCTATCATCCCAGTGATTCTATTAGGAAATCAGTAGCGAGGTGAGGATGGGAGGAAAATCTCCAGAAGATCAAGAACCAGTGGGCTGGTGAATGTAGTGTGGAGAACAAGGAGACCCTGTGTCAGAACAAGATAAGAGATGAGGACAGACATTCAAGGTTCTTCTTTGGCCTACATGCGTGTGCACACACACACACACACATGCACACACACAAGCAGGGGTGTGGGAGTTATAATAGTACACAACTGTAATCTCAGCACTTGGAAGGCCGAATAAGGTGTGAGGATCACAGGTTCTAGGCTGGCCTGGACTACAAAGCAACAATAATTTTAAGTGGTGAGGGGAAAAAATGTGGTGGTGTTTTTGATGGAACACTTGATGTCTCTGTAGATCTAGATCTAAAACAGCTCAAAGAATCACTTGGACATTTTATCAGGTTTCCAGGTGAGAGTTGGATGGTGTCTCCTCAGACAGAGCACTAGCCCATGAAGCTATGGAGCCACGGAAGCTTGAAGTGTGAAATGCTGATAACGAATGCACACCTCAGAGGCGTTGTCTGGAAGGGTGGCATCCATCACAACACAGACCTGTAAGGTCGAATGGCCAAACAAACACAATATTCGAGATTCTTTTTGCTGAATCTTTCCGTTACCATTTGCCTTCTGAAATCACTTTGCCTGTTTCCTAACACAAGCATCTGGGGTACTTGCCAGCCAGCCACGTCTGTTCCTTCTTGGGGTTGCATTTTCTCATCCCTGGTTCACTAGAGGCCCAGGAGAAGGCACGGAGATATAAGGAGGTGCAGTGCATCCTGGGAGCTGTAGTTCTCAGAGTGACATAATCAGACAATTACTAGCCAGGTAGTGGTGGCACATGCCTTTAATCCCAGGACTGGGGAGGCAGAGGCAGGCAGATCTCTGAGTTTGAGACCAGTCTGGTCTACATAGAGAATTTCAAAATGGCCAGGGCTAAACAGAGAAATCCTGTCTCAAAAAAAAAAAATCATAAATAGAACAATTGCTAATGTCCATGGTTCTCTGGTTGTGTGAGAGGCAGATCCTGAGTTCATTTGTATAATTAAGGTAAAATATGCATATATATGCGTATATATACATTTATATATATTGTTTCTTATATCTTTTCTGCTTATCGTGAAAAAGCCAGTAGGATAGAAAAGATTTGAAGAGAAAAGTAAAAGAGAACAAACACCCAAGTTCCTGTCTCTGAGAAAGACCACTCTTGATTTAAGAATACAAGTCCCAACAAAAGAGTCTTAATGACTCAAGATATATTTTTTAAAAGGGAATTCTAGAACAGCATACACATTTTGTTTAGAGTTTGTGTTTTGGTGAGAGCTGCCTACAGAGTGAGATTTGAGGCTCCTTTGCTCTAGCATGGTCCTTCTAGATTGTCACAAGAACAACAACATCCCCTCCCAACACCCCTGAGATCTCTCTGCAGCTGCCAAGATTCTGCCAGCCTCGGACGAATCGCCCCATGTCCCTACATTTCAGACTCTCCAGCTTTGGAACAAAGGGACCAAACTGCATCAAGTGAAAGTCCCTCTCTGCCCCCATGACTCATCCTAGAGGCCATTTTTCTTGTTAAGATGAAAAGGCTCCTACGAAGCACTTGGGGGTTTACAGAGGAAAGAGGTGGGCACTCAAGTGAGGAGCAGAGGAAGCATCCGAGGGGCCCTGAGCCTCAGCAAGTAGAAAGGAGGGAACTTCCACACCTGAGACAATTAATTATCAAAGGGGAAAGAGGAAGGTTCCATGCTTAGGAAATTTTATCTCTCACTTTTAAATCTGTGTCTGACCTAAATCTTATTGACTGTGTCTTTGACTGCCAGTGCAATAATTATATGGCCAGTGGAAGTCTGAAATTTTGAGAAAGGTGTATGTTAGTGACAGATCTTTAAATTAAACCAGATTGTTCTGCCTTTCTAATGCTTGTTTGCAGGTCATTCATCCCTTAACAGGGTAAGTTCCTCAAGACCTTCACTGGGAAACAAAAACAAAACAAATAAACAACAGCAAAACCAAATTAAAACATACAAACCAAAACCCAGGTTCCAGGAGGTCAGTGTAGCCACGGTGAATGAGCCGACATGATCAGGAGATGAGACAGAGGAAAAGAGATTGAGCCTCTATCATCCCAACAGATCTGGCCTTTTCTAATTGCTCCTGTCGGTAAGCTAGTGGGCCACCCCTCTCTCCTCCCCATCCTCAATGAGTTAAGCATACATCCCCTCTGGGCAAGCAGGCATGGGAGCTGACTACCTGACCCTTATGAGAATAATTGGATCCTTCATGAAAAGATTGCCAATGCTGAGGTCCCCGAAATAAAGGCTTAAATCTATTTGGTGTATTTTTATCTTCTGCACACATAGGCTAGTTCTTCAATCAAAATGCCAGTGTAGTGGTTCATTAACAGTACACCTTCAGATCCAGCTAGGAGAGAACAGTCTCCCCAGATCCTGCAGAAGTGTCTACATTCACAGCTCCATCATTGAGGATGAACCTGAACACAGCCTTCCAAGGCTCTGAGTGTAGAGATAGCACATTCACAGGCATGGGGTGAGTCAGCATCCTTAGTCTGGAGGGTTTCAGGATCTCACCAGCAGGGTGACTCATACCAGAGTCAAGGTCACCATGGGGCAAAGGACAAGGCAGATCTCTGAACCCCAGAGTATAAAAGGAAAACTCGTGTGCATATGTGTACCTGTGTGTTTATGTGGGTTTTGTCTGTATGATGTGGGGTGTCACGTGTTCAGTCAGATGTGTGTTGTGCATTCTCTGTGTGCCTGGATTCTTTGTCCCTCAAATGACAAGCACACACACAAAGGAGATGCCTGACATATTTATAGGTCCCGGCACTCTGACTAAAACCCTCTTTCCATTAGGAGCAGGGGTGGAGCGGTTTGGCTCTTGTTGGGGTCCACACTAGCCCCACGTTGGGGTGGCCAAAATAATGTTGCAGCCCAGGCAAAATGTTGAGGCCCGGGCCGACCCACGTTTGGGCGGCCACTGTATCCCAGCCCAAGCTGCCGCTCCGGTCTGCGGGTCGGGGTTCAGCAAGAGCGAGGGTGAGGGCAGACTCTACCTAATGTCTGATGTGTCTGATTCTCTCTCTATAGTCTGAATCTGATCTGTTCTGTCTCTGCCTTTTATATGTCTCACTTCTAAGCCACGCCTTTTGGTCACACCTTTAATCATGCCCTTAGGTCTTGTCTCTAACTCTGATCTCTATACTTCAAAGTCATACTCTTAAGTCACACACCTTTAATCTCACGCACCTTTAATCTCAAGGTATCTAAACCAAGATTATCGGACTGTGCTCAGCTGTTGTAGGCTATTGTAATCCAAGTCTCATGTCAGGGTATATGGCTCAAGATGGCTGCAAAGCTGATAGCCACTTTCTGCTAAAAGTCAGCCCCCAACAGGCTCTTTTTCATGTATGTGTGCTGTGTGTTCTGTGAGAGTTCTGTGTATGTGTTGCGTGCTGTGTTCCTTCTCTGTGTGTGGGTGTTGTATGTGTTGTGTGTTACAATGCAGGTGTTGTTTGTATTGTGTGTGTGCACGCTATGGAGGTGATGTGGACGCACACATGTAAACACTTGTAGGACGAGCAGAAGCGGATTCCATGCCCTGAGACTCAGAGTCAGGCAGATAGGGGATCCAGGGAGGTGAGAGAGACCATGCATCTCCCAGATGGCCCCAAGAAACCTAGGAAGTAGGTTGGGGTAAATCACAGTGATCCAGAGAACTGACACTCCTGTCCAGGGGACAACCAATAGGCCAGGTTCATATAATGTCTAAAAAAGCAGGCAGCAGAAATCAACATAGAATTAGCTGAACTGAGTCTGGCCAGACAAAGACGGAAGTCTGGAGATGGGAGATGCGGAGTCAGACTCATGCTGTTTACTTCCCACAGAGGTTGAGAGTAGAATACAATTATAGAATGCAATAAAATATGCAACATCATCTATCTTATCTGCTCCCGCCTGCATCTGAGCCGTAATTTCCCTCCAAGCCTTATGGCCTGGCGTTTCCATTTATCTTCAAGTAACTATTTACATTTGCACTTGCTCATCTCTAAACAGTTCTGTTTCCTCCACATCCAGGGTTCTTTGTCCCTCAAATGACAAGCACATACACAAAGGAGATGCCTGACCATATTTATAGGTCCTGGCACTCTGACTAAAACCGTCTTTTCATTAGGAGCAGGGGTGGAGTGGTTTGGCTCTTTTGCATAAATGTCTGGCTGGTGACTATGACTGTGGCTGGAAGCCGTGTTCTTTTCTGATCTCATCTCAGACAGAGGACCCCAGCAGTTCCCTAACCTGGAGGCACACATGGGGCCCTAGAGCCTAGGAGAGAAGGGGAACAGACAGTAGGGTTAGTGGGTGCTGTGGTTTGAAGAGATCTCCTGCAGTTTGTGGAATCTTGACTCCAGTGCACCGGGGCAGACAGTAGGACTTTTAAGACTTGGTCATAAGGACTGTACTCTCATTCAGTACTTAACGAGGCATTCACAGACGTTGCCAGGGATGCCTTGTTACCACAAATATCCATTCCTTATGAAAGATTTCCTTGGCCTGTGACCTCTATCTGTGTCCCATCTGTATCTCTGTGTGTCCCTGCCTATATCTATGTCTGTGTCCCTGTCTGTATCTGTGTCTGTGTCCATGTATGTGTCCCTGTCTGTATCTGTGTCTGTGTCCATGTCTGTGTCCCTGTCTGTATCTGTGTCCATGTATGTGCCCCTGTCTGTATCTGTGTCTGTGTCCATGTCTGTGTCCCTGTCTGTATCTGTGTCTGTGTCCATGTCTGTGTCCCTGTCTGTATCTGTGCCTGTGTCCATGTCTGTGTCCCTGTCTGTATCTGTGTCTGTGCCCATGTATGTGCCCCTGTCTGTATCTGTGTCTGTGTCCCTGTCTGTATCTGTGTCTGTGTCCATGTCTGTGTCCCTGTCTGTATCTGTGTCTGTGTCCATGTCTGTGTCCCTGTCTGTATCTGTGTCTGTGTCCATGTATGTGCCCCTGTCTGTATCTGTGTCTGTGTCCATGTCTGTGTCCCTGTCTGTATCTGTGTCTGTGTCCATGTCTGTGTCCCTGTCTGTATCTGTGCCTGTGTCCATGTATGTGTCCCTGTCTGTATCTGTGTCTGTGTCCATGTCTGTGTCCCTGTCTGTATCTGTGTCTGTGTCCCTGTCTCTATCTCTGTATGTTTTTGTCTTTCTCCACTCAGATCTCTTTTGCCCTACTATTCTACACAGGATATGATACAGTAGAAAGTCTCTCACCAAATCACAGACCTTCAACCTTAGACTTCTGATCCTCTTGAACTGTAAAGAAGGGCACTGGAGTGTGGAGAGGTTGGAGCACTGGGTCTTAGTGTATCAATGGATTTTTGCACAAACACTTGAACCTTGTTATGGGACACTTTATTGACTGGCTATAACATGATTAAGAGAGAGCTAACAGTCTTTTTGCCAATTTGTCCAACTAGGCACTTCATTTTCCTAAATAATGAAAATAACTTTGATACCCTGAAGATTTAGTGATGCTATTCATTATAGAAAAGCTGTGGGGAGTAGGGCAGTCCTAGAGGGACCACGAGGTCCCTTTCCTCCTACTTTGTCTCTGAATGGAGACTCACCTGCAGATTTCACCATTGATGACTACTTGAGTGGAGAAGATTTCTGGGGCAGTGAAATACAACTCGTCCAAATACCATCTCATGTTAGCCTGGATCTTAAAAACAGCTGAGATGTTACCTCATATAAGGAAGGACTCAAGAATCCTTCCTCACTGGGCTTCCCTCCTCCTGTCTACTGGCTTGTTCCATAGCAAGCTCAGACTTCCAGAAGTCCACTGGGGCACCGTGACTGTCGTTCATCATGAAGTTGGATCCATAATTGAGTTCTTGGTGCCACTGTCTCTTTCTGAAACAGATGGAGCCCTGTTAGAGACATTCCTGTCTGCAGTGGGTGGGACAGTCTGTTCCTTGCAGCATTGTAGAGATGAAGCTCTTTGGACTGCAATGTCAATGACTCAGAGACGTGTTCTGCCTGGAGTAGCTAACAGGATCATTCACCTTTTCTCTTGGTTGCCTGTGCTGCAAGCACATGGATATTAATTCTTCCCTCTTTCTGCTCAGTAAAGGTCTGAGAAAAATATTTCTGAGCCTCCACAGGTCAAATGACAAAGAAGACATTTAAACATTTATGTTCTGTGGCCCCAGGAAATGACAGTCAGCATCGCCACCCTTCCCCAAACATACGTGAAGCCCGAAGCTTGCCCCGGTCTGATTTTGACTTAGGATTCTGTTGGAGTCATTCTGCTTCCGAACTCTGGGAAATATTTTAGGGCAAGGGCAAAATGATTTCACATATGTGCACACGTGTGCCCTGCCCTGTGACAGGACACAAACACACTTCACATAGTGAACAGAAGTAACTGGAAGGAAAGCAGACTTTGATTAAATGGACAGGGGATTGTCACCATGGTCAAGATACCATAGTGCCATGTCCCCTAAGCACTCACGTATGGAAGGCTTTGTCTCCAGTGTTCAGGGTCTATATAGAGGCTTTAGGAGAGGGAGAGCCACAGGATATAGCGGGTCAGGGTCATTGTGGTTGTTGGCTTCAGAAGAAGTTATGGTAAGCCCTGTAGCATCTCAGCTAGTCCCCAAGAGAGGAAGCTGTTATAAAAGAGCAAGAAGGCCTCTTTCTATTCCAGGTGATCACCCTGTCAAAAGATGTCCCTACCGCTAGTCACCGTCTACCTCCCGGGATGTAGACAGAAGGTGAACGTCATCTTCATGCTTGCACATTAAGCTTCCAATATTGTAAGATAAAGAAACCTTTCTGGTTTAAAAAAATGTTTTAAAAGTTTTAATGGAGACTTCTCTTTGTTTTCTGTTGTATTTAGGCTCAGTCTTTCTCCTGCACCACTTTGTTGTTGAGACTTGGTCTCACCAAGTAATCTAGACTGGCCTTGAACTCATGATCCTCCTTCCTCAGTCTCTGGAATCCTGAGATTATAGTCGTGCTATATCTGGCTAAGTACCTTTGCTACGTGCAGACTATGTTACATCAGCTGGGGACCTGTCTGGGGCTGAAGGATACATTTTCCAGATGGCCTGTTTCACGGATACAGCTCTGGTGCTGGCGTCACATGAAGTTGAGCTGGGGCTGTTGTCTGAAAGCTGTGATTTTGCTTTACGTGGCCTCTGTTCACCCCCAGGCTGCTTCTCACAATATAGTTAGACTCTTACACAGTGTCTAGCTTTATCTAGATCAATGGTTCTCAACCTGTGAGTCTCTACCCCAAAAAGATCATTGGAAAATACAGATATTTATGACACAATTTATAACAGTAGCAAGATTATAGTTATGAAGTAGCAACAAAAATCATTTTATGGTTGGTGGGGGAGGGTCCCTATATCATAAGAAACTATGTTAAATGGCCGAAGCATTAGGAAGGCCGAGAACCACTTGCTCTAGTTAAAAGAAATTGTGAGTGCTGGTTAAAGTTAAAAACAGAAGTGACATCGCATGCTTTGGGGACCTTTGTTGTCAGTGGGGCAGAGGAAATGCAATCCACCTACACAGGTGTATCTATTGGGACTGAAGGATACATTTTCCAGATGGTCTGTTTCATGGATACAGTGCTGGTGCTTATATCACATAAAGTTGAGCTGGGACTGTTGTCTGAAGGCCATGTGGGTCTATATCATGGCATGGTTAACTGCCTTCCACTTGAGTTCTGTTCTGATACCACCTACTTTTATTATACAGAAGATCTGCCCTCCCCAGTATATTAAATTGCATGACCACAGCTGCTTCAGATTCTACAAACCTTCATTTAAATTTCTTTTCAACTTTAGTGAGTGGTACAGGAATGGTTGCAACTCAGTCATGAAACCATGCTTACCGATGGATTGATCTCACCCATCTCAGACTTGCAAGCTGAGCATAGCCTCAGACAATAATTTTATAGAACGATAGCTCCCTGCAAGACACAATGCTGTTCCAAGCCAAAAGGGGAGAATCTTTCAGGATGCAAATATAAGCTTGGTCCTAAGTCATTCATTTTTTTCATTTTTGTGAGTGCTTTCTCAGAAATAAGACCACACTGTGCTAATTTGTAAAATCTATACTGCAATAAAAAAAGACAGTAAGGAGTTAAATTTACATATTATATATTTTTTAAATTAATTTTTCAAAAGGTGGGCTTTATTTCTTATAATTATAATATCTACTTGCTCAGGCATACACACACACACACACACACACACACACAGGAAAGAAAACACAAAACTTAGAATTACCTATCATTACTCTCTACATTGAAATAGCATCTTAATTCAGTATTGTTAAGACCTTGACAAACATTTTAAAATTATTGCATATAGTTCTATTATATAAGTGTATGACCATTTAGTTATTGTGCTACCCTTATACCTTAATACATTTTAATACCATATTCTTTTAGATGTTTTCCTGTTGAAATCTTCCTTTAAGTATTTTTTCCATTTTCATGTTTATGTGTTTGGTGTGCATGTATGTGTACATATGTTCTCTTCATGTGTTGATGGGTAGATGTGCACATGTGTATGTGGAGCCCAGAGATTGACTGATGTCAGGAATTGTCTTCTGTCATCACTCTTCTGCCATGTTTGTTGAAGCAGGGACTCTTAATCAAATCCAGAGCACATAGATATTGCTAGCCTGCTTGTTCTGGGGATACTCCAGCCTTCTCTTTCTATGCCTGGAATTCTAAGAGGGCCATTGTGCCTGCCTAGCTGTTAAGTGGGTTTCCATGGGACCTGAATTCTAGTCCTCACGTCTGTGCAACAAGCACTTTAACTGCTGAGATGTCTCTTTGGCTCCTAAAATTGTTTGTTTTTTAAATATATATCAGACATGTTTTAGTATACTTTTTCACTGCACAAACATTTATTGGGCACCTACAGGGCATCCAGATACATGACTCACTGATAGCATACTTTGCACCAGGCACCGTGCTAAGAGTATATGATAAATTTACCTCACATGGCTCTTCATTGTCAGACAGCCTCCCTCCCTCTCTGTGTCTCATTCCCTCTGGTTATAAGGACTCTTGCCTACTGGATTAAGACCCTCCCCAGGTCCACCCTGGCTTCTGTATCAGTCATCTGATAACATCTGTGAAGATCTAGTTTCCCCTTAAGGTCGTGTTAACAGACTCCAGGAGCACAGTGCTCCATCCAGGCAGCAGCCCATGAAGAAATGATCAATAATCCCCTGATTGTCCCGTTGAAATCCATGTGTTGATCTTTCTGAGCTTAGAGAAGTCAGAGCTTTTCTAGAGTTGCACATTAATGAGGGGTTTTGGTTTTGAGACAGGGTCTTACGATGTAGTCCAGGCTGACCAGGATGGCCTTGAACTCACAGAGATCTGCTTGCCTTTGCCTCTCCAGTGCTGAGATCACTGGTTGGCAGGTGCCACCGGTGCCACCATGTGGGGCAGAAGAGTCACACAGTGAGTGATAAAAGGCCATAGATCCAGTGTTTAAAGCCAGGTTTCTAGCTCCAAGGCCATGCTCACAAAGGTGGCCACACTTCTACCAGGAGTGGCAGGGCTTGGGGGTTGGGGGTGTGAGGCTATCTTGTGGGGGTACATGGGGGTAGTGAAAGGGGGTAGAAGTGGAAGCATGCTGTGGGGAGGTGGTATGTGATGTTTACATCAAAACCCGGCTGGTCTGGAGAAACAGCTGCTTCGGTTCCAAGGCTAATGAAGCCCAGACGAGTGGGTCACAGTGACCTCATTCCTTATTTTTTCTTCTTCCTTCCTGAAATGTGGAGAAAACCTTGCAGGGGCTGAAGAGCGGAGTGAGGAGAGGGAGGAAGAGAGATTAGGACAGAGGTTCCTCGAAGGTGGACAACCCCTGCTTTGAGACGTGAGGCATTGTGGGATAGGAAGGGCTACCGACTGTGCTGATGCTGATGGCCACAGGGGAGGCGCCCACTGGAGCTGCCGACCTCCCTTTCCTAATGAATTCTGTATTTTCCTGGTGAGGTCATGGGCTGGCTTGAAAATAGCATCTGCGGAGCCCCTTGGTTTATCACTTCCACCTTCGCATCCTGGATCTGTAACGTGCCGCTCCAGATGTGGAGCTCACAAAAGGCAAAGGAGATTTTTCCTTTCGGGAAGCAGTGGGCTTAAGGGACCTCGCAGCAGACAGTTGGGAGTTCGCTATCTGCTGCCCGCCACCCTGAACTATTTTCAGTGTTCATAAGAAGGTAGGAGTGATATCACTGTTTCCTGTCATTGGCTCTGAATGGAAAGCTAAGCTCCTGCGAAATGAGTTTCTGGGCAAAATCAGGTGCCCACTTGAAATAGTCAGTGAGAATCTGTGACTCTGAAAACATGTCTTTCCTGCCTCTGTACTCTACAAGAGGTGACCATTGGGAGCAGTAAGAAGGGCACTTATTCTAAGGCACTGGGCTGGGTTGGTCCTTGGCTGCTTCTAACATCCCTGGATGCAGGAATTGACAGTCTAACATTTCTTGACACTCAAATTTCCTTACCTTAGAAGCAGCACAATATCTGGTTCTGTCCTGACTTAATAAGCAGGAAGACAACCCCCTTTACCAGGCACTGAAGTTTCAGGTCAAGTTATCTGTGGAGAACAGCACCCCGTATGTTTCTCCTGCCTCAGTTTTGAATCAAGAAAGTAGATTCAGAGGAGTATCGGATACAAGAAATGGTACATTTTAATGGCATGCCATGGGCATGTGGGGAACTTCTGCAAAATGTCAGACAAGGAAAATCAGCCAGCAGGGCTGCAGTGTGCTGAATGACGTGTTCATAGCCTTTTTCCTCCTGGGAAGACAATTGCAGGATTTCTGAAATCCTTGTGTACCCCGCTGCAGTCCAGAGAGACAAAGGGTGGAGGTGGTCAGGGAGGATGAGTTACTATCTCTTGTGGAAGGTGTCTTGGAGCTGACCAACACCTCTGGGGACAGGAAAGAGGAGTGTCTTAAGACTGTGGGTGATGGGCTGGAGAGATGGCTCAGCCGTTAAAGGCTAGGCTCACAACCAAAAATATGAGACTGTGGGTGATGCCACCACCAGTTGCTAACCAAAGACTCTGCAGCAGCTGTGATGTGGCCGAAGCATCCCTGGGCAGAGACTCTTAGGAGTAGTGTGTTATAGTTATGAGGAGAAAGGCTTCCCTTGTAAAAGTGTTAGAGCTCTGAAGGGAAAAGCTTCCCCAGTGGAGATGTTGAAGTTCTGAGGAGGAAGCTTTCCCCAGTGACTGGAGTGTTAAGAGCTCTACTGAGAAACGTATCCTAGCAGTTGGAGCGGAGGAATACCACAAAGTCACATGGCACAACTTATCTCCCACAAGAGATTTGTTGGCTGAGGCTCAAGAGGGTACCTGCCTCTGCTTGGGTGAGAAGCAGCAGAAAACTGAGCAGAAGGCAGGCTTTACATAGTGTTCTTGGGGGAGGAGGGTGGAACTTTCCAGGGTGGCCTGGGATTGGAGAGGTTCTGTAGCCTGATCTTGGGGTGAGCTCAGGGATTGGTGGGATTTTAAGATCAGAGATTGGTGGGATTTTGTCCTCAGAGATTGATGGGTTTTGGTAAGGTTTTTGTTGTTGTTGTTGTTTGTTTGTTTGTTTTGTTTTGTTTTGTTTTTCATTTGGAAGTGGGCTTGGATCTTTTACCCTAAAGGTGACTGGGAAGAGAGAGCTCTGACCTGCACAGTAAGAATCACGACCGACTGTGGCTCCTTTTCTAAGCACAAGCTCTTCTAGAAGAACCCTCTAGTCCCTTCATCTGTCCTGGAATCAGAAGGGCGATGACTATCCTGCTCCTTGTCAGAGCTGCTCCCTCTCCAACCAGACTCTCTTCCTTGGTTACATTCAATGAAGTTCGCAGGGTGAAAAAAAGCCAAATCAGTGCTAAAGATTCTACAACCCTGGTTAGCCAAGTACAGCTTCCATGACTATGGAGAGTTGCCACATTTTAGGTCCAGAGTTAAATATTCTTGAACTATATCCCACATCTGTGTTTGACCTAATATCTTCGTGACTATTAGGTAAATCCTTTGGCATCTATAGATCCTACTTCCACCAACCCAAAGGCTAAGAATGTCATTTGATTTCATCTGAGGCAAATAGTAGAGCAAACTGGACCTGCCTGCTTGGTATTTTCATACACTATTTGAAAATTTATCTTGATTTGTGATTTTTCTTGTTCTGTTACTATAAAAACTACGTGAAACCATGACCATGTTGGAACACAGTATCTGGAGCAAACTGAGTCTGTGTTCCTAGGCCACAGTCAGCCATATTTAGCTTCAGAATAAACTCTTGCTTATACCCTTTAGCGTGAGAGCTGTGGGTTTTTTTTTTTTTTTTTTTTTTTTTTTTTTTTTTTTTTTTTTTTTTTTTTTTTTTACCATTGAAAGATCAAGTGGTTGTAACCTTTGAAGACCAAATTTGGTAAACTTCAGGTTTCAAATTATCCATTTGCCTTCTCAAAAAAATCATTTCTCAGGGCTGGAGAAATGACCCAGTGGTTAAGGATGCTCTTTGCAGAGGATGTGAGTTCCATTCTCTGCACCCATTTCTGGTAGCTTACAACCATCTGTAATTCTATCTGAGGGGAAATATTATCACACACACACACATACACACACACACACACACACACACACACACACACACACACACACACGTACATGCACACGAACACTTGAATGTAATAAAAAGAAATCTTAAAAAAAAATCCTTCCTGCAGCACAGATAATTCCCTCTGGGCAGGGAAGAGATGAAGGCTGTGCCGTTCAGGAAAGTAGCCAGCGTGTCTGTGATCAATGTATTGATCCTTCTGTTCCAGTCCAGCAGAACTCACTGTCCTTTCCCTCACGGCTCTTAGCAACAGCTCCGTGAACTCATTATTAAATTACCGACAAGAGTGTCTGGAACAGTCTCTGCCAGGCAGTCCTGCACTGGTCCTCAACAGGCCTCTCTAGAATATTTATTGTACATCCTGGGATGGTGGGCATTTAATCTCTCTTTGTGGTCAATAAACTGAGACTTCGGGAGGTGAGGTAAATGGCCCAAATATTATGCAAGCTATGCACAAGCAGAAGAGCTGAGGGGCTACGGGGCCTCCACGCACATGCTCTGATGTCTTAGCTGAGATGCCAGCCAGTTGTTTTATTTGCCCTTTAACCGGGTGCTTATAAAACTGCCCATAAAGTCCATAAAATTACACAGCTCTGCAAAAGTAGAACCTCAGTTAACTAACTGCAGGAGCATGTGAAGCATGTCTAGAGAAGGGTGTCCTTGTTCTTCTTTGCAACTTAGCTTTCCTTTTAACTCATGATTATGTATCAGGGTATCCCAGATAAGAAGAGAACAGAGAGTGACTCTCCTCCCTCAGCAACCATCAACTGCCAGTGACACCTCTGATAAGAATGGGACCCTAGGGCACTTCTCCCATTCATGATGGATTTTGACTTATGTGGTGTGTAGGCAGCCACTGTTGCTGCAAGTTGGTACAGGCAACATCCGTGTCATGTCCACCAGCCAGTATTTCCTACCCCTCCTCTCTATCCACCTGCTCTTGCATTCTCCCTACTCCAAGACTATGCAGTTTTCCTGCCAGCGGTGTCCAGCATTGGCTAAGGCCAGTGATGCCTTTTCCTCCTTGGTGGCCTATACAGCACTGTGTATGCTAGCCAGCAGTCTGAGAGCTCCCTAATCATCTTGAGGATGATTGCTCTAAGAACACATCCAAAATGAGTGAAGTCTTCAACAATAGGGTTTCACCAGGCCTCACCATGTATTCTTCCTTCTGGCTAGCCTGCTCCTACCATCTCCTTGCTCCATCCCCAGCTCCGTCTCCACTTGAACCTTTAACCTTGACAGTTTCTGCTGCCTCCTTCCATGTTGCCTAGGTTCCACTGTCCCTTTGAACTGGTTTTTCTTCTTGGTCTGGAGGGTCATAGGTTTCCATATACCTTTCTCATGGAATCTTCATTATTTATTGCTCTGGAATCCATCTTGGAATAGGGGAAAAGCCAGCACTAAAGTTTATATTTTTTCCCAAGAGCTAATAAATTTCTCTAATACCAAGTATCAATCCAGTTCTTTTATCCCCATTGATTTGAAATTACAGAGTACATGGAGTTAGCAGGGTGCGTAGGGACAGGGGTAGGGGTGGGAAATGATTCTTCTTTTATATGAAAATAACTGAATGGAATCAAGTTATAACAGGAAGAGCAAACTCCCTCACACTTATAGCAAGGTTCTGGAGAGAATTATATACACTATTTTGGGAGGATACTTTCACTTTGATGCTTTTATACATTTTCTAAAATCCCTATGGTTTGTTGTATTATTTTGTAATCAAGAAAACCGCACATCACATGTCATCTTAAACTATTGTGCCTTTGATTGAATATGGAGAAGGGTTTATAAATTCAACCTATTTTCTTCTAAGAATTATCTCCCTGGCCTCTGCTATATTGTAGAGCATTCTCTAAATTCTGATGACAGTGCTAGCTAATTTTCAGCCTTATAATGGGCCCATACCTCAAATTCATCACCCCATAAACTTTGCAAGCAGAGAAGATAAGTGCAGGGTTTTTTTTTTCCCCCAAGTGAAGAATCATAGCTTACTTTCGGAGGGAAAAAAAGTAAAACACCATGCATGCAACTGAGCCTGTCAAGGAAGATGAGCAGAGGCGTGGTGAAGCAACTCATTTGTCAGCTGTCTAATGGCATAGTCTTCTTCTGTTGACTTTTGGAGTCAACCATTTTGAACATATTTTGCCCACTTTTTCTTCCCTTCCCCATGTTTTGAGATGTTAAGCACTTTCCCTTAAGGGCATAGTTATAAATGCCACTCCTCACACCTCATGATGGGACTCTATACAGCCATGACATGTTGTACCAGGTCTGCCCTTTGGGGATCTGTCCACATGTGTCCACGGGTATTGAAGTTCCTAAATGTAATTTCCACACTTACATAAAAGTGTATATCACATACAGATGTGGTTTTATTATTTTGTCCATTTTGTAAAGTTCCAAGCATGAAAGTTAGTGGCCCATGCCATGAAGGGATGACGCAAGGAAGTGCAAGTCAAGGCAAAGCTGTGACAGGCTTGACTGTGAGGGAGCACAGGGAATGTGATAGACAGAGACCCAGGGAGCAAGGTGCAGCAGTAAGACGTGGTATCACTGTGAGCTGAGTCTACATGGAGGACTGGAGGGAGGGAAGGTAACTCCAGATACCTGTTCACATGATGGGGTGATGATGGAACCATTCACCCAAGTCCAGGATGCAGGAGGAGAAAACATCACCCCTCCATGCTTCCTGCTTCTATTCTGTGCCCAGTGGCACATCTGTATAGACAGTGGCAGATCAAGAGAAACTGGTTCATATGGGCTCCTTAATCCTGTAGCTTCCGAATGGCTTTGAATAGGCAGGGGTGGGAAGTAGGGAGAAAGATGAGAGTCTTTGTTCCCAGGCTACTTCCATGCCATGCTGCAGACAGACGATGGCTAGCTACTCTTTCTGGTACCATGCCTGTCTCTGGGTACCAGGAACTACCTTTTTTTTGCCAGTTTGCTCTTCAAGGCCATGGTTTTCCTGGTGCTGGCAGCTGTGTATCACATTTCTTCTTCCTCTTCCTCCTCCTCCTCCTCCTCCTCCTCCTCCTCCTCCTCCTCCTCCTCCTCCTCTTCCTCCTCCTCCTCCTCTTCTTTTTCCTCCTCCTCCTCCTCTTCTTTTTCTTCTTCTTCTTCTTCCTCTTCTCTTTCTTCTCCTTCTTCTCCTTCTCCTCTGCCTCTTCCTCCTTCTGAACCTTCTCCTTCTTCTTGTCCTTCCTCCTCTTCTTCCTCTTCCTCCTCCCCTTCTTCTTCTCCCCCTCCTCCTTCTCCTCCTCTTCCTCCTTCTCTTCCTCTTCCTCCTCCTTTTTCTCATCTGTACCCACACCTCACCTATGATCCCTTCATTAAACTGTTCTTTCTGATTGAACCACTTATTGTCTACAGCCATGCGTATGTGTGGTGTGTGTACATACTGCACATGCATGTGTGTATGCATATTGTCGTGTATGTGGTGCATGTGAGTGCACATGTGCATGCATCTGTGTGCCCAGAGTCAATGTTAGGTATTTTTCTCAATCTCTCCCCACTTCATTTATTGAGGCAAGGTCTCTTGCTGATCCCGGAGCTTTCTGATTTAGCTTCTGACTGGTTAGTTTATTCTGGGGATCCCATCTCCTGAGAATGTGGATGGCAGGTGGCTACTGTGTCTGCTTGGATTTTTGTGGGGGTTGTGGGGATCCAACTCTACTCCTCACATTCGCTCAGCAAGTGTGCTGTCCTGATCCTTCTCCTCAGGATGATTGCATCTTTTCTGACCTCTGTGGGGAGGATGGTCCTCCTCTTCCTCCTCTTCCTCTTCCTCCTCCTCCTCCTTCTGTATCCCTACTACTCCTGGAACATGCCACCATGAATGTGGTCCCTTAAGGGGACTCAAATTCACTCACTACTGGCTCTAGGAGGATACACTACCTCACCATCCCCAACTTTTGGCCTCTAGATCTTGCCCCATGAGCTTGCTTCCTTCTTATCTCTGCTTTGGTAGCCGTCTACGAGGATGCTCACTCTCCTATTCTCCTTTTACAGAACCTTGGGGATTACACTGACCTTCCGCAAAGTAACTCACATAACCCCTCACCTCTCATGCTTGGATTTAATCCCATCTTCAAAGTGTTGCCATTATGGAAGATAACGGTCACAAGGTCCTCCTTGGATCTGGCTCCTTGTCATGCTGATGTTCCTGATATGGGTCAAATTGCGTCAGTAGTTCTGTGTTTTGCATCTTTATGCGTTAACAACTGATGGAGAAAAGGATCTCCCTAATCTATCCGATGCTGACCTTCCCTTTCAAGGGACCTCCTTACATAATTAACTCCCCCCTGAACTGATCAGGGCCATGGTCTTAGTTTCATTTCTTTCTGCTATTGTGAAATAACCTGCCAAAAGCAACTTAACAGAAATAGGGTTTATTCTGGCTTACAGTCTCAGAGGGATACAGTCCATCTTGGAGGAGAAGGCATGGCAGCAGGGAGGGAAAGTGTAACTGCAGATGCAGGAAACCAGCTGGTCACAGGGCATCTAGACTCAGAAAGCAGAATGAAGGGAGTGGGGCCAGGCTAAAAAGCTGAAAGACCCAGCCTCAGTGACCCACTTCCTCCAGTGACACTTCAACAGCTGAAGGTTCCACAACCTTCCCAAGTAGCACTGCCAGTTGGGGACAAAGTATTCAAATACAGGAGCCTATGGGGGATGTTTTACACCCAAACCACAGCAGTCATTAATCATCAGTTAACATCAGTGATGTGCTGACCTGGATCCAGCCACTGGGTAAGGGAATGGTACCACTCAAACCAGATGGCTATCCCCAGAGTGGGGTGACTAGCAGGAGGTAGCCATGACCAGACTTTCTCTTTTACTGTGCTGGGGACTGGGTTGTGTAGTGACCCCCTCTTCAAATATGCCATGACCTCTGCAAACATGACCTAATTTGGCCATAGGGACTTTGAAGATAGGGTCACGTTAAGGTGAAGTTCTAATGGATTTGCATGGATTCTAACCCACTGCTTGGCATCATTAGAAGAAAAAGGAAAGGCCAGGTATGGTGGCTCATGCCTTTAATGTCAACACTCATGAGTCAAAAGTAGGTGATCTCTGAGTTTGAGGCTAGCCCAGCCACACAGTGAGAATCTTAAAAACATTTTTTTAATTAAAAAGAAAGTATAAAAGAAGGAAATTAGGGTGGATGCAGATACACAGAAAAAGTTACCATGAGTTGGAAGTGATACTGGACTTATTAGCTAATGAACTTCCACACACTCTAGGGACTGCCAGATACTTCCAGAAGCTAGGAAAAAACAGGCAATGCCTCCTCAAGGCCCCCAGACCACTGGGAAGCCCTCTAGAGAGAGTCTGTTGCATTCTCTGAAGAGCACAGGCTGGGCCTGTACTGGGTTGCTCTGTGTTGTGTGGAATAGAAGCTTCCAAACAGCAGCCTTGACCTGAGTTACTCCATCTTGATAGACGTGTGAAGAAAGACAGACTCTGAATCTTATTCACACACTAAGCAACTACCATCTGCCAGCACTCTAGGGGGGCAAAAACTGATCATTTTCTCATGTCAATAAATACTGATATTGGCAAACATATCAAATCATTTCAGAGGTGCCAGCCACACAAGCTCATCGACAACAGAAACTGGAGCCCTCCTCACCTGGAACTATAAAACAAGGAGTTACTGGAGACCAAACTGGCAGGCATGCAGACCTGTCACCCAGTTAGTGAAGGACTCCTGCCTCCATCTACCTCTGTTTCCAGCCCCTGCTCCAGGGGTTTCTCCTGTCTCAACCTACTTAAGACTGACCCTTGAAGTACGATGTCACTGTGACCTGCATGTGACATCTCTGGACAGCTCAGAGCTCAAAGCCTGCAAGGCTCCATCTCTTGTCCCTGTAGGCTTTCCTTTGCCTGTTAGCTCTCTGCTTCCAACGTCAGGACAACCTCTCTGAACTCAGCAGGCCCTTTATGTGCTATAGGCACACAGTGCCCGTGCACACTTGCAAACACACACACACACACACACACACACACACACACACACACACACACACACTGTCCTGTAGGTGTAATGTGTGACCCGAGAATAAAGGACCCCATTGTTGCCAAGTTGATATCAAGCAAAATCCAGATTCCTCAGCCAATTGCAGCCAATGAAACTGATGCAGCCTGACAGTAGCTTATTGTTGCTCAATAAATTCTGATATTGGAAGTCAAGTGTGACTGTCTGGTTCTAACATGACACACTGTGTGTGTCACCCACCCACACCCCAATCTGAAGGGTGGTGTCAGTCTTGGACACAACCTCCTGTTTTTCTAGTAGTCAGAGGCGTTGGTTCTTGATTCCACTGAATATGCAGATTTGTCCTATTTTAAGACTCTGGTGGTCATTTTTAGGCTGCCCAGAGCTGAGTCAGGGCTTCTCGCTCTTTACTCAGTGAGCCCTTTGCTTGAGGAAACAAAAATATGTGTATTAAATTAGAAGAAGCCAAGGGCAAAAAATTCTGTCTGAGATACTAGTGGGTGGTTCCCTCTCCATATCTCTGTCTCTCTGTCTCTGTCTCTCTGTCTCTGTCTCTGTCTCTGTGTCTCTCTCTCTCTCTCTCTGTGTGTGTCATGTGACTACATGAGAAAGGGAGAGGGTGAGAGCAGAAGGAGGGAGGGAGGGAGGGAAAGAGGGAAAGAGAAAGACAGAAAGAAAGACAGATAGAGACAGAGAGACAGAGAGAGAATTAGGAACAATTAACTGCTGTTTTTATTATTGGGATAAAATATCCAACTAAAGGAACATAAGGAAGGCAAGGTTAGTTTGGGGCTCACGGTTTAAAGTCAGAATCCATCATGGGCTGGCCGCAGTCAGGAAGCAGACAGATGCGTGCTGGTGTTCAGTTCTCCTTTCTATTCAGTCTGGGACCCGAACCCAGGGAGGGAATGGTGCTGCCGGGTGCTTCAGGGTGGAGCTTCCCAGTTAACTTACCAAACCTAGAAACACCTTCAAAGATGTCCTCCAAGGCTTGCCTCCCGGGTGATGCTGGGTCCTGTTGAGTTGACAGTAGATGCCACCGGGCGGTGGTGGCATACGCCTTTAATCCCAGCACTTGGGAGGCAGAGGCAGGCAGATTTCTGAGTTCGAGGCCAGCCTGGTCTACAGAGTGAGTTCCAGGACAGCCAGGACTACACAGAGAAACCCTGTCTTGAAAAATTAATTAATTAACTAATTAATTAATTAATTTCAGAAAAGAAAACATTTCACACAAAGAAACACAGATGTTTTCAGATTAAGTTTACCCAGCTGTAAACACACATTTTGGCTCAGGACCCTTCTGGTTGTCAAAAGTTAACAGGAACTGATTCGGATGAACAATTCCATTAGGCAGAAGTTTCTGGTTGATAATGAGTATGGAGTCTGTGTCATGGAGTGTCCAGCCTCCCATTAAAGGAGGGGAACGAACCCGTTGTCACACATATAAAATTCATACTCATGTGGACCAAGCAGTGTGCTCTAACTCGGAAGGCCCGGGCAGGTTATTAACTGACAACTGAGGTACTGCTGAGCAGGTACATGTCATACTACAATGTACCTGTTTATCTCATAAAAACAGACATCACCCTTGGAAGTCACAGCGCGATGCACACATCTACCATTGTCCTGACACACAGTAGGTTCTTAGCAAATAGTTATTCCCCGAGTAAACTAACGCTCCTTTCCAGAAGCAGCCATTGTTAATAGTATTTGGGAACCAGCTTGGAAAGAGATTTTTAAGACTGTGGCTTCAGTATTTCTCCTCTTGCCACTCAGTGATGAATTCTCTATGAAGTCTCCATTGCATAGCAGGTTCTCTGGAAGGCACTGGGTGGGGGGGAGGGGGAGGGGCAAATGCGAACAGGGGAAAGTCCTGTTCTCTTAGGTTGTGAGGACCAATGGGGATGGGAGCATAGACTCCCTCACTGCACAGTCAGATGTGCAGTTAGGAGCCAAGGAAAACCCATGATGCCACAGAAGTTTCCATCAGGAACGTGACCTGGTTAGAGACGGCCAGGGAAGTATTCAAAGGAACCTTCACCTCAAGAAGAAAGAGAGTATCTATTACCAGCCTCAGGACAGCAGTGAGGGGATTACAGAACAGTGTCCATGATAGGAGCTCAGAAAGACTGGTGGGAGATTGAAGGGCAGAGCTGGGATGTAACCCATCTCAGCTGTACATGCGGGGGTCATAGAAGAACCTCCTCGTGTGCCTCTGACAACCCTGTCCTTTTTGCTTCCCCTTGTGTTCTGTTAGCGCTAGATGCCCTGAGTTATCGTCCGGCGGCCTGTCCAGCTGCTGCTGCCTAAGTCAAGCTCCAGCGTTCTGGGTTTAAGTGTGTTTACTTTTACCATTCCTCCAATCACGGGCGTGGGCGTGTACTCATTTCTCATCGCCACCACCTGCATTCTAAGCCCAAGTCCTTCTTCCGGGTCATGTTTGGTTTTACTGGTAGGTAGCAGAGGACTTGTTTTTGACCATTTTATTTGTTTGTTTTGTTTTTGTTTGTTTTTGCACTCTGGGTGGCAGGGAGGAGTGGAGAATGGGGGCAGGGGGAGGGAGGGGCAATTTCCCCTATGGTGCGTAAGCTATGGGTAGGCAGAAGCCTTGTCTTATCCCATGTGTACACTTGAGCATCTTAGGTGCAGGCGATGGTAGGTATGATTTTTTTCATATATAAATTGATTAAAAGATTTGAGAGATGGAGCAAAAAACAATGAAAATGATGCTTTGTCTGTAAACATACTAATTTGGAAACCTCTACCACATGTGAGCTGCTGTCTAACATAGATGGTATATCACACCCTATCTTGGTCTCTCTCACTTCCCCCTGCCCTACCACAGATGGAAGATCCTAAGTAGGCAAGACTTTCCATGTCTCAGGGCACCATGGGAGTTGTAGTTCATAGGATTAAAGGAAAGGACTCAGCTTCTGAGGCCTATAGCACTTGTTCTTCCTATAATTTTTTTTTTTTTTTTTTTTTTTTTTTGCTTCAGGGCATCCAAGGCAGTGTGGTGTGCATTAGCGATTGACTGCATTTTGGAGTCGAAGAAAGAAAACATGAACCGTAGCGTTTGGTAATCTCTGTGATGAAAATGCCATAAGGGGCCAGTGTTATCCTCCCTGGTGATGGAATATGCAGCAAGGAAGATGTGCCCACAAGTGGGTCTCATAAGCCTGTTAAAGGTCATCTGCACACACAATGGACAAGGTACAGGCACTCCCGGGTCACTCCATCTCATCAGGTTTGTGGATTTATGTTGGCTATGATTCTTTCAGTTGGATCTGAGGTGTTTTATCATTTTGTCCAGGTTTTAATGGGACCCAGCTTCTTTTTGGATGCTGCAGACATTAACTTCAACCTTCTATCTTTTCCTGGGATATTACACAGACCCAAGATGGAGAAAGTGGAAGGCAGCCTCTCTCCTTTACACCAAGTAGGCATATACTGACCCTCTCATCTCGCAGGCCTTGACATCCATATAAAACACCAAAGATTAAATTCTGACACTTGCTGCCAATGACCAGTCTTTCTATATGTGGCTACGATATGAGAACAGCTAAACAAAAGGGTATTTTTGTTTCCCCTCCAGAAAATGCACAGATACAGAGAACAACATAATGGCCATTTTGGCTGCCAAAAACTAGGGTGTTAATTTTCTGTGTCTTCAAAACTCATAATGATGGGCCTGGATCTTTGGATAGTCAGTTACTGGATGATAACAGTCGATATGCCACCAAGAAGCAGCTTTTCTGTGATGAGCACACAATTCTTTTATAAGCAGGGAAAATAGGCTTAAATGTCATTATGCACAATTTGAATGCACCACATGATCATAACAACTTCAAGATTTAAAAAAAAAAAAATGAATAGAGCGAAGACTGGAAGGCGAGTCATCCAGTTGGTAGCTTGGATGATGCTCACTCTGGATGATCAAAATATTTGAATTTTTTTCTTCTACTTTTTAAGTGCTTTCCAGATTTTCTGGGGGAAGGAAAAAATACAAATATGAAAGATTAAAAAAAAAACCCGAGCGTTACTTGGGTATAAGAAATCAATGTGATAGAACTGGTAAAGTCAAGAAACAAAGAAATAAATCATCAGCAGAAAGGTCTGAGGGAGGCCCACTGCTGCCTTGAACTAGTGTCTGGATTATGGCTAGACACCTGAGACTCAGGGTCAGCCCTTGAAACCCTGAAAATGTCTTTGGCATCACTGCAACCTGCCACTGTGCTGCAGAAATTAAAACTGGCTTCCTGGACCATTGGTTCTAGTGATAACCATGGGAGGGATGTGGGGGCTAATCCAGGAAAATGGACCCAGCTGTTCATGATGTCAGCATATGAGAGCTGACAATGATGCTGAGAATACCATGGGTAGGGACTAAAGCAAAAGGCATGAGTTTCAATAGCCATCCTGGTGGGACGATGGACAATGAGCCAAAGGGAGAAGGGACCTGAGAAAGTCAGAGTAGACAGGGAAATGTGTTGATAAGTCTTGGGTAACTGGGCTTAAAGATAAAGAGAAGAATCTAAGAGATTCTGGACATAGGATCGATGGGGTTCAGGGAGTCAGGGTGAGAGAGAAGAACCAGGTGGGGCTCCTGGTTTCTAGTGAACACTGGCTGGATAGGTTCCCTTGATTGAGAGGTGGGTGGAGGGGGAGAAGGCATCACTGATAAGGACTTCCCATTTAGAGCCAGATGGATACTTCCTCTCGTGTGAGGGAGAGACGGATGCATGGGTGGGTAGGTGGCTACGAGAGTTGGAAGATGGAAGACACATAAGAAGTTGAAAATGGAGATGTGTGCATAGTCACAGATTGACTTCGTGCTGGCTGCTGGAGAAGGGGCTGACGGAATGAATCTGGGGAGAGTGACAGGATGCAGGGACACGGTAGAAGGTCTGACTGATAGAAGGTCTGACTGAAGCTGGTGCTCAAACCTAGCACATGAGAGGTGAAGGAGCCAGAATAATATGAGGGACTCTGAAACATCACACACACACAAACATACACACACACACACACACACACACACACACACACACACACCTTGTGTGGTGCCTTCGTACAAGAGAACTTAGCTTTCCAAATTTCTGAAGTTAGTATTTTGCTGATGGCTGTGAAGGTTACATCCACTCACATGCCAAGAGCAGTTACCAGCATGTCTAAAGTACTTGGAAAATATTTTTACTGAAGAAAAGGAACTACATCTCTGCATTCACAGAAAAGATGAGAGCATGTCAGAGCTCTGGTGTACTAAACCTGCCCTGCCAGAATGTGTTTCCCAGGGTAAATATGACCAATGGTTAAGACAGGACCCCAGAGACACCATGCTGACACTTACGGAGATAGGACACAGTTATGGACACACACATACATGGCTTTTGAAAGTTAATCAGCAGGCCTGACTAATCTCTCTTTACCCCTCTCTTCTTTGTATTTTGTTGTTCTTTTCTTTTCTTTTCTTTTCTTTTCTTTTCTTTTCTTTTCTTTTCTTTTCTTTTCTTTTCTTTTCTTGTTGCATTGTGACCAGGTCCTTCCATGTTTGCCAAGTTGTGAACTCTGAGCACAGTCTTCCCATCTCCATGCTGGGACTGAAGAATATAGACAAGACAAATTCAGCCAGTGCCTGAGGATTGTTTCCTAGACTTGTACATGGGGGCTCAGTGTGGAAGAAAGTCGGGGGCGTCCATCCCAGCTGCCCCAAGAGAACTAAGGACTACTTTGAACTCTCTATGAAAATAAGAAGCCTATTTTTAAGTATGGAACCCATGCTGGTATGCGCGCTACCTAGAATGGATAGGCTGCATGTCTGTGGTGCGTGTGTGTGTGTGTGTGTGTGTGTGTGTGTGTGTGTGTGTGTGTGTAGGTCAGAGAACAATCAGCTTTTGTTCCTCAGGTACCATTTACCTTGTTTACTTGAGGTAGGGTTTCTCAGGAGCCTGGAGCTCACTGATTGGCCAGATTAGCTGGCCAATGAACTCCATGGATCTTTCTGGTTTTGCCTGCTTGTTGCTGGGATTTCAAATATGCACCATCATGCCTGGTTTTTTTTTTTTTTTTTTTTATGTCCATTTGATTTTGTTGCTGCTGCTTCTGGTGCTCTTTAATATAGTCTCTGGGCATTAGTCTCAGGTCCCCAAGCTTGCAGAAACACTTTACAAACAGTTATTTCCCCATCTGCCTTTGATAAGATGTCTGATTTCTTTCTGCTAAGCCTTGGCTTCTGACACACTTGTTTAAAGCTCAGATTTTGAGGCTGGAACCTTTTTTCCTTCGGGCTTTATAAAGGACTTGTGTATCACCAACTGCCCTGTCCAACTGGCCTATACCCTACACCATCTTCCTGCTTGTGGCTGGTGACCCTGTGGCTGTGACCTCTTCCTGCTCTAGCTCTCCTGTGTGACAGGAGAGTCTTCTCAGAAGGTTTGTATAACCCTCCTAGCAGGTGGCTCATGAAAGTGACAGTGGCCTGCAGCACTCATTCATAACACCATTACCTATGTGTCCAGGCTTCCCTGCTCTCCAGGGCTAACAGAGAATTACTGTCTGATGACAGTCACATAATGAACTTGGGTCTCTGGCTGGCATAGCTTAGAGATGACGGGTAAGCAATGGCATATTTCTACAGCCTGGGCATGTACTGATTTTATTCAACAGGTGACCATGGTCAGAGTTGAGCGTATTATTCTTCTAGATGCTTTTGTTACAATATGTTGGCTTATTGTGCACGGTTGAACCCACATTTATTACTAAAACTGAGGTCGTTTTGCTCACTGCAAAGTACAGCAGTTGTTGTATAATAAGTTTTGCAAAAGAGAAATGGGTTCTTTTTGAGGTGCCCTGCATGGAGAAGTGGAAGCTTCTTTGCATATTGGGGTTAGTGTTATTCCATGAGCCTAGAAAAGGGGGATGGCCTAAGGCATGGGGAAAGGTAATCAGGGAAGAAGAGCTTGAAATGAGCAGTGAGTGGCTGAGTGTTGTCATTCAACCTCAGTGATTATAAGATGGTAGGACTAAGATTCAGAAACAGCACCATCGTGTGCCGAGAGGTCAGCTTTTCAGCCCTTTTATGTCTAAATGTCACTCCTCGGAGACCTGCCCAGGCCCAAGGGAAGAGTTGGAGGTTTCAGTCCATGTGAGCTTGAACAAAGCTGTCTCCGCATCCTTGAGGGGAAAGAAAAAAAAGAAAAAAAAAAAAACCTACTTAAACAACCGTTGCCATGGTGACCACACATCAGATAGCAGTTCTCAAGCAAGGCTAATGACAGTACAAGGCTCTGCTACATGACCCGAAAATTAGGGGTAAAAGCAAGGAACTCGGAGCAAGTAAAGCTGGGGTTTATTCAAGTTCCCCTCTGCTTTGTGTCACCTCCAAAGGGCTTCTCCTTCCTGAAGCAGATCTCCCTGGGATGATGTGAGCTAAGCTCTCAGAGGACCAGATAAACCAAGTTCCTTAGCAACAATGGATTGTTTGCCCTGTCTTGTCAATCGATGTCTGCTTGCTGTCTGGGGGTGTGGGGGTGGGGCATTGTTTTCAAACTCATCACTAGGAAGAAGTTCTGCTGATGGCGTGAAACTGACATACATCTCTCCCCAAAGAAAACTAACTAAAGGAACGCTTTGGTCTAGCCTAGCTGCACCAACTGATTCCAGGTACTAGTCAGTGATAATTAATGTTCTGTATGAAGCTCCAAAATATGCATGTTGTTTAAGGTCTGGAACAATTACAGGCAATAAAATGAAGCAGGCCTGCATGCACATGCAAAAGCACACACACACCTCTGTAAATGTGTGCCACTTCCCTTTCTTTGATTACTAATACAAGAGTAGAGGGAAGATTGTTTTGTTCCTATGCTCTGGACAGCTTCAGCCCACTTTTGCATAGAGGTGGCCTTTGTTCCTAGAGTTGACTCTTTTCCCTGAGCACTTGCTGCCGGGCCAGGTCAGTGTGAGTTCTGCCAGGGCCTCAGCTTCTGTATCAGGGAAGCAAGAAACTTGAGCCAGAGACTGTTCATGCCCTGAAGACTCTCATTGTTTGTGATGTGAAGATTTACTTTTTTTTTTTTTTCACTAGAAATAATCGTTAGTCAGGAAAAGCATTGTGGAAGAGAGGTGTAGGGAGCAGGAGCCACAGAGGTCTCTTCTGCGATAGGGAGATGAGATTGTGAGTAGAAATAGCCAGTGTGACACAATAAGGAGCCAGTAATAATATCTGAACAAGCTCTGTGAACAACTAGGATAAGTCTGGTCCCGGTGTCAGTATGCTGACCTTGCAGCTTCTCAGAGCCCACTCACAACTGTGGGCAGGACAGCTCCCTACACTCTAGGAGCAGACTGGACCCTTCTGGCTTGCCTTGGCTCCCGGAGGTAAACAGACTTGAACAGCAAGCACATACATGTCTGTGTGTTTCTGTTGTCGCCTCCATGTGTGTCTGCCATTGCCCAGGGCAAGACATGACCAAGCTGGCCTGCTGGCCCTGAGAAGAGAAGGAGAGCCATGGGGAGCAGAGCCATCCTGTCAAGCCAACCCCACCCTATCCAAGCTCATACCCATGGAAGAACCTGTCGCTGCATGCTGTGGTGGGTGAATTTCAGAAGTAAGGCCATGAGTTTCTGAAACACAGGAAACAGTGCTTGAGCAGGGCTAATATTTGCCTCTAGGGAACCAAAGCCCTGTTACAGAAATAGATTTCTGGAAAGTTCCAGTGTTAGCAGATCCAGACACTGCCTTGAGAGTAGAGGAAGAAAATCTTGTAGGAGCCAGGAGAGTAGAAATCTCTGGGAGGGACTTTAGATTCCAACATGGGGAAAGAATAGAAGAAGAATCTCAGCACAGAAGCTGAGTGTCAAGTATGAACCCCACTGTTAGCCAGTTATAGCACTTGGGATGCTGAAGGAGGCACAGGAGGAATGCCATCATTCCAGACCTGTGTGTACCCAAAGAGACTTTGAGAACCTCAGGGAATTGTGTTAGCAGGAAGGAAATGAATCCAGATCAGGTGACCATGTGGAATATGACATGCCTGCCTTCCATTGCTAAGCATGAGCCTTTGTTGGGCTCAGCCTCTAGGTGGGGAGCTCAAGGCTGAGAAGCAGCAGACTTGACAGAGAGTAGCCTTATTTACCCGGGAACAGCATCCCACAGCTCATCCATATCCTCCCAGTCATCCCCAGAGCAGGTGTGCACACTTACATTTGAAGACCAGCCACCTGAGGTTCCTGAGATGGGAATTCACTCAAATGGAACCATCAAGAAAGTTCTAGAAACAAGGTCTGAAGCTCAGACTTCTGAATGCTGTCTCTTTTGAGGATGGGCAAGATCTGTGCTATGTGGGATGACCTCTGTGCAGCTAAGCTGACTCTGATGGGTTTTAATGTTGACCATTAAGAACAACATCGTCCTAGTTTGTTTTCTGTTGCTGTCACAGAATGCCACAAACCGGGTGAATTTTAAGCAATTGAAGTTTATCTCATGGTTCTAGCGTCTGAGAAGGCCAAGATCAAGAGACTAATTTTGGTGAGGGTCTTTAGGCTGCATCAGAACATGCAGAGGGTATCACATGATGTCAAAATGTGCTGGTTTAAATCTCACCATCTTTTAAAACGCCATTGATGTCACTACAGGAAACCCCATCCTCATGATTATCTCCCAAAGGACTCACCTTCAGCTTGAGACTTTGAGGAAGGGCTAAATTTCCAACACGTGGCCTTTTGAGAAACCAGTTCAAACCAGAGTGAACATTTAGTGGACCGACTTTACTTTTGTTCAGTGTACACCGAGAACTCTGATTGTATTTGCTTCCTCATGTAGACCCAATGGGGAGGTGATTTTAAATTCCACCTTTCCGGATTTCATTCCATGGTCTCTGAAAATCAGCCAAGTTGTGACCTTAGCTACTCCACGTATTGTTGAATATAGTCGGGAGAAGGCTGGACGGCACTGTGTGCACTGGCCTGTCAAAATTCCAGAACAGAACATACCCACCCACACACTGCAGTTCAGCCAGCGTTGCAGGTGCCCTTCCTGGACAGGATTTCTTCTTTGTTAAAACAGAACACCAAACAAAACAAGACAACTTTTACTATACTTATTTATGTAATTCATGTGCATGTGTGTATATGTATGTGTACCCACTTGGACAGTTTGAGCCTTCAGACACTTTGGCTGTGTAAAGAGACTGGGCTGGAAATTTTGTGTTGGAGAGTGTCCTTAAATTCCTTAAATTCCCTCTGTCTTTCTTTCAGAGGAATAGCCCAGTATTTGTAACCTATTCATCCTCTCTTGATAGCTGTCACAAGCTACCAAGGCTAAGAGCAAAATAATAATAATAATAATGGAATCGTGAAGATGCTAACAGTCTATAAACTGAGCGGTCCATGCAGCGATCCCCAGCAGGCTCTGAGAAACTCCCAATCCACCAGCAAGATGACACAATTGTTTTGCCTGAGACGCACATTTAAAGTGTGTGTTCGCTGTTCCAACATCAAGCATCAAGCATGCTTTAATAGGGTTTGTTTAACTTTGCTGGCTCCTAATTCAAACACTCGGCTGCTTTAGTTGTCGGTGACTAATTGCAGGTTCGTATTTGTGCAGGAATTACTCAAAGCTACTCTTAAAACCTCTCTGCACTCTTAGGGTGACTCACCTCTTCCATCCCCACAGCTAACAGAGGGATTATCCTGAAGATTCTTCAAGAAAAGCTTGAGAGTGGATTAAGGTGACAAGCTTCTCCTGCATGCAGACTTTTTCTTTATTATCTACTTATTACATTTATTTAGCGTGTATGTGCATTCCCGCAAGCTCAGGACCTACAGTGCATCCCGCAACACAGGTATGGAGGCCAGAGGGTAGCTGGTAGCAATCAGTTCTCTTCTCCCATCATGGGAGTTCCCAGGATGCAATTCAAGTCTCCAGGTTTGTCAACAACAGCCTTTTTGTCTACTGAGTCATCTTGCTGGCCTCATCCCGTTTCTCTTCTCTTGTTTTTAGTGTGTGTATGTTTGTGTATGTGTATATATATGCATGTGTGTGCACGTGCATGCATGCTTGTATGTATGAGTCTGTGTGTGTGTGACTGGCCAGTGATTCTCAGGGACCCACTCATCACCACCTCTCTAGTGCCAGGATTAATAAGCACCATGAACTGAATGGCGAGCACTTTACTGACTAAACCATCTTCCCAGACTCGTAGTCATGTTTACTTATTAATTTTACTGAAGTGCAACATGTAAACACAAACTCAGTTAATGAGGATTCATAATAAAGAGTTTTCCTCGTGTGGGCA